>NC_059386.1:29457066-29800191 GCF_019703515.2 Myxocyprinus asiaticus
GCAGAAATATTCAAACCAGCTGGTCTGGCACCAACAGTCATGCCACAGTCTAAATCACTGAGATCAAATTTTTTCCCCATACTGATGGTTAATGTGAACATTAACTGAAGCTCCTGACCCATATCTGCATGTACAGATGTACCTAATAAAGTGGCTGGTGAGTGTGTGTGTGTATATATATCTTAGTGCTGTAAGTCGATTAAAATGTTTAATTGTGATTGATCGCATAATTTTTTGTAGTTAATCGCAATTAATCAGGTTTTGAAAGTGCTAAAATTTGACTCTAAATATATTTCTTTTCCTGTCAAAATGCATTTATTTTTTTCTTTCTTTCCTAATATGTAAGAATATAATGCTTTATTAACATTTTCTAAACAAAGCCTTCCACAGTATAAAGATAGAAATGCACTAAAATAGCACCAATTAAAGTAACATTAAGCATTTCCCAAAGTCTCCACAATATTAATCTGCCGGTAGACTGTGGTTATCCGCTTTGTTACAGCAATCGTGAAGCCATGTTCATGATTCGCATCAGGGAGACAAACCAGAATCAAGCGTCACTTTGAACTCCGAATGAAAAGCACTTGTAGACGAAAACGTCTCATTCTGCCCTTTTGTGATGGTTAAGACTTAACCTGATTCTGTGGTAATTAAAATGCATCTTACCTAGGCTGAAAAATACTTGATTTCTGTCACAAGTCTGGGATTGTTTTGTCCATCAAATAGTGTTAAGAGGTCCTTTTTCCATCATTTTATCACTGACAGGGAAGTGCTGTTGTCTGCGTGTCAGTTTAATGACTCCGGGAGGACACATCTCAAAGGTTTCGCCCATCCAACAAGTGTTTAAGCTGGTTTATGCTTTATTAACGGTTAATGTGTTAATCGCGATTAAAAAAATTAACACGCTAAACTTTAATTAATCGCATGCGTTAATGCATTAATTCTAACAGCTCTAATATATATATATATATATATATATATATATATATATATATATATATATATATATGCAGTATATATAGTATATACAATACTGTGCAAAAGTACTTGTGAAAAATGTTGCATAGTGAGGATGTCTTCAAAAATAATGACATAAATAGTTTTCATTTATCACTTAATGTCATACAAAGTCCAGTAAACATAAAAAAACCTAAATCAATATTCGGTGTGACCACCTTTGCCTTTAAAACAGCACCAATTCTCCTAGGTACACCTGGACACAGTATTTCTTGGTTGTTGGCAGATAGGATGTTCCAAGCTTCTTGGAGAATTTGCCACAGTTCTTCTATCTATTTCGGCTGTCTCAATTGCTTCTGTCTCTTTATGTAATCCCAGACTGACACGATGTTCAGTAGGGGGCTTTGTGGGGGTCATGACATCTGTTGCAGGGCTCCCTGTTCTTCTATTCTAGTCTTTTCTGTTTGCAAAAGTAATGTTTGGGAGTCTTATTTTTCCTATTATCATGCTAAAGCTGAAGATATACACTACCGTTCAAAAGTTTAGGGTCACTTACTCATTCTTTCTTTATTATTTTTTTTTTCTCCACATTTTAGAATAATAGTAAAATCATCACAACTATGGAATAATAGAAATGGAAATATGGGAATTATGTTGTGACTAAAAAAATCCTAAATAAATCAAAACTGTTATATTTTAGCATCTTCAAAGTGGCCACACTTTGCCTAGAATTTGCAGACATGTACTCGACATTTTCTCAACCAACTTCTTGAGATATCACCCTGGGATGCTTTTTAAACAGTATTGAAGGAGTTCCCATCTATATTCTGGGCACATAGTGACTGCTTTTCTTAATTATTCGGTCCAAGTCATACATTTTTTTTTATAAAATTTTAGTTTTGTAATTAAATTAATATGTTGGCACAATTATATTTTTGTCTACAAAACTAATTTCAAACTTTTAAGCATATGCCTTCAGATCAAAGGATTTTTAAGATCATGAGAAACATTTCAGGCAAGTGAACCCAAACTTTTGAATTGTAGTGTAAATAATCATCTTAAGACAAAAAATGTTTCAAGTTATTAATAACTGTGGATAGAGTTTTAATTGTTGGTGACTTCAACATTCACATAGATAATGAAAATGACACATTGAGATTAGCATTTATTGATGTTCTCAACCCTCTTGGAGTCAGAGAAAATGTGACAGGACCAACTCATTGCCATAATTATACGCTAGATTTCTTCTGTCATATGGAGTTGATGTTGATACTATAGAAATTCTTCCGCAGAGCGACGACATCTCAGATCATTACATCGTCTCTTGTATGCTGCGATCAGCTAATATTACTCAATCTACACAACTCTATCGTTCTGGTAGAACAGTTCTTTCAACCACTAAAGATAGCTTCACTAATAATCTTCCAGATTTATCTTATATACTCAGTAAGCCAAAAAGTCTAGAAGAACTTGAAGTAATAACAGAAAATATAAATACAGTCTTCTCTAGCACTCTTGATAGTGTTGACCCCCTTCGATTAAAGAAAAAAGCCCCGCACCATGGTACAATGATCACACTTATGCTCTCAAGAGAGCAGCTTGGAAAATGGAAAAATACAAAATTAGAGGAATTTCGTTGTGCATAGAAGGACAGGCAGAAACTCGTAGAACATAACCACAAAAATCCTAGTTGTTTATTCAGTACTGTGACTAAATTGTTTAGGAATAAAGCCTTGACTGAACCAGATATTCTGTCACAGCACAGTGATAATGACTTTACTTTTGAATTTCTTTACTTTTAAAATTGAAATCATCATAAATAAAATTTAAATTATGCAATCGCCTGTCACAGTACCTCAGAAAACAGTGTCTCATAATTTTCCTCACAAGCAGCTTCAATCCTTCGCTGTCATATTTCATGAAGAGCTAACAAAACTTATAGAAACATCAAAAGCCACAAAGTGTGTGTTAGATCCAAAACCAACTAAGCTCTTAAAAGAGATTCCCTAACGCTCTTCGGGATGCAGACATACTCACTCAATTTAAATCTATACTAAAGACTCATCTATTTAGCCAGGCATACACCTAATTTATCCATCAACTCACAATTAGGTTTCTTTAGTTAGGTTCATACAAAATCTTTGTTTAAACACTGGCCCTTAACACTTACTTAGTTTACAAATTTTAAACCATGACTTGCACGGCACAGAAATAACTAATATTGCCATTATTTTCATGCTGTTAGCCAGAGGGGAATTGGCCCCCACAGTGAGCCTGGTTTCTCCCAAGGTTATTTTTCTCCATTAACCAACATCTTATGGAGTTTTGTGTTCCTTGCCACAGTCGCCTTCGGCTTGCTCACTGAGGCTCTAAATACAATTGTTATTTAATTATTTATTTTTATACATAATTTACGATCATATTTAATCAAACTACACATTGATGACTCTAAGACTATAGATATTACAGTTTCATTTTCTGTTAAAGCATGATTTTCTGTAAAGCTGCTTTAAAACGATGTGTGTTGTGAAAAGCGCTATACAAATAAAAATGACTTGACGACTTGACGTGGTAGAATGGGAAATTCGCAGCATGAATGTGCAGCTGACAAATCTGCAGAAACTGCATGATGCAGTCATGTCAATATGGACTAGAATCTCAAAGGAATGTTTCCAACATCTTGTGGAATCCATGCCATGAAGAGTTGAGGCTGTTTTGAGGTTTTTCTTACTGCAAGTGTTACAGAGGAAGCTGATGTGGCCACATGATATGTGTGGTATTTGTGTAGAGCACTTTAGCAGCATCTCTTTTATTTTATGAGGAATATTTTATAGTGCTTTTCACTTGTTGAGTGCAAAAGAATTTTCAAGTTGTTACTCTTGCTTTTTAGTTTAGGATTAAATCACCTATCTGTTAGATTGGGATTAAATCACTTCCCAGCCTGGATTACTTGAGACACACAAAAAAGGTTAAAGTTGTCAGTTTTTCCTCTCTTTTGTTCATCTTAACAGTAAATTGGCAAATAACAACACAAACATTTCAGAGGTGGAAATAAAGACATTTTCAGAAAATTTTGGCTCCCAGTTGAACTTTGCCTTTCCCTGTAAATGTATTATCTGGACTTGAAACATGCACCTTATTTACAGTGCTGTGAAAAAAGTATTTGCCCCCATCCTGATTTCATATGTTTTTGTGTATACGGGTCCCGTTACATCTAGGGTAACTCAAATACAGAATTCCACAAAAAGAACATAATACTTACGGTCAAGCATGGTTGTGGTAGTGTGATGGTGTGGGGATGCTTTGCTGCTTCAGGGCCAGGGCGACTTGCAATAATTTAGGGAAACATGAATTCTGCTCTCTACCAGAAAATCCTAAAGTAGAACGTCCGGTCAATCAGAGTTGAAGCTCAAGCGCAACTGGATTATGCAGCAAGACAATGATCCAAAGCATAGGAGTAAGTCCATAGTTCCATTTATGTTATTCCATAGTTTTGATGACTACTATTATTCTAAAATGTGAAGAAAAAAATTATAATAAAGAATGTGTTTCAAAACTTTTGAAAAAAGTGTGTGTGTGTGTGTGTGTGTGTGTATGTGTGTGTATATATATATATACACACACAGTGCATCCGGAAAGTATTCACAGCGCTTCACTTTTTCCACATTTTGTTATGTTACAGCCTTATTCCAAAATGGATTAAATTCATTATTTTCCTCAAAATTCTACAAACAATACCCCATAATGACAATGTGAAAGAAGTTTGAAATCTTTGCAAATTTATTAAAAATAAAAAAAGAAAAAACAAAATCACATGTACGTAAGTATTCACAGCCTTTGCCATGACACTCAAAATTGAGCTCAGGTGCATCCTGTTTCCACTGATCATCCTTGAGATGTTTCTACAACTAGATTGGAGTCCACCTCCAATCTAGTTGATAAATTCAGTTGATAAATTCAGTTGATTGGACATGATTTGGAAAGGCACACACCTGTCTATATAAGATCCCACAGTTAACAGTGCATGTCAGAGCACAAACCAAGCCATGAAGTCCAAGGAATTGTCTGTAGACCTCCGAGACAGGATTGTATCGAGGCACAGATCTGGGGAAGGGTACAGAAAAATTTCTGCAGCATTGAAGGTCCCAATGAGCACTCCACCAATCAGGCCTGTATGGTAGATTGGCCAGACGGAAGCCACTCCTCAGTAAAAGGCACATGACAGCCCGCCTGGAGTTTGCCAAAAGGCACCTGAAGGACTCCCAAACCATGAGACACAAAGTTCTCTGGTCTGATGAAACAAAGATTGAACTCTTTGGCCTGAATGGCAAGCGTCATGTCTGGAGGAAACCAGGCACCGCTCATCACTTAGCCAATACCATCCCTACAGTGAAGCATGGTGGTGGCAGCATCATGCTGTGGGGATGTTTTTCAGCGGCAGGAACTGGGAGACTAGTCAGGATCGAGGGAAAGATGAATGCAGCAATGTACAGAGACATCCTTGATGAAAACCTGCTCCAGAGAACTCTGGACCTCAGACTGGGGCGAAGGTTCATCTTCCAACAGGACAACAACCCTAAGCACACAGCCAAGATAACAAAGGAGTGGCTCTGGGACAACTCTGTGAATGTCCTTGAGTGGCCCAGTCAGAGCCCAGACTTGAACCCGATTGAACATCTCTGGAGAGATCTGAAAATGGCTGTGCACCGACGCTCCCCATCCAACCTGATGGAGCTTGAGAGGTCCTGCAAAGAAGAATGGGAGAAACTGCCCAAAAATAGGTGTGCCAAGCTTGTAGCATCATACCCAAAAAGACTTGAGGCTGTAATTGGTGCCAAAGGTGCTTCAACAAAGTATTGAGCAAAGGCTGTGAATACTTATGTACATGTGATTTATTTATTTTTGTATTTATTTATTTTTTATAAATTTGCAAAGATTTCAAACAAACTTCTTTCATGTTGTCATTATGGGGTATTGTTTGTAGAATTGAGGAAAATAATGAATTTAATCCATTTTGGAATAAGGCTGTAACATAACAAAATGTGGAAAAAGTGAAGCGCTGTGAATACTTTCCGGATGCACTGTGTGTGTGTGTGTATGTGTATTAATGTGTGAAAAATGTAAAAATGTGGAAAGCAAATTTGTCACTGAATTTTCATTTATGTCTTCATTTGCCCGAATCTGTAAAGAATCGGGGACCTTTGTAGGCATATTGGGAATATATTTTTGAGACATTTAATGCTGTATGTAAACCCATGCATTAACTAATGAAAGAGAAATGATTTGTGTTCCAATAAAGCTATTACATGTAAAAATGTAGTAAATTTTTTGTCTTGTTATTGCTATATATTTTTTTTTTTATATGTATCAATATATAGCCATACATGGTTCACGCATATATTACAGAATATTGAAAAATATAAGTACGAGATTCCCATAAATGAAATTATTATTAATATATCACACAATATTTTCCAATATATTCACATATATTTTTGTTTCGTAAGGGAGGAACTTAAATGGACAGTTCATGCTCAAAAACCCTCCAATGTGGCTGAACTAAAGCAGTTCTGCAAAGAAAAGTGGGTTAAAATTCCACCACAGCGTTGTGAAAGACTGATCTCCAGTTATCCAAAGTGTTTGGTTACAGTTGTTGCTGCTAAAGGTGGCACAACCAACTATTAAGTTTAAGGGGGCAGTTCGTTTTTCACATGGGTGATATAGGTGTTGGATTACTTTTTTTTTTCAATAACAAAAATATATTTGAAAACTGTATTTTGTGTTACTCAGGTTGCCTTTGTTTTACATCTTGTTTAAAGATCTAAAACAATTTAGTATGAAAAATACACAAAAATAGAAGAAATCTGGAAGGTGACAAATACTTTTTCACAGCACTGTAAATGCAAATCATAGATGTGGGTAGTTCGTGTGAGGAAAGGAGGGAGGGGGATCAGCCCAACAAGGGAAGTGTGATTGAACTATTTCTTTTTGTTGTTCTTTGCAAAGCTTTTACATTCCAGCGAGGTGCTCTACAGGTTTCCAGATGGGGTTCCCTTTCCCCAATTGCAGCTGAAGCTATTTGGAAGGCTAGAACGTTTTATTCCTGAATTTGCCCCTTGTTGTCAATGCAAACCAATCTAAAGCAATACGTTTAGGGGGTCCGTAATTTGCATTGGCTGTCTGACTGCACATAACTGATTTGAGGTTAGTTTTGGAACTGTTTTTTCAAAGCAGTCTTTTGCTTTCTTGAGTGTAAACTGTGGCATGTGCCTGGGATTAGGACATTTTATTGAGGATTTTGGCAACACCCCGCTGGTTGCCTGCTCGAAGGAGCCAACGTCATGGCCTGAACATTAATCAACTCTGAAGTTTGCTGGACGTTTTCAGTTAGCAGGTATGGGAAGTAGACTTTTTTCAACATTTGTAGGTGTTACAGAAAGCAATTAGTTATTTATTTGTGTGGTTTGCTGTGTTTGAGGGGATTATGAGCTGTAAATAAAATGTATTATCATTCATTGCCTCCAGGGGTTTGGATTTGTAAGCAGCATATTCATTTTAATGTGATATATATATATATATATATATATATATATATATATATATATATATATATATATATATATACAGAAGAGAGTTTTGCAACTTGCAAGAAAAAAAAAAGTTTGTCAAATATGTGATAATGAACCAAATTAATTATAAATTAAAGTTATATTATAATTATATATTATTAGCTGGAGAGAAAACATTTTTAAATGTGTTTTTACCCTTCAAAAAAATGATGCTATAAACTTTTATTATATATATATATATAAAATATTATTTTATATTTTCAGTGTTTCAGTAGTATTATTTATTTAGAACATTTCAAATATACTAAATAATAATGCAAATAATATTTAATTATAATATTGTAAATTAACTCTCACCTGAGTTTTGCAACTTGCAAGATATTAAGAAAGTATAAAAGCAATTTATGTCAATTATGTGATAATGAAAATTATGTTATAATTATAATTGTTATAAATTATTAGGGAGAGAGAAACATTTTTAAATGTGTTTTTGGCCTTCAAAATAGAGTACATTTGATAAACCTTTCTGTTTATATTTACTATATTCTATTTTTTATTTTGTTTTTTATTTTCAGTAGTATTATATATTTAGCATATTTCATATACTATATTTGCATATACTAAATAATAATGTTAATAATATTTAATTCATTTAATAATATTGTAATATTTAAATAATCATTTGAAAAAAGTTATTGTGTCCTGCAACAGATTTTTAACCTATTTCTATTCTTTTCTGCAAGCTGAAAGATGTTCCAGTTCATTCGGAAAAAGATTCACAATCGACTTGTGGAGCGTAAAATTAGGGGAAGCCGTCTAGTCACCAAGGATGGGCACTGCAACATTAAATTTGGGACCAATAAATATCACAGCCATTTTGCTTTTATCATAGACTTCTGGACTACATTTGTTGAAATCCACTGGTGTTTTGTAATTGTCTTTTTTGTTGCTGCCTTCACTGGAAGCTGGTTCATTTTCGGGTTACTCTGGTATTCACTTGCAAAAAATAATGGAGACTTAGACAGACTCCAGAATACATCAGAGTCCCAACAGATGAAGTGTATAGAAAACATTAACAGTCTCACTACAGCCTTCTTGTACTCTTTAGAGACCCAAACAACTATTGGCTATGGCGGTCGGGCTCTAACAGGTCACTGCCCAAGCACGGTTGCCCTGTTGATCATCCAGTCCCTCATGGGTGCCATAATAAACTGCTTTATGTGTGGACTTATTCTGGCAAAGATCTCGCTCCCAAAAAGGAGAGCAAAAACAGTCACCTTCAGCGAAACAGCAATCATCTCTTTGTGGAAAGGAAATCTATGCCTTCAGATCCGAGTGGCCAATTTGCGAAAAACACTTCTAATTGGAAGCCAGATTTATGGAAAGCTCCTTCGCACAACCATCACTCCAGAAGGGCAGACAGTCATCCTGGACCAGGTGAACATTGACTTTTTGGTTGACGCTGGTAAGGACAACCTCTTCTTTGTTTGTCCAATTACTCTGTACCATGTAATCGATAAGTCCAGCCCATTTTCAGAGATGGCCGCAGACACTCTTCAACAGCAGGACTTTGAATTGGTTGTCTTTTTGGATGGTATGGCCGAATCCACCAGCTTGTCCTGCCAAGTTCGGACCTCCTTTCTTCCCAGGGAAATCCAGTGGGGTTACAACTTCCTGCCCGTCATATCTCGCACCAAGGGAGGAAAATACCGCGTCGATCTGTCTAACTTCTCCAAAACAGAGCCAGTAGTCACACCACACTGTGCGTGCTGTTTCCAAAATGAACATAATAAGGAACTCATTCTCCACCGACATGGACATGAAGGCGTTGATAATCTGGGATTTGATGTTATAGATCTTCAAGATTCTTTTGATGTAAATGAGTAGGGTGACTGAGGGACTGTTTAAACTTGACACATTCTTGTGTTGCACTATTTTTTAAATGTCTTCTTTAAACATGCTAGATGGAGCATTTAATTTTCTCAGTGTCTCTTGCCATGAGCGCCACATTTTTAAGATGCTGTGTCAAGTTAAAAACAGCATTTTGCATTTTGCATTTTGTTCCATTTTGTTGTGCTACGCATAGTTTTAAAAAAATGCTAGAACCTATCCTGTGTGAACAGCCAATAAGGCATAAACGATTGCTGCTGTAGTAAAACGTTCAAACGCACATAGGTAGCCTACACAATAAGCATCCTGCGATCTCGTGTCATTGTTCTTTGAAAGTTAGAAACCACATTAGGGGAGAGAGGAAAAGAGGAACTCCATATAGATAGATGATCTGCCCTCAACGAGTCATTGGTTCTGTTATAAAACCTAGTGAGCTGCCAATGAAGGCTGTATTTTAAGGCATCATAGGCACTTCTGAGGTTGTACCTTCTTTTGGTCAGATTTAAAAGCAGCTTCCATGTACTGTATCTTTTGCAGAGAAGGCAATCCTATAATGAATTACGAGTGAGCTCAGGGAAGAATTCATCCAAGATGGTGGACAATTCGAGACAAATTATGTGATTTTTAAACAACACATATAATTCATTTAATACCAATCACCAACTATCATAAAAAATTGTTCAATACATTTAAAATGGACCATTTTACCCAATATTTGTGTGTGTATTCTATATTTTATACTTATTTAAGTATTGTGTTGTTAGTTTAGCAACATGCTAACGGTAAACTATGGAAACTATTTTTTATTTTAGTCTCTCTTGTGCTTTTCGTGAAGAGCACTATTTGTATGACATACTGCCTACGTAGAGTATTCAAATGGGTCACTCATGTGGTTCAGTTTCAGCTAGGAGGCTGGCTTAAGGTCCAGGTATACTTCGTTTTTCGTTCCGTATTGGATCACGCCTGGGTGACCTCATTACCTTGTAAAGTATACTATTTTGACCACGAGCGAATACAAATGTGTTCAATAACTCTTTTAGTACAATCAACGGCAGGCGCGTGTGCACAGACAAGGACTGTCAAGAAAATCCGGGCCACACACGGACAGTCCACGCAGACTGTGTTAATGACAAAAATTTCAGCACACCTACTGTGCCTAGAGTGATCAGCAACACGACAACCAAAGTATACTTCGGCTTTTAGAAGGCAGATGCCTGTGTGGGCAGTAGACAACAAGCCAGCTCACTAGGTTTAGAACAGACCCATTGTCTGCTTGTCTACCAGTTTTCAGATCAGAAAAGCCTGACTTGCCTTTCCAAACAGTGCCGTGCTCAGCTTAAAGGTGAACAAACAACTCTGTCTTTTTAGTTAAACAGAACTGTCTCAGACCTGAGAACTGACTATGATTGTGCTGCAAGACTAAACTGAAGAAAAACCAGAGGCTGCTGTTGTTTCCCACACATTTGAGATGTCTGGTATCATCAGAGGCTCAGTATATTTACATTTGATGTAATCTGTGTTACATTGTACTATGTTTTCCATTCTGTTTCATAAAGATCTAACTCTTAACAGAATCATTGGAGAGCAGTTTTGGAAAGCTCATTAGAATAAGTTCGTTCAGTGCTCTTTGATTGCATACATTGACAAGAGAAGCCTGCTGAGTGTTCACTGAAGGATTAAAGCGCAAGCCAAATTATATTAGAATAAGGCATAACAGCAGCATGTGGAACACAGTTTTTTCCAACATATGTTACTAAATTATTAATATGAGGATATTATTAATTTATTAATGCATTAAAATAATTTGGAACCAGAGAGAGAGACCTTAGATAATGTCACAAGCAGTTTTATGCACTGTTTTTTTGCCTTCAAGAGTAGATAAAATGTGGCAATGAATGTGATTTTCGCTAACTGCATTGTAAATATTTTTCTGTGAAGATTAAAAGGACTGACCTATATAATGACTTATGTTCATTAACTGTGAACTGAGCAGCTTTTAGTTTGTAGGTAGTAGGTCATGACATTTTATAGAGGTAGCCAACACCACACCAAACATAACCTATATTTAGCGCACTGAGGGTCGTATTTGATCTAGCATAGTATTGTTCATGGTTTTTAAGGATGGGGTCATGTCACGCAACCTGTCCATATTGCTATCTACCTGATTTGGTCTGCGTCTACCAGATGATAGATAATCTTGCACCAAAATACCAGTTTAATTGGACATACAGCCTTTAACGTGGACCAAAGTGGGAAGTATTTTTTACCATCCATCTTAAAAGTTGATAAGCCTACTTATTTTTCTATCCTTACTATATATTGTTATATAAGTTGCATTTTAGAATGTCCGTGTGGCATTGTTTTTTCCCTGTTGTCCATGACCCTATCAGAATAAACCTGCGACCCATTTTTGGGTTACGACCCACCAGTTGAGAACCACTTTAGAGTGGTATAAGACATCAGGCTGAATTGTTCTTGTTTCGAAAAACATTTTGCCCAAAACCAGTTTGCTCAGTTACGTTTTCTGAAACCATACCTAATCCTATGCTATGATAAAAGGCTAACCGGTTAGCTTGTGAGCTAACTGGAGAAAACAGAACAGAGACATGTTTAATTTAACCATTTATATCTCAGTTTAATAATATGATATGTGTATATGTGTATAATGTGATTTATCTGACATTATAAAGATCTGACTGACTTACAGTTTAAAATTAATCTATTGTGGGTAACATCTTGATTGGTAACTTTTTTCAGAACACTACTTCAGTGTTTGATCAGTGCTGTAATTTAACCTGGAAGGTTTTTTTTTTGTTAAAGGTGAAGTGTGTTATTTTCGCAGTGTTAAAGTACTTCTACCACAGTTTAATATGCAGAGACAACTATAGGTAAGCCATTCATAGATTGATTTCCCTGAATTTTAAACACTGTGGTGCTTAAAAAAAATTGCTCTATGTTTGAGCTTGACATAACAACATTGGCTCACCAATGGCGTAAGTTTCGGGAGGGAATAACGGTTTGTCTTACAATGGAAGTCAGGACGAGTGTTTGGAAAACATGTCTGGAAACAGTCATTATTTTTGTGATTCCGTTTGATGATGCTAGTGGCACGGAAGTTACATGCTTCACTTAAAAAATCACAAATATTTAATATATCTGTGCTAGGCAGCTGTGCAACTGAATGAGAAAGCTAACAGACTGCTTTCTCCAGGTATTAGTATATAGACCTCCTTGGGAAAAAGTCAAATTTGAAAGAATAACATACAGTGCATCCGGAAAGTATTCACAGCGCTTCACTTTTTCCACATTTTGTTATGTTACAGCCTTATTCCAAAATGGATTAAATTCATTATTTTCCTCAATTCTACAAACAATACCCCATAATGACAACGTGAAAGTTTGAAATCTTTGCAAATTTATTAAAAAAATAAAAAAATGTACATAAGTATTCACAGCCTTTGCTCAATACTTTGTTGAAGCACCTTTGGCACTAATTACAGCCTCAAGTCTTTTTGAGTATGATGCTACAAGCTTGGCACACCTATTTTTGGGCAGTTTCTCCCATTCTTCTTTGCAGGACCTCTCAAGCTCCATCAGGTTGGATGGGGAGTGTCGGTGCACAGTCATTTTCAGATCTCTCCAGAGATGTTCAAGTCTGGGCTCTGGCTGGGCCACTCAAGGACATTCACAGAGTTGTCCCGTAGCCACTCCTTTGTTATCTTAGTTGTGTGCTTAGGGTCGTTGTTCTGTTGGAAGATGAACCGTCACCCCAGTCTGAGGTCCAGAGTGCTCTGGAGCAGGTTTTCATCAAGGATGTCTCTGTACATTGCTGCATTCATCTTTCCCTCGATCCGGACTAGTCTCCCAGTTCCTGCCGCTGAAAAACATCCCTACAGCATACTGTAGGGATGGTATTGGCCAGGTGATGAGCGGTGCCTGGTTTCCTCCATATATGACGCTTGCCATTCAGGCCAAAGAGTTCAGTCTTTGTTTCTCATGGTCTGAGAGTCCTTCAGGTGCCTTTTGGCAAACTCTAGGCAGGCTGTCATGTGCCTTTTACTGAGGAGTGGCTTCCGTCTGGCCACTCTACCATACAGGCCTGATTGGTGGAGTGAAGCATATTTACACAACTGAGTATGTTTCACATAGCATAAAGAGAAACTTTTACACTAGCACAAAACAATCAATGGACATTCAAGCAGACACAATCAGTATTAGGACAGAAATCATCAGACACTAAATCATCTAGTGCCCCCTAATGGCCTGGAAATAAAGTTGCACATTTTCCTCACTTGTTAGGTTAATTTGTTGCTGAATTCTCACCCTTCCTAGAATTTCCCAGACTCTGAGAGTTTCTATGTATATGGCTTCCTGTGGGCCATTTCAATTTGCCAATATGTCACTAAAACTGTGACCGTGAACTACTTTTCAGCCACGAAAGGCTCGCAGCATCAACACCTCTCTCCCAGTCCCTGTATGACAGAGATTTTGGTAGAGACAAAGTCTTCCTCTGTTTTATCAAAGAGATTGTCCCTCTGAGATGTGCTGCAGAGTGTGATAAAGCCCGGCCGCTTGGTTTTTGCAAATTAACCAGCTCTGTGAGAGAATGTGCAAGACTCGGCTCAGGATAGGCATTTAATTTTCTCCTTCTTGAGTGATAATTGGCCAGAAACTTAGATGTGCTCATTAGAGGACTTTGCTGTGGGATATTGTGAAGCCTTTCAGTGTAACTTGCCACGATCACTCTTGGATGAATCGCTACTTTGTTAAGCCACATTTAGACGATATTAAACACACAGTTTGACAGCTCTTGTTCTGATCAGTCTGTGTATTTCATCCACAACATTATGGGGACTTGAGCCCAAGAGCTAAACAAAATAATGGGATTCTCCTCACCATACACTGATACTGGGGCCCAATAGTTTGAGACTATTTATGCTTTTATTTAGATTTTTTTTAAATAAACAATATTTCCAATATGAATATTTACATAGTTATATTATCGACATACATTTTGTACAAATTGACATGATTTTCCAAATTCCTTAGTATTTGATGTGTCCCCCTTTTTCTTTAATGACAACATGTAATTGAGCTGGCATGGATTCTACAAGTTTGTTTATCTGAAGATCAATTATCCCAGATTTGAGAAAGTTTCAAAGACCATCTTGTGTGCTTCAATGGAAGCATGTAAATCTGACATTTCATTCAAAGGTCAATGTCACAAATTTATTATATTTAACTAGTGAAATAAATATAGATGTCATAGCTTTATTTAAAAATTTTCAAACATTATTTTGAGACTTCAAGACAATCACTTGTCAGCTCTTTCTGTACATCTATGTCTGTTTCTGGTGATAATATTCTCCCAAATATGCATTTTTTTATGGAAAATAACATTTCAGTCTTGAACTTAAAGAGATAGTTCACCCAAAAATGAAAATTCTCTCATAATTTTCTCACCCTCATGCCATACCAGAAGTGTATGACTTTCTTTCTTCTGCTGAACACATAGATTTTTAGAAGAATATTTCATCTAGGTCCATACAGTGTGAAGTGAATAGTGACCAGAATTCCAAAAGCTCCAAAAAGGAGATAAAGTCTGTATAAAAGTAATCTATATGACTCCATTGGTTTAATCAATGTCTTCTGAAGCGATCCAGTTGATTTTGTGTGAGAACAAACCAAAATATAACTCCCTTTTCACTATAAAACATGACATCTGCAGTCTCCTTTGTGATTAGTGACATCTAGCACTCTGCACATGCATCAAGGGCTAAGAAGTGTAACTGAGCTTGACTGCAATGACAAGATGTACAGTGAAAAAGGAGTTACATTTTTGTCTGTTCTTACCTAAAACAAACTGGATCGCTTCAGAAGACATTGGAAAAAATTAACATTTGAAAAACAAACAAGAAACACTTCATTTCTAATTAGGGTTTTTAATTTATAATAAATAAGGATGCAAACATATTTTGAACAAATGTATATTATGCAAACAAAGAATCAACTGTGGCAGAATAATAACACTCAAAATATGTTGGCAGAAGAATTTTGACAGAGCCAGAAAAAGGAGCAATTCTGCTTTTCAGTCTGATGGCATTTTAGGAGTTTTAGGAAAATCTCCATCTTGTGTGCATCTTTCCTGAAGCAGTAGAGCACACTGTAGTCTCTTCTCACTGATTCAAACATGTCAGGAGAGGTGAAGGGAACAGAGGAAGTTTCAGGGCCCTCCAACAGCAAACCGCCTTCAGCCAGTATCTGACAGAGAAAGGGAGAGAGAGAGAGAGAGACTGAAAGATTACTGTCCCTGAGATAATAAAATAAAAGTAAAAATCTAATTAAATGTGAACATTTTGAGCATTCACAAAGAAAATAATTACTAGATTTTTAAATTTTATGAAGAATATTGCCTGTGCAAAACTCGATACATAAAATGTGTCAGTTTTGTGAAAAGAAAAAGTTCTAAATACTCATCAAGGTTAATTTATTTGAACTAATTTGTATGATTTAATTTTTGTCAACTCAAAACAATTAATTATTTTGAGTATTAGGGTTTACAGTGTACAGTAAGACAGAGGAGATGGTGTTAGTGTTACTCACAAAGATCTGCTGGATTTCACTTTTAGAAGTGGGAACCAGCACCGTTCTGGATGCACATATTGGCCCTCCATGAACCTGCTGATTCACTGAGTTTGGAAAAAACATCTCTTCCTAAAACATTAAGGAAACACTAGGTAGGTGTCACGTGTCAAGTTGACGTCCACATGAATGGTCGGACCCAGGGTTTTCCAGCAGAACATTGTCCAGAGCATCACACTCCCTCCACTGGCTTGTCATCTTCCCACAGTGCATCCTGGCACCATCACTTCCCCAGGTAAACGGCACACACATACAGTATACGGCCGTCCACGTGATGTAAAAGAAAACGGGACTCATCGGACCAGACGATCTTCTTCCATTGCTCCAAGGTCCAGTTCCGACGCTCGCATGCCCATTGTAGGCGCTTTTGATGGTGGACAGGGGTCATCATGGGAAGTGTACATATATACACAGTATAATGTACAGTTGTGCTCAAAAGTTTGCATACCCTTGGAGAATTGGTAATATATCTACCATTTTTAAAGAAAACATGAGTGAGGAGGCAAAACACATTTCTTTTATTTCTTATCGGATTCATATTCAACTGTATTTTATAACAGAATGGCACAATCATAAAACAAAACATGGCAACAAAGAAAAAAATGAAATGACCCCCGTTCAAAAGTCTGCATACCCTTAGTTCTTAATACTGTGTATTGCCCCCTTTAGCATCAATGACAGCGTGCAGTCTTTTGTAATTGTTGTCTATGAGGCCCAAAATTCTTGCAGGTGGTATAGCTGCCCATTCGTCTTGGCAAAATGCCTCCAGGTCATGCAAAGTCTTTGGTTGTCTTGTATGAACCGCACGTTTGAGATCTCCCCCGAGTGGCTCGATGATATTAAGGTCAGGAGACTGTGATGGCCACTCCAGAACCTTCACCTTTTTCTGCTGTAACCACTGGAGGGTCAACTTGGCCTTGTGCTTAGGGTCACTGTCGTGCTGAAAAGTCCAAGAGCGTCCCATGCACAGCTTTCGTGCAGAACAATGCAAACTGTCTGCCAGTATTTTCTGATAACATGCTGCATTCATCTTGCCATCAATTTTCACTAGATTCCTCATGCCTTTAGAGCTCACACACCCCCAATACATCAGTGAGCCACCACCATGCTTCACAGTGGGGATGTATTCTTTTCACTATAGGCCTAGTTGACCCCTCTCCAAACATAGCGCTTATGGTTGTGACCATAAAGCTCTATTTTGGTCTCGTCACTTCAAATTACAGTGTGCCAGAAGCTGTGAGGCGTGTCAAGGAGTTGTCGGGCATATTGTAACCGGGCTTTTTTGTGGCATTGGCTTCTTTCTGGCAGCTCGACCATGCAGCTCATTTTTGTTCAAGTATCGTCGTATTGTGCTCCTGGAAACAACCACACCGTCTTTTTCCAGAGCAGCCTGTATTTCTCCTGAGGTTACCTGTGGGTTTTTCTTTGTATCCTGGACAATTCTTCTGGCAGTTGTGGCTGAAATCTTTCTTGGTCTACCTGACCTTGGCTTGGTATCAAGAGATCCCCAAATTTTCCACTTCTTAATAAGTGATTGAACAGTACTGACTGGCATTTTCAAGGCTTTGGATATCTTTATATATCCTTTTCCATCTTTATAAAGTTCCATTACCTTGTTACGCAGGTCTTTTGACAGTTCTTTTCTGCTCCCCATGGCTCAGTATCTAGCCTGCTCAGTGCATCCACATGAGAGTTAACTAAAGACTATTTATACACAGACACTAATTGCAATTTTAAAATCCATAGGTGTTGGAAATTAACCTTTAATTGCCATTTAAACCTGTGTGTGTCACCTTGTGTGTCTGTAATAAGGCCAAACATTCAAGGGTATGTAAACTTTTGATCAGAGCCATTTGGGTGATTTCTGTTATCATTATGATTTAAAAAGGAGCCAAACAACTATGTGATAATAAATGGCTTCATATGATCACTATCCTTAAATAAAAGACAGTTTTTTTTTTTAAAATGTTTCCCTAATGTTAATTGCAATAGTATTTTAATTGTTTTTCAAATTAAAGGTTATGTAATTTATTTGTTCAGAACTTTTCACAATAATTATCATTCCAAAATTGCTTTGTAACAATTCTCTAAAAATGTTCTTGGACCCCCGGACCCTGGTTTGAAAACCCCTTAACTAATATATACAGGTGCATCTCAATAAATTAGAATGTCGTGGAAAAGTTCATTTATTTCAGTAATTCAACTCAAATTGTGAAACTCGTGTATTAAATAAATTCAGTGCACACAGACTGAAGTAGTTTAAGTCTTTGGTTCTTTTAATTGTGATGATTTTGACTCACATTTAACAAAAACCCACCAATTCACTATCTCAAAAAATTAGAATATTTTGACATGCCAATCAGCTAATCAACTCAAAACACCTGCAAAGGTTTCCTGAGCCTTCAAAATGGTCTCTTAGTTTGGTTCACTAGTCTACACAATCATGGGGAAGACTGCTGATCTGACAGTTGTCCAGAAGACAATCATTGACACCCTTCACAAGGAGGGTAAGCCACAAACATTCATTGCCAAAGAAGCTGGCTGTTCCAAGCATGTTAACAGAAAGTTGAGTGGAAGGAAAATGTGTGGAAGAAAAAGATGCACAACCAACCGAGAGAACCGCAGTCTTATGATTGTCCAGCAAAATCGATTCAAAAATTTGGGTGAACTTCACAAGGAATGGACTGAGGCTGGGGTCAAGGCATCAAGAGCCACCACACACAGGCATGTCAAGGAATTTGGCTACAGTTGTCGTATTCCTCTTGTTAAGCCACTCCTGAACCACAGACAACGTCAGAGGGCTAAGGAGAAGAAGAACTGGACTGTTGCCCAGTGGTCCAAAGTCCTCTTTTCAGATGAGAGCAAGTTTTGTATTTCATTTGGAAACCAAGGTCCTAGAGTCTGGAGGAAGGGTGGAGAAGCTCATAGCCCAAGTTGCTTGAAGTCCAGTGTTAAGTTTCCACAGTCTGTGATGATTTGGGGTGCAATGTCATCTGCTGGTGTTGGTCCATTGTGTTTTTTGAAAACCAATGTCACTGCACCCGTTTACCAAGAAATTTTGGAGCACTTCATGCTTCCTTCTGCTGACCAGCTTTTTAAAGATGCTGATTTCATTTTCCAGCAGGATTTGGCACCTGCCCACACTGCCAAAAGCACCAAAAGTTGGTTAAATGACCATGGTGTTGGTGTGCTTGACTGGCCAGCAAACTCACCAGACCTGAACCCCATAGAGAATCTATGGGGTATTGTCAAGAGGAAAATGAGAAACAAGAGACCAAAAAATGCAGATGAGCTGAAGACCACTGTCAAAGAAACCTGGGCTTCCATACCACCTCAGCAGTGCCAAAACTGATCACCTCCATGCCACGCCGAATTGAGGCAGTAATTAAAGCAAAAGGAGCCCCTACCAAGTATTGAGTACATATACAGTAAATGAACATACTTTCCAGAAGGCCAACAATTCACTAAAAAAAATTTTTTTTTATTGGTCTTATGATGTATTCTAATTTTTTGAGATAGTGAATTGGTGGGTTTTTGTTAAATGTGAGCCAAAATCATCACAATTAAAAGAACCAAAGACTTAAACTACTTCAGTCTGTGTGCACTGAATTTATTTAATACACGAGTTTCACAATTTGAGTTGAATTACTGAAATAAATGAACTTTTCCACAACATTCTAATTTATTGAGATGCACCTGTATATACTTTCTTATATACATTCATACAGACCTAAATTTTAAACTAAAAGTCATGTGGAAGTCTGCTGTGACACCCGTAAATTTCTTTATTCATAGTTTTCCATTTCCATCAATGTGTCCACAGGGCAGGAATACAGAAAGGACATTTTAAGGTCTGTCCAGAGATCAGGTTCAACTTTTGAAGCTCGCCATCTCAAAACACATGTAGTCACCTTTGCTTTATGACGCAAGTAAGGATTAAACTTTCCTGATGACATTGACTGATCCAACAAACAGAACAAGTGGAACAGTGGATCTGACTCACACATAGCTCAGATGGCAAAAGTTCTATATTTAACCCCACTTTCTGAAGAAAATGTGAGTGGTTGCCTGTTCAAAAACTGCCATATAAGCTAGGGTATTCCAGCCTACAAAATGGCTTATTATAGTTATCTCTGCATATTAAATGAGGAGAAATTATTTTAACATAAAAAAAATTACACACTTTAAATGGCATAGTAAACCTCCTGAATAAAAACCCTGAGGCCTCATTGGTCACCAGCAGTAAGCACTGTTTTTCATTGTTGTTGTGTTTATCATCATACAATGCAACTAATCACAGGTAATTATCAGAATGTAGTCCTGCAATAACCAAAGGAAAATCAAACAGAAAAAAATATTCTTTTTACTTTATACTTTGTTCAAACAATGACAAAATATGCAGCCTTTGATATTTATGAAATAAACAAGTCTATAAAATATAATAAATATTTTGTGCCATTAGAAAACTCCCTTCCAGCTTGCGATTTTTACTTTTTTCAAAGACATAGATAGGTGAAAAGCACTTTACTTTCTTCCTCTTTCTTTTACTTTTTTTTTATTGACAAAGAGTAACTGAGGTGAGAGGCAGATATTATTAATGTTATTTAAAACCTTGGTGTAACTGGGTGTTTTGCATTACTTCTATGGTAATACAAACCCTTGATACAAAAACGGAGAAAATGTTGAGGGCTTCTTTCAAGACTCGCACAATTTCAGTTAAATATCCGGGACTGTGATGCAGCTCAGGTCTCCTGCGAGTGGGTGAACAAAGTTTTTATCAGATTTGATAATGTGCTTGCCTTTGAAATTTCTTCATTTGCTGTCAAGGTGTCCTCTGAGAGAGAAAGAGTATGAAAGATTGTCCAGTACTGGAGTGTAAAATGATTTTCAAAAGAATATAATCTTATCCATATTTATGTATTTGCTGTTATCTCTGTTTGTGTGTGTGTGTGTGTGTGTGTGTGTGTGTGTCCATGGACTAAAATTCTCTCTTTTGCTCAGGCCTGTTTTTACCAACTTTGATCTTATCTGATGATCTGATTGCTCCTCTGAATGTCACAGTTGCTTTCCTCTAGCCTGTTATCTCATGAGTTGAGTTCCTCAAATCACAGTCTTGTTCTATCACTGTTGTGCCCTTGAGGTTTTGACCTACCTCTGGCATTGCAATTAGTCTCTTGTAAGTTGAATTGTGTGAAATGCATTTGCTAAATAGTTCCTAATTAGCAATTAACACAACCCCCCTTGACACCACATTAAACCTCTGCCAAGCTAAAAGCCGCCAATGAAACAGTTTTGCGTTATATCAGGACTGTTACATGGTTTTCAATCAAAATCAAAAGCACATTTCCATTCAGTCCTTTTAATTTTTTTTATTTCGGACAAGCTGATAAAGATTAGAAATCATTTAAAAATCTAGTTTCAAATACATGTATGAAGTTCATATAAATGTAATGTATGTCCATGTTGGTTTCATGAATTTTGTAAAAATATTTTCTAGAATAAAATAAATAAATAAATAAATAAATATATGACTTAAAAAATGTAAAGTGGTGTCACCATTAAGTAACAAGTTTTAAAATACTTTCCTTGCTCCTTGAACCACAACGTAATCATTCATTTAAAACATTTTTCAAACATATGTTTCAAGGTAAAAAAAAAAAAAATCAGTCCAGAATATTAAGCAGTTTTCTTAGGGTTACTCCATTTGACATTAACAAAATGTGCCTTTTCATAAATTTCTACAATTCTGTTATTATTTTTTTTACATTTAACTTTTTTTTTTTTTTTTTTTTTAAACACACATAGTCATGAAGGTCTAAATCAGTCCTCTATGGTTGAGTTTGGAATTTTATACTACCCATACTACTCCTACTACTTCTGCCATATGGCAGAAATAGTAAGAGTAGTATGGTAGTATGCAATTTCCAACTCTGCCTCTGTTTTAATGTTGTCTTGTCACATGACAGCAGAATGGCTACCTGCATTTTGGTTACACCACCTGACTTTGATTTGGTGGACTAAATTGATTTGCCATAGCAAGTACCACTAAAAAATAGGATTTTTTTTTTTTTTTTTAAGAATATTTAACTAACTATTTCAACTGTGAAATTTGTATCATTCTTAATACAACCTGCAATACAGTCCAAAAGAATGTGGAAAATCACCTTCTAAGTAACGGGTTTGGCTATTCCAGTTAAAACATATCTGATGCTGGGTGATGAGGCCTGTGTTCCAGTTCATCCCAAAGGTGTTCAATTGGTACTCAGGTCTTGGCTTTGTGTATGAATGTGAAGTTCTACTAGAAAGACTGGGAGAAAATGTGAATAAAGTAAGAGAATATTTTCTTTGGTGCAAGTCTCGTTCTGTGGGTCAGTGCTCAGATTTTTGCTTGAACCATCAGATTCTGCCGTAAGATGATAAGGGAAGGGGAGAGGATTTGACTTCATGCCAGATCCTTACTCCCCTCCACCTGATTGCTCCAAAAGTGTAATAAATTAACATTGTTTGTTTACTTTAGACATTCGAAAATCAAGCTGGCATCTTTCCAACTGTCGTGCCCATTTCTGACTCCCTAGGATGGTTATGTTTAATATAAATGTAGGTTTGGCCTTTAGGGATAGGGACCAATGTCTCCAAACTATGGTTAGAGGTGGGTGTAGGGGTGGGCTTTTAGGATATGAACCAATCAGATAGTGGGGAGTAAGATTTCAGCACAACTGTAAGGCTTCCATTTCTACCACATCAGACTTAGTAAACTATTGTTCATGGACTGCTTTTTGCACAGGCGCATTGTCATTCTGGAGTAGAAAAAGGCCCCTCTCTTGCAAGTTGAAAACATAAAATTCTCTAGAATGTCACGGTATGGCGTAGCATTAAGATATGTTCTTACAAAAATCATTGGAATAGCTAAACTCCACTGTCCACATACTTTTGGCCACATAGTGTATCTTATTTGTCTTCCACTAGGTGTCACTAAAAGTCTGGGGCACTTTGTCATCTATTCATTAGTTCCAACACTGAAGTGCTCGGGCTCATTTGTGCAGAGGAGAGATGTCATGATAACAAAGACAGATTGTGAAATCATACACTCTATCAATCAGATGTGCAAAGAAGGAAAACAAATCAAGTGAAGTTTAATGAAGAATGAAACGGAGGAAAATGAAAGTGCGAATGGAAATGTGTGATTACCTGTTGGACTGTCTTCTGCTCTTGCTCTCTTTTAATTGAGGGAAGGGAATGAGCTTTACAAATTCATTACTTTCAGTACATCTCACACACACTCACAAACACACACGGTGGATCTGTTTGCTATTGATGAGAGTTCATTTGTTTGCCAAATCAAATCAGACTCATTTGGGATTTGTGTCAGACCATGAATGTTCTAATTAAAAGCACAGTAAAGAGAAGAAAGATATTTTGATTGGCTGTGGGCATCAGAGTATCATGGATGTGTTAGAGTATTTTTATATGGGCACAGGGTTTATATACATTAGGGCTGTATTCATAAAGCAGATGGGAGATTCTTCCTTGGTTTGATTTGTGTTTCAGATGTTTTTGAACCATACATGGGTTTAATCTGTTTCCCTCTCACAGGTTAGTTCAGCCCACATCGTGCAGTTTTCAAATAATGCCCATGTGAATGGATCTACGAGACACATAATGATGGCAGATTGCATCGGAACTATTTGAGAGGATAATATGCTCTTCCTAATGCCGCATTTACTTGGAATCTCATCCAGTTGACGTGCAATCTTCTAAACAGGCCTGCGGAAAACTCGGCGAGCATGTCTCGAAATAATTGGTCATTTCAAAGAGTAAGGCCCATACCCCCTGGGCTGGTTCTCTTTTACCGAGCTGGACTCTTTAATGGGGTGGATTTTATAGCTCTGCCATACTTATGAGCTATCTTCTTCTGATCAGTATTTGCTCGGCAGTGCTGTCAGATAAAGGACTTGCTGGCAAACAGCTTGAAGCTGCGGCACTGACATGATCTAGTGGTTTCAAATCACACTGTTCACATTCACAACACACTCTGAGACCAGTCACTAAACTGTTGTAAGAGCATATGTGGCTAGATATTACATCTAGATAATGTCAGTACCCTCTTAGGCTTAAGTGGATTTTGCAACTTCCAATGAAATTGTTTGTGCTTTTGATATTTAAGTTGCATGATTATCCAACATAAGCCACTTTTCCACCATCGGGCCGCACTGTTCTGAGCACGGTAATGGTTCCAGTAGCATTTCCACTTGAGCACGTTTCAGTAGGGTACGATTACAAAGCATTCCCAAATTTCTCGGCATGGTTAGCTTATCAGACTCAAGAATGGTGCCGGTGGAATGGCTATAGTGACATAGTGACTCACAATTAGTCATTTGCTCACACGATTGGTCACTTGATTGGATTTCACAGCACCACAGTGGAAAAATATACCGTTACCGTGCCAACGAGCCCAGATCAGTACAGAACGGCACAGTAACCGTTCGGCCTGATGGTGGAAAAGCGGCTGTAGTCTCACGACCAATTGAGAAGATTTTGAAATGTTTCATTACATTACACAGTGCATAATAAATGCCGAGACATACTCTAAGCAAGTACGTGAATGCAGATGAGATTGCTTGACCACCGCACTGCCACCGCATTGCCAACGCGCGGTCCAGTTGAACATGCTTAATGTGTGTTCTTGCGTTATTGGGGCGGGAACAAACCCCAGTACTCAAGGGGGTGATAGAGTTACCTTAAACATCTGTGCCATCCAACTGGATGTGTCATTATTCAGGTAATATATTTCATGTTTTCTAAAGTTTCAGTTTTTTATCTGATTATGACAGACTCACAGTCACACAATTGTAAGGTATCTCATACTAAATTATTTTCAGCGTTGATAAAAAATATATAAACAAGGATAGATGCATGATGGGGGGGGGGCAAATCACCCCCTTCACAGCATTATGTACAGTATGCTACAGTATGCTCTCTACTGTAGTGTCCATTGGCACCGTTTGAATGCAGCTTCACTGTTTTTGCAGTGGCACGGAGGTCATCGCCTGAGGAGACGAAAGGCTCCAACAACTGTCTCTGTAGTTCTGAGTGCCCGGGCTTCCAGCTGGACTCCATCCCCTCTGAAAATCACACGGCTTTTCGCTCACTGAACCCTGCTGGTCTGCTGCCAGCTGGCTAATACTGAACTTTATTCATTCAAATGTGTGACTCATAATTAAATCATGAGCGGGAGTAAGGATGCATGGAAATAAACAGCTGTAAATTGTGGCCCGCAGGAGCCCCTGGCAAAGTACTCGAAAGAACCTGTGAAATAAACAGTTAAACATTCACGGCATACCTGATAGCACAAAACCACACAGAGAAATATCCATTAATTATCACAATTCATCAAGTTAATAGGGTGTGTTTGAATAATAGTCAGGGAATAAAAAAGAGTAACGGTTTTACCTCATTAAACTCTTTAATACTCTCCTGCACAAAGAGAACATCAGCACACAGCAACCGTCATTACACACACACACCTTTTGGTGGGATATGGATTTTTTATGGCTCTGTCTATTACATTTTTGCATGACAAAGACAGCCAAAGATCAAGAGATAGAAGCAGGTTATGACTGTCAGTCGGTCTTTCTATGATGGGTTTAGAACTGTTTAGAAAGCGCTTGTGTGACATTTGTTGCTTTATTTTTCTGTTACTGATCATCTGCAGCTTTTTTTCAGGCATTTTTTTCTCTCTCCCATCTCATTTTTAACTGTGCTTTTAAATGCAAAAGCATAGAAACTTTGAACTCTTTGAGTGGACAGAACAGAATGAATAGAGACTGATCTTCTAACATGATGGAAGCTCCCCCCCAAAAAAAAAAAAAAACATATAGATTAAAAGGTATTTTAATAAAAACACATTTGAGAAATCTCACTTGTAGCCTGAGCCCGAGTGCCCTGGATGTTTCAGCAAATGTAATAATTGGTTGAGGTCCTGAAAGCTTTCTCTGGCATTTCTAAAATAATACGCACATAGTTTTCTCTGCTTGTTAGATGAGGAGTGAGAGAGAAAAAGTTAGAACGGCTTTGCAACTGGCATTTGTGGATACACTGTTCATGGCATGGATGCATCACCATACTTTTGTGTCTTTGTCTTTGCACTACTTAAAGGTGAAGTGTGTAATTAAAAAAAAATAAAAAAATGTTTAATTACTTTCTACTAACCCAGATAAATATGCAGAGGCAAATATACCCTCATTTAATACTTTATTAGCAACACCTGTACACCTACTTATTCATGCAATTATCTAATTAGCCATTCGTGTGGCAGCAGTGTAATGCATAAAATCATGCAGATAAGGGTCAGGAGCTTCAGTTAAAGCTGCACTATGTAACTTTGTGCTCTCTAGCGACATCTGTGGTTGAAACTTAAAATTAAAAGCAATTTGCGGAAGAACACTAAACGCGAGTCATGTTTCCGCATTGCTCTTCTGGCAGATGAATCTCATGATTTGAGCTTACCTGGACATCGCCTGTGTGTGATCATGACTGGAGATATTCAGTGCCAGAGTCATAACATGCTATTTAATGTTTATATAATGTTATACGGTTAAACATTTAAAACTGAAATAGTACTTGCTTTGATGAAGGTAAACAACACTCGTATTCACATAATTTCAATGAATTAATTTTACACTTACACCTATAGTGCTTTTCTGACACTACACAAAGTGCTTTTACATAAAGAACAGGGGACTCAATCACTACCAGTATATTTTAATATAATTCTTCAAGTGTTTTATCTACTATTAATGTTTGTATTGTATTACATATCAATTTAAGAGGCGATACTCGTGATATGGCTGATACGAGTTCAATGGAAGACTTTATTATTTTTATATTATATTGTAAAGCCTCAGCTGTTAATGCAAGTGAACCGTAATACTAAAATAGAGTGTCTTTGAATGCACACAATAACACAGTAAACTAAAAACTTAAAACGAGGATTCAGTAATGTTGGGGATAAAATATTCTTTTTTAAATATGAAAATAATATGCTTTAAAATGCAATATAATAGTTAACAGTCATTTTTAGAAGTCATAAATATTTGTAAACATGTCACAGTAACTCCCCCAGACAACATAGATACACTGCGATCGGTTAACACGAGAATTGTTCAATTCATACAAGCATGATAAGCAATATTAGCTTCAACAACCCTACCAGACAACAAATCCCAGCATTAAAGCAGGTAAACAACTTCGCCAAACGGATAACAGATAAACATCCATCCAGATTTTTGCGATGCTGTCCGGAACAGTGTGAGTGTGACTAAACTGAAATGTAGTTTCTTTCTTCTTTTTAATGGCTACTCGCAAACTAATACAGTGTATTACCGCCATCTACTGTTTACATGAGGAGACAGTAGGCTCTTTCCTATGTTCACGGACACGATGTAATGACGCAAGGATGTACATCATAAGCCAGCGATTTCGCGCCAAATCCAACACGACAGCTTAAATACAAATGATTTTTATAGGCTTACCTAGTGAATTGGGGTAAGATAAGAACATTGTTTTGAACACTGATTGTTTATGTACTCAATCAATAAAGGCAATTTGTTATTTTTTTTAAATCTTACATAGTGCAGCTTTAATGTTCACATCAACCATCAGAATGGGCAAAAATGTGATCTCAGTGATTTCGACCCTGGCATGATTGTTGGTGCCAGACAGGCTGGTTTGAGTATTTCTGTTAACTGCTGATCTCCTGGGATTTTCACGCACAACGGTCTCTAGAGTTTACTCAGAATGGTGGCAAAAATAAAAAACATTCAGTGAGCTGCAGTTCTGCAGACAGAAACACCTTGTTGATGAGAGAGGTCAACAGAGAATGGCCAGACTGGTTAAAGCGGACAGAAAGCCTACAGTAACTCGGATAACCACTCTGTACAATTGTAGTGTGCAGAATAGCATCTCAGAATGCACAAAATGTCGAACCTTGAGGCGGATGGGATACAACACTTCGGGCACTTTATTAGGACCATAGTGTTCCTAATAAAGTGCTCAGTAAGTGTAAGGCATTTTCAGACCTGTAGCTCATTTGATTTGTTCTGAATCAGGAGCTAAAATTGTCACTGTGCAGCATTTTCCTCTTGGTTCGGTTCGCTTTCACAAGGCAACATTTTAAAATGGACCAAAACTGTGTCTATAAAAGTCACATGTAAGCAAACTCTCCCCTTATTGGTCAGAATGTTTGTGCACTGTTCCGGGATTTAGCACATCCATTGATATACCGGTTAAAAGGATATACCTTTAAAAATGTTGTCAACCATAACACATTTTCAAGTGTTGTTTATGTCAAGCTTATGCAAAACATCACCGCATTGTACAGAATGCACGTTCCAGTCACAGAAAATACACTTTATCCAACACGAATGATATGTGATGTTAAATTTGATCCATCATTCATTGCTTTTGCAACTAATGAAAAGTGCCTGTTTTCATTGTCACAGAGCTGGCTCTCTCTCTCTCTCTCTCTCTCTCTCTCTCTCACACACACACACACACACACAAACAAACAGCAGAGAGAAACCAAGGATTTTTATTTTTTTAAATATGTCAGAAAGTTGCAGACGCTATCCAACTTGTGTTTTGCCATTATCCGAGAGAACTAAATTGTACCGATCATCCTAAAATTGCCTCAGGAATTATAAAACAGCTCCTGTTTTAAACCTGCAACTATCTAATATACTCGCCAAAAAGCTATATACATGTTTTGATGATGAATTTCAGTGAGGTGCTGACTTACAGATGTCTTCTCCAAAGATTCATCAGGCATGTTCATGGTTTTTATAGGGATATTGTTTGGTTCGTTGGCCCATTGAGTTGAGATTGCATTCTCACCAGAAGCGAACCGCTCCAGGGTTCATTTGCAATCGGTCCGATTGTTTTGGTGCAGATCCGAGTGCAATTGCCGTGTTTAGATATACCTAAACTAACCAAACTAAGGGAGAAAACGCACCATTTTCCGAAACAAATGCTCCAAACTAACCAGGTGTGAAAAAGCACTAAGTAAGCCATTTGTAAGATGATTCACCTGAAAAGTGTAAACACTGTGGGACTTTCAAAACATTGTTTCTTTGAATGTCCCAACCAGCCTGAAATAGCAACACTAGCTCAACCAATAGTGAGAGTTTGGGGTGGGAAAACCTGTTTACAGTCATTATTTTTTGCAAATTCGTTTGGTTCTAGTGGCGCAGATATTAAATACTTTAGTTTTACGACAGTAAAGGGTTAATAGAAAGAGGAAGAGAGACTGAATTCAAAAGAGACACCACCAAAGTGAGCCGTAAAAAGAGCTCACCAGGGTAGATTTTCAGTATAAGCATTTCTATGGGTATATCTAAAAGCTGTGGGACTGTTCGGCTGACTACATAATCAAAAAGGTTTGAAACACTTGGAATGCAGTTACACTTGCATGCTATGGCTTTAAAGATTCAATTTCTTTATCAGTCTCAGCTGCTGTTTTTGCATTGTACAATCTGGTCAAGACCATGGTCTGATGCTATATGAGTTTTGTTGCATCTCAGCTCAAGTTTATCTGAGGCCTTTAAAAATATTTGCAGTATTTTTTTTAAAGGTTATCATGTGTGAGAATCCTTTGTTCCATCAGTGTTTTTTTTTCTTTTTCGTCTTCTGGCTTGCTCGCAGTAGTCTGTTTTATCCAAACTCTCTCACTGACATTTGAAAAAATAAGATCAAGGTAAAGTGGTTTGAACATCATAAGATCATTTTTCTCCTTTTGTGATAGATTAAATCTTGGCAATTATCTGGCAGACATGCACACCCAAAAATACATTTGAGCTACACATTAAAATGTATGAATGTCATTGCACTAGATAAATTATCGAAGTGACTGTCTTTTATTTTAAAGGAGCACTTTCAAAGCAAAGCATTTCATAAAAAAAAGTTTGCATGAAAACAATAATATACAGTTCAAAATTAAGACCAAGTATTTGAACTACACTTATAGTTACACTTTGAGGTCACCTGTGTGAGTACATAAAATGTGTCTTAAGTCCAAATACTTTTGGGCAACAACCCCCCCCCCAAATACAAGTTCAATACAAGTTAAGCTCAGTTGACAGCATTTGTGGCATAATATTGATTATCACAAAAATTAATTTAGTCTTGTCCCTCCATTTCATTAAAAAAGCAAAAACCGAGGTTACAGTGAGGCACTTACAACTGAAGTGAATTGGGCCAATTTGTAAACGTTTAAATACTCACTGTTTAAAAAGTATAGCCACAAGATGTAAACAACATGCATTAATATGATTTTAGTGTGATAAAATTGCTTACTAACCTTTTCTGTTTAAAGTTATATCCAATTTTACAACTTTGTTGTCATGAAGACTTAATGCCATAAACCTAAAATCCAGGTAATTTGGTAGTCTGCTACAAAAACGATGATTAAAGCAAATTTACAGCTAAAATAATACACAAGTTTTAACAGAAAAATTAATAAAAGTGCTTTTATAAGATTATAAACTTCACATTTCTACCTTTAAACCATCAAAACAGTTTTCCTTTGACTTCCATTGTAAGTGCCTTACTGTAACCTCGAGTTTTGATTTCTGATTTTTTTATAAAAGAAAAGGAGGGACATGTCGAAATTATTTTTTGTGGTAATCAACATTATGCCACAAATGCTGCTGATTGAGCTTAACTTGTACTGAACCTGGAATGTTCCTTTAATTAGGAAAACGTGCCACACACCTTAAAATAGTTGCCATTTCAGCTTGACTAGTGATACTAACCGTGAACGATAAACCTCACGAAAAGTCTCTCAAGAGACTAAAAACACAAGTCCATCTGTTCAGTCTTACACCTTTCTCACCATATCACTCTTTCTACTTCTCACTTTTTTGATGAGCTTCTCTTGCATGGTAGTTTTGCCAAGTTCTCAAGTTTGCATCTGTTCTCTTTGCTACCCCAGGCTGCTCCGCTACTCTCATTAGAAAACACCCTACTGTGAGTGACGCACAGTGAGTCAGTGTCTAAAGAGATCAATAGCATTTAGCTCCAGTACTGCTGATCACACTGTTGACTGTGGCTTCACAGATCCACACTAATAGGACAAAAGAATGAATGACAAATAGGAAAAAACTTTAGAAAAAAGTCTAAAGAGATTAATTTGGATACTTCATTTTAACGTTCTAGAATTGCAGTTATCACACATTTCATATCACCTCCGGAATTGCAGATAAACAGATAATATACCTTTTCTTCCTCACATTTCCGGATTTTGGAATGCGGAATTAAACTATTGCAGGGTAAACTTCAATAGCGGTGAATGGAAGACAACAGCAAATAGTATTTTCACTAAACCATTTGCACTAACAGCAAAAGAAAAACCCACTATTGTTTCCACAACTTTCTACAAGAGGATTTTGACAGTCAGAATTGAGAAGACGCCAAATATAATGTCATTCTGTCAGCAGCTGCATTAGAAACCCCAACGCTGCTGTGGTAACTATTATGACTTTTTCCTCCAGCATCTTCACAAGGTCCTTTGCTGTTGTTCTGGGATTGATTTGCACTTTTCGTATCAAAATACGTTCATCTCTAGGAGACAGAATGCGTCTCCTTCCTGATCGGTATGATGGATGTGTGGTCTCATGGTGTTTATACTTGTGTATTATTGTTTGTACAGATGAACATATTACCTTCAGGCATTTGGAAATTGCTACCAAGGATGAACCAGACTTTTGGAGGTCCACAAATTTTTTTTCTCAGGTCTTGGCTGATTTCTTTTGATTTTCCCATGATTTCAAGCAAAGAGGCACTGAGTTTGAAGGTAAGCCTTAAAATACATCCACAGGTACACCTCCAATTCATTACACCTCCTATCAGAAGCTAATTGGCTAATTGTCTAAAGGCTTGACATCATTTTCTGGAATTTTCTAAGCTGCTTGAAGGCACAGTTATCTTAGTGTATTTAAACTTCTGACCCACTGTAATTGTGATATAATCCATTAAAAGTGAAACAATCTGACTGTAAACTATTGTTGGAATACGTTGTGAAACGCCTTACCAAAACAATAGTTTGCTAATAATAAATCTGTGGAGTGGTTACAATTTTTAGTTTTAATGACTTCAACCTAAGTGTATGTAAACTTCTGACTTCAACTGTATGTCTGAGTTTTTTAAAGTCTACAACAGAGTGACGGCAGTGCTTTATTCCAGTGCTTTGAGAGTCCACACAACAACGGAAGCCAGTGTCATAGAATCAGCCCACCGTCTGCCTTCTGATCACATCTGAGCATTTCCAAAGGGCTGGAGAGATGGAGCGGCTCTTCAATTCAGACTTGGCTCTCTTCTCAGCTTTCAAGCCGCTCAGCTAATTCCTTCACTAAGCTGCACCTACCCCGAGGAGGCACTGAAGTATTCAATACTCACTCAATCCATTAGGAACTGAAGCAGCTGTCTCAGCTCCAGCCGAAAAGAGATTCAATTTCCATGGAGCTGAAGAGAAGGCTGAAACCTTTGAATGAATACAATAACAAATTCCATGAAATTAATAATTAAAGACAGAGAAATACTGCGGGGACCTGGGTGAGTCGATAGGAAGAATAAAACCATATCCCCTTTTCAGATATATACCCAAGCCTGGCAGCCCTAAGAAAAACCTGAACCCATTGAAAGCCTTGTGGTATTTTCTGTTCTTCGAGCCTCCCTTCATCTCTATATATGCTGTCCCTCTTATCGCCAGTTTGAAATTCAAACTCATATATAACTGTTTAGCCTGAAATATCCTCTATTCACCTCTTTGACTGACAGGTTACATAAAAGGACATTTATGAATTACACAACTTTTATTAGACACGTTTATCCAAATCTATTAGAAGAAAGAGCTATTTTACATTAAACTAATATTACACCTAAAAATGAAAATTCTGTCATTATTCACATTCACGAACGACATGAGGGTGAAAAAGTGATGACAGTATTTTCATTTTTGAAAAATTCCATTAACTGGGTTTTAACTTTTGGTTCTCTGTGAGAGGGAGTTTTTCATGTTTCTAAAGAGTCACTTCTTAGTTTAATAACATGAGGTAAAAGGGGAAATTGGAAGGAAAGCCACAACCACAACCTATTTATAACAGACTGTTCCAGGTAAATTGCAGGCAGGCTTTTGGAACTTCCAAAGGAAATCCGCCTGTGTTCGAATGAGAAGACAAAAAATGCGTCATGATCCTGGTACAAAAGCTTGTTTTCTGTGTCTTTGCTCTCCAGGGTCTAGACACAGAGGAACATTTTCTTCAGATGAGAAATACCACCAATACCAGCAATGTGGGTCTCTCTCTCTCTCTCTCTCTCTCTCTCTCTCACACACACACACACACACACATACACACACAGACAGACAAACGCATGTGAAAAAAGGAGGATGGAGCTCCTAAAAGTGAGCGGTAAAAGGACTGCCAGCATTGGGAGCTCAGAGCCAATTAAACCCGACAATAGAACAATATTGCATGCCCTGAACTGCTCCAAATAGGCATAGGGCTCAAATTTACCTCTTGCTGCTGGTTAAACCAGTGTCATCTTGCTTAGTTAGAAGTTTGAGAATCTCACACATAGGACAAACTTCAGCATCCCTTTGTTGTACTTTTCCAACATCATGGGTTTGCAATACATGGTGTCATTCAACAGAGGAATCTAATTGGTTGAATCTGATATGAATAGGTGCGAAATTGTAAAATAAACACATTACATCCTGTCTAAAAGTTTATGCTGTCTTACATCAGCCATTTCCATTCACACGGACAGCGATTAAATCGCAGGAGGTTGCCACATTGCTGCACTGTATTCCGTAGCAGTTACAATTGAATAGTTCATAGTCAGTTTACAGTTACATTAGATTACTGAATGGCTTACTTTGAATTTTACTGTCATTTGTTTAATTTAAAATTCAATCTATAAACATACAATAATAATAGTATATTCAGTTGGAAAAATGTGCATTATCCAATGAGGATTTGATTTGGAGGATCCGATGAATTGAAACTGGGTCCAAGTTGGTTTTACACCTGCTTCTACAACGTGTGCTTTGACAACATTTTATCTGATGCACTAATACCCTTTTTTGAAAACTGATACAAGTACCAAGTACCTAGTTTTAGGTATTGGCTGATGCCGAGTAGCGATCTGAGTAGTTTTTTGTTTGTATACGTATGCTGTTCTATTTGTATTTGATATCTTGGCATAGCCAATAGCGGACAGTTTTACCAGGGTGTAGCTTACATTTAAAAGTTACCCAGCTAACACGTATGATATGTTATTCATGCTTTAACAGTGTTATTTCATGCATTATATTCTGAGCATTCACAGAATGGGCAATCCAGGCCTTAGTGTGCTGGGTTTGTTGTGTTGAGCCTGACAGAGTTTGAAGCTCATTTGATTACTTTATCTTGTGTTGTTGTTGGGCTAAGTTTAAGGCAATTACCCCAATCCCTTTTTAAAGCGTCTTCTTTACACATAACACATATGATTTTTGGAGTTGCAGTGTGTAGGACAACAATGACTGAAAAGCGTGCGGAGAGGGAGAGAAGCCGTATATATCATGTGCAGATGAATAAATGAAAACTCATGTGCTAGTTTCAAATGGTTTTTATTTTCTTGCTGTTTTTTTTTTAATGTCAAAATAACAGAAAACATTTGGAATTATCTGTTAAAAAATCATGGATGACTGAAAAGCGCTTGGGAAAGCAATCTCTTGAGCACTCCATCTAGCGCTCTGCGCACACTTCAAAGTGTAATCGAGCTTGAAATCATGATCATGCCTAGAGACTACAATAGCAAAATGTACAGTGAAAAAAGTGATATATTTTGGGCTGTTCTCATCTGAAATTTATTGGATTGCTTCATAAGGCATGGATTAATCCACTGGAGTCTTATGGAATAATAATTTAAAAAAAAGTGCTGTGGGGAATCAGGATGCTGAAGCGGCCTGTTCACCAGTGAAGTGTCAAGCGTCAGAGTGATGTTCGCCGGAGCACTGCAGGGGAGTGGAGAGTCTTCTCGTTGTCATGAAGATCCCGCCCGCTGACTCGTGTAGTCGACGGCGAAGCAATAGAGGGCTTCTAGACGAGAGATGAATTGCTGTCTTGAAGGAAGAAAATTCTGAGGAATGGTGTTTGTGCGCCTGCTTATAGCAGACAGCTTCTCGCCTAAAAGGGCGGGGCTCAAACACTATAGCCAATATTAGAATATTGCTGTTATAGTAGAGAGGTTTCAACTAGGTCATGTGGAAGGACACTCCCCATATGCGTTAGCAGGACACAGTGTCTCCTTCCCTTCATCTCAGGGAACCGAGGTTACGTACATAACCAAGAGGTTCCCTGAGATGAAGGGAACGAGACATTGCTGAACGCTTTGGGGAATTCCTTTTCCACGACCTAGTTGAAGCCTTTGTATCACAACACCAATCTTATGATTGGCAATGATGTTTGAGCCCCGCCCCTTTAGGCGCGCATTTGCCCTATATAAGCGGGTGCTCACACACCATTTCTTCAGAATTTTCTGACTGAGTACAAGAACGCATCACTCGTACCTCGAAACTCTGAAGTAGTTGTGCAGCCAAGTTTGCAATGTCTCTTTCCTTTCATCTCAGGGATTCGAGGTTACAAGAGTAACCGGAGACGTTCCCAATCGATTCAGTTCACGAGACATTGCTGAATGCTTTGGGGAACGGAGTCCCATCATGCTGTACTACGTAATGTATGCACCAGGATATTAAACACTTAGAAAAATATGTATATAAGGTCACAGGCCCATCAGGTGGTGACTTAGTATAATATCTCTTAGTGTGTATGAAAATGAATAACCCCACATGGTGAAAACCAGGCGGGAAGTTAATCTTAGTCTGAGGATGTGTATGAGTCATATAATACACAGAGTATAATTTAACCCCTTTGTACCAGAGGTAGGGAGGGAGGTTTTATTATTTTTATTGGAAGTGCTAGTGACTTCTAGTGGGAGAAAATTGGATAGCGGCCTACACAGGTGACAGGTATGCCAAAGGCCAAGGTCCTTCTGCATTTTGATGAGAAAATAATGGCTGTGACATTCTTTCTGTGCACGGTATGGAGAACGGCCCCATTGCCTCTTTCACAAGGAGATTTACTACCTCGTATTTTTAACACACTGAGAAATGCTCAGAAACATGTGCCACGTGTGAGATGCCAGGAAGTGCACCACACGATTGCGAAACGCGCAAGGGGGCGTGGATAACGGGCACAGATAGTTGCCGCTTATCAGACAGGAGCTTCTCACTCAGAGCGTGTCAAACATCCATGTACAGCACTAATAGTGTAAAGGCTCGAGCAAGCTAACAATAGACACCGATCACCCACGGTTATCATGGCGAGTGAGTTTGGTTGGAAGTCGCTACGAGGTACGCGTGCTATTCAAGCAATGCATAGGAAGTATTGCAATAAAAAATGGACTCGTTCACAGCGAAAATAGCAGGGAAGGGCGAGTCGAAACATAATAGGCATGAGCTCTAGATTCCTATAAACACTATACTTTTAGGCGGATTCGTCCCGCTGGGGATTAACAGCGCTATTTGCGTCACAGTACAAAGATGCTGAAACATGCCTGAGGATGGCAGCCCCTCCGATCTGAGCACGTGCAGAGTAGGGCACGCGCCAGGTCTCAGTAAGCTCCGTGTGAACCTCAGGAAAGAATGGCACTGCTTTCTGAACCATGGTTTTGACGGCAGATGGTGCGCAAGAATCATTCATTCAGACGCGACTTTTCCGGCTCGACAAGAGTCGACCACTCAAGGCCAAGATCCTTGACCACCCGCACAATGACGCGGAGTAACTAGTATTAATGGCCAGTGTGCGCTACTCACACTCGCTGGGGGGAGGGGCTGCAGCATCTTCTATGAACCATTCTCCAATGCTGCGATGGACACACATCATTATCATCGTCAGACCCGCTGAATATGACAACACCGTGCTCATTCACAGAGGGCTGAAGGTCGTCACGTGCGTACTGCACTGGCAAAGGCACTGCGTGGGAAGACTGAGGGGCTTGTGGGGCTTGCGCCGGCACGAGATCCTCCTCGGCTTCTTCCAGCTCTTCCTCAGCCGTGCTTCCTCATGTGGTCCCTCGAGACTTTACACAGAGGAAGCAGTCGGGAGGTCGCGTGAGTCGGAATCGTCCCTCAGAAAGAGTGCGACCCTAGAGCAGAGCAGTCAGTCCCCATGAGAAGTGCTTCAGCATGGGTGGCCCAGACAGTGAATGCAGCTCTCTTGTTGGTCTGACGGAACGATGTGTCGCTCACAGGAACACTCGATACGACATCTTTAAAAAGACGTGTACACACAAGCGGCTTTTTTACGAGTTTTTTTACGTCACTTGGATGGAATATTACAATATATATATATATATATATATATTGTAATATTCCGAAAATATATGAAAGGATACAGCTCCTGCCTGGATGCTGTAGGAAGCGGGTAGATGTCTCGATGAGTGAAGAACCTGATCCAGCTGTGAGGTGGAGAGACTTCTTCACCGGAACAGTAGAGGATGATCCTCACTACAGACGCTGAGATTCAGGTGAAGAACGTCCTGATGCGTCTGCAGGGAATCCCATCCGCTGATGGGTGTCCGTCGATGGTGAAAAAAAGGGCTGATCCAGGTGCATAGTCAAGACGAGATGATGTCAGTCTTCAAGCAATACAATTCTGAAGAAATATTGTGTGAGCAGCCGCTTATATAGGGCAAATGCGCACCTAAAGGGGCAGGGCTCAAACACCACTGCCAATCATAAGAATACTTTTGGTGGGAAATTGATCCCATAGTCTTTATATATATATATATATACAGTTGTGCTCAAAAGTTTGCATAGCCTTGGAGAATTGGTAATATATGTACCATTTTAGAAAACATGAGTGAGCAGGCAAAACACATTCTTTTATTTCATATGGGATTCATATTCAACTGTAGGTTATAACAGAATAGCACAATCATAAAACATAACATGGCAACAAAGAAAAAATTAAATGACCCCTGTTCAAAAGTCTGCACACCCTTAGTTCTTAATACTGTGTATTGCCCCCTTTAGCATCAAAGACAGCGTGCAGTCTTTTGTAATTGTTGTCTATGAGGCCCCAAATTCTTGCAGGTGGTATAGCTGCCCATTTGTCTTGGCAAAATGCCTCCAGGTCATGCAAAGTCTTTGGTTGTCTTGCATGAACCGCACGCTTGAGATCTCCCCCGAGTGGCTCGATGATATTAAGGTCAGGAGACTGTGATGGACACTCCAGAACCTTCACCTTTTTCTGCTGTAACCACTGGAGGGTCAACTCGGCCTTGTGCTTAGGGTCATTGTCGTGCTGGAAAGTCCAAGAGCATCCCATGCGCAGCTTTCGTGCAGAAGAATGCAAACTGTCTGCCAGTATTTTCTGATAACATGCTGCATTCATCTTGCCATCAATTATTACAAGATTCCCCGTGCCTTTAGAGCTCACACACCCCCAAAACATCAGTGAGCCACCACCATGCTTCACAGTGGGGATGGTATTCTTTTCACTATAGGCCTTGTTGACCCCTCTCCAAACATAGCGCTTATGGTTGTGACCATAAAGCTCTATTTTGGTCTCATCACTCCAAATTACAGTGTGCCAGAAGCTGTGAGGCATGTCAAGGTGTTGTCTGGCATATTGTAACAGGGCTTTTTTGTGGCATTGGCACAGTAAAGGCTTATTTCTGGCAACTCGACAATGCAGCTCATTTTTGTTCAAGTATTGTCGTATTGTGCTTCTGGAAACAACCACACCGTCTTTTTCCAGAGCAGCCTGTATTTCTCCTGAGGTTACCTGTGGGTTTTTCTTTGTATCCCGAACAATTCTTCTGGCAGTTGTGGCTGAAATCTTTCTTGGTCTACCTGACCTTGACTTGGTATCAGGAGATCCCTGAATTTTCCACTTCTTAATAAGTGATTGAGCAGTACTGACTGGCATTTTCAAGGCTTTGGATATCTTTTTTATATCCTTTTCCATCTTTATAAATTCAATTACCTTGTTACGCAGGTCTTTTGACAGTTCTTTTCTGCTCCTCATGGCTCAGTATCTAGCCTGCTCAGTGCATCCACGTGAGAGCTAACAAACTCATTGACTATTTATACACAGACACTAATTGCAATTTAAAAAGCCACAGGTGTGGGAAATTAGCCTTTAATTGCCATTTAAACCTGTGTGTGTGTCTCCTTGTGTGTCTGTAACAAGGCCAAACATTCAAGGGTTTGTAAACTTTTGATCAGGGCAATTTGGGTGATTTCTGTTATCATTATGATTTAAAAAGGAGCCAAACAACTATGTGATAATAAATTGCTTCATATGATCACTATCCTTGAATAAAGCATAGTAATATGCATTATCCGTCATATTTTCAAAATCAATGCCAAAATTTCACAATTTCTACCAAGGTATGCAAACTTTTGAGCACAATTGTGTATATATATATATATATATATATATATATATTGCATTTCTTAATAAAAAATAAAAAAAAAACACTTGTTTAACACTTTACTTGCCTTAAAGGTGCACTCAGTAAGTTTTTGTTCATATCGTCTTGGACTTACACAGACACCTAGTGGCCTGGATGCAGTATCATTCAGATGCAATAGTTTTCAGTTACAGATGCCAGTGTAAAAATTCACAACTCACAGTCAACCACTATTCATTTAATTAATGAGTGAAAGTGTTCAATAACAGGGCGGTTACTGAGATTAAGCGAGTAGTATTCGGCTGGTCATGTGATTCTAACATGGCAGACCCCATGAATGGACCCTCTTCATGTAGAATAAAACAGCTTTTATTAGGTTACTGATGTGACTGGAGTCTTTATCTCATGTGAGTGCTCATGATTTTCACGAGTTTCAAAATTAGAATTCATTTCTTAAGGAGTACAGCTTTTTTAATGACGAAAAAATTATTTACAGTTTAGAGGATGTAATTTGTAGTGGAATACATTTTAAATTAACCCTCCCAACCCTGCACAAAGAATTAATAATTATAAATTGTTTTCAGATATGGAATACAATCCATGTATCATTCGTTCATTTCATATTCAATTAGGAATTCAAAATTGGAAAAACAAAAAATGACTTATTTAATTGTTCATTTACAAAACCAATATTAAAAAACAAATAATGACTTGTTTTTCATAATTTCGATTTAATGATCAAGTTAAAAATAGGAAATTGGAAAAATAGCCACAGGACACTGTACGTTTTGATTATTTGATTTCACTAAAATGGCTTGAATATTTGATTCGCACATATGGGTGGACCTGAAATATCTCAGTTAATATTAAATATTAAATTCTTTTCAATTGATTCTCAAAAACTCACCACATTTATTACAGCTGAGCTATCTCTCTCATCAAACAGTCAGACACAGTGCCTACACACAACCATAAAATGTTCACTGAATGCAGACAGGGTTTTGTCTTCATGCGTGAAGCATTGGGACAATCATTGCCACGTGAAGCAATTGATAAGAGCGACACACACACACACACACACACACACACACACTTGTTTTTATATCATTGTGGGGACTCTCCATAGGCTTCCATGCATTTTATGGATTTTATACAGATCTAATGATAATTTCTATCCCTTAACCCTAAACCTAACCCTCACAGAAATCTTTTTGCATTTTTACATTTTCAAAAAACATAGTTTAGTATGTTTAATAAGCCATTTCCCACGTAGGAACTGCTGGCTGGGCCCCACAAGGTAGGTGATCTTAGGTTTTACTATCCTTGTGGGGACATTCAGTCCCCACAATGTAGCATAAACATGTACACACACACACACACACACACACACACACACACACATACACACACACACATTTTTAAAGGTGCAGTATTTAAGATTCAGAGACCCTTGTTATTAATGACACCTGTGGCCATTAAGTGAACTGCAGTCAGCTACCTGTTGCTCGTGCTCGCGCTCGTGCACACACTCCACAGGGACGCGAGTGAGCATCGGCCAAAACAATGACGTAACATACAAAGAGACTGAACATGATCCACCGGCATCATGCTGACAGATGAGGTAGCATAATTAAAATTACACAGTTATGATTGTTTTACTACAAACTTTGAGACTAAACTAAAACTATTTATCGGCTAACATAGCATACTGATACACACATACAGCTACATACTACTGAACTATACCAGAGAGTTTACTGTTGCACTGCACAGTTATGTTGCACTATTGTATGTTTTGTATGTCATATGTTGTACTACGATTAAGAAACCAGTGTATTTGCTTAAATTTATCCTGTATACCTGACTTTTAGTATAAAGAGAAAATTGTTGAAATTATTTGAAAGTTACGAAGCAAGGTACCTTGCAATTCTTCAGCGTTAGCAGGCAAGATCAAGTTAGCTAAAATTACACAGATCAGTCCTTATGGCACTATATTTCACATGCTTTGCAGTTATGTAAGCTTACCTGTCCAATAAGAAGAACGCCAATTCAGGGTCGGTTTTGATCCCCAAAACCGAACGAAGGTCCCTCCAGGAATCAAATGCCCTGCCGAAGTTCACTCTAGTTTTCGCTCAACCACGATCACGTTCCCGCTTAGCCAGACGGGATTCAGTAGAAGGCTCTTGGGAGCGCGCACATCCTTTAGATTTTCCCGGTAAAACCGACCCGCTCCCTTCATGAAAATCAGACTGGCTTTAATAGGCAACCTAGAAAGTCCGGGAGGGGCTTATTTTTTAAGTTGTGTTACAAGCCGTTCACACATTGGCAAAAAAAGGTGAATATTACATGAAAAGTGTTACATACTGCACCTTTAAGATATTTATTAAGATGAATCTCTCGCTGTGTATGCCAAATGTCTTCTCACAGTTATCCTTCTTCGTGCCACACAACTTGTTTTATTAATTTATAAGTGGTACCATGCAGTGCAGCTGATCAGTTGGGCACTGGTGGTCCACACTGCGCTGGGCATTCGACTGGCATTCGCAGTTAGGGTGACCAGACGTCACTTTAAAACCAGGTACAGTCCCGATTTTACAAGTCATGTACCACATAAAAATTCCTGAAAATGTTATTTTCACATTCCAAAGGTTATAGTAACTTCCCAGTGGATAGATTGACTAACTGTAAAAAATCTCACATGTAGTAAGTCAGTCTATCTACTGGGAACTTACTACAACTTATGGAATGTGAAAATAACATTTTGGTGAATTTTAGTTAATTCATTTTTAAAATAATCTAATGCAACTCATATTATTGGACATACTGTAAAAATCTCACATGTAAGTCAGTCTGCCCACTGGGAACTTACTACAACCTTTGGAATGTGAAAATAATGTTTTGATTAAATTTAGTAAACATTTTTTTCATAATATAAGTGAATACTGTACACTCAAATGCACAGCCATCACTCTGGCGATCTGCTACAACCTACTAGATACAGTGATAATCACACGTTCATCCAAATATGTGTGTTACTGTCAGATGGCCCCTCCCTGATTTTGGGTCACCAGTTAGGGAATTTCACCATAACAATATAAGAACGATCCAAGAGGATGGTTCAATGAATTAGAAAGAAATATGTAAATTAGAGTGAGTTTGACATCTTACTTATATGAAGGATTTGTGAGATTTTTTTTATAACTAGTAAAGCCTCTGGTCATCAACACAAGACAGACACAATTATAATAAAATGAATTTTATTAACACAAGATAAGCAAGAGTAAATACTGCAACTACTAAATGCTTCTAATGAATGAATATGCAGTGCTAATGAATAATAACCAATAACTTGATAAGAGAATACTGAATCAATACATGAATCAATAAATGGAATAAACACAGAATGGATCAATGCAATGCTGTTGAGTTGAATATAGCAATAAAATAGAATGATATGGTAGCCAACATTCTTGGGGGAAAGACTGCTTAGGGTCTCTGGTAAATAATAGTGGATAAATACTTATTTAAAAACATAATCTGACTACTACTTGTCATGAACTGACCTCAGACACAAATTATCTAAGCAAGAGAGATAATTATTAGCTGCAGATATAACTAATGCCAACGTCTCAAGAAAGAGGTTTGGACAGGTTATATTTACGTTCCACACAGTCGGGTGATCAGTCTGGCAGCAGAGACATCTTCCACTGGCTGTGTAAACTGCATGCAGTGGGAAAAGCACAGGATTGCACTCCAACTATCGTGGCCACAAATTGCTGGAGGATGCTGAATTCCTGTTGCACCAAGAGGGTCCTTGGAGTCTTGGTCGTGCAGCTGGTCAGATGATGAAATTGTCAAAGGTTCCTTTGCAGACTGGACTGCAATGCTGAAGGAATTGTGAGGATTCGGCAAAGCCTGTAGATGCTGCGGTCTTCTGCAAAATAGAGTGCAGCTGGAGAAGAGGTACAAGTAAGGTTTTACTTGCAAGAGCTTAACCTTAGTCGTGCTGTTGTCTCTTTCCTCGTCAGGTTTGAAACTCAGAACACAGGCGTGTCCATTTGGGAGATACTTTATCCCTTTCTGACAAGGCGGGAATTGAAATCTGCCGCCTTTCCATTCCAACGACGTGGTTGGCTGTTGTTATTAGAAGTAGCCACAGCATGGCCCACCCTGGTGTGGAACTCATTTGCATGTCTTAAAGTACACGGTTAGATCAATGTCCCTAAAGTTTTATCAGTGCTTTATTTCTTTTCCAAACCTCTTTCAAAATGGTCTAGGCATTATTCTGAACTTATAGAGACCAAACATGATCTGAAATGGTTGAGCTATCACCCATACATTCATTTATATGTTAATAGGTCAATTTCTATGAATTATTGTGATAACACTCAACCGCAATTAGAATAAACAGCTCTGTGAGTGAACATGGAGTGTATGTGTTGCAGTTTGTGTCCATTGAAAGGATGAAATTTGATGAAATTGTCCTTTGGGGCTTCTCTTTGTTTCAGCCACTGCTGCCACGTGGGCAGTTAATTAATGTGCTTCATCCGGAAGTCCTGAGGACTTTTTATGGCCTCCTTAACTTAAACTTTAGGGTGAGAATCAAGATGTGCCAATGGGTTTTGGCGGGAAAAACCCCCACGTTGGACCAATGGGTAGTATCCTCCAATGTGGGGAATTATCCGGGGCATTCCTTCCTTCCCCATAAAAGGTATATGGCAGTTGTCCAAAGAGTTTATCTGATGGCTGCTTGGCATTTGTTTGTGTTGTTCCACCATGATCCAATCCAATACATTTTCTTTCCCCTGACAAGTAGAGAGGGGCCCTTCCATAACAAAGGCTTTTGGAATGGCATCTGGTCCGTTACTCATCACATACAACTACAACCATTTTTTTTGTTTGTTTTATTTTTTAAATAACAATGTTTTTTTTTTTTTTTTTTTTAATGATAGAACATGCAAGTCAATAGTCAAATAAATGAGTGCTCTGACACCAGTGACGTTTTAGTTGTGGGTGGAGTTTTCAGAAGGTCCCTTACGCACCACTGACGAATATCCAACGAATATCGAACCTAGAACTAACTTTACCCCGCAGTTAAAGTAAGACTATGTCTTTACAATGTAGGCATATGCTTCAATGGTCTTATGAATGTATGGTTATTTTCGTCATCTCATTTAAAACCATGCCTTTTCAAACCGGAGCAATGTCAAAGACAGCAGGTTTATGTGTAGGGCTGTCTGATAAATCTGGCTACTTGATGAGGGAGATAGCTCAGCTGCAATAAACGTAGCACGTTTTGGAGTATAAATGATATAGAATTTAATATTAACTGAGACAAATTCATCTGAACAATTAAACAGCAGGGAACTTTTATTCTGTCTCACAGCATTGAGGAAGACGACGGTGCAGGTTGACCAATCAGAAGAAAGGGATGTTTCAGGCCCACCCAGGTGTGCGAATCAAATATTCAAGCCATATATTAATGAAATCAAATAATCAAAATGCACAGTGTCCCGTGGCTATTTTCCCAATTTCCAATTTTTTTTTTTAACTTAAATCGAAATTACAAAAAACAAGTAATTATATGTTTTTTAATATTGGCTTTGTAAACGAATAAAATTTTTCTGATTTTGAATTCCTATTTGAATATGAAATGAACGAATGATACACGGATTGAATAGGTCATTAAAAGGCTAATGTTGTTTTTGACATTCACTAACATGTCTAAGGAGGAGGGGATGTGTCATACCTTATGATTATTTAAATATTTTTAACATATCTGGGGGTAAAAATTGTATGATGGGGTAAGCATGCAGTGTGTGTAGATAGACAAATGTGCAAAACTTCAGAGTCTCGAATTAAAGTTTGTGTGCATGTCCTCTTTTGAGCATGTTGATTTATTTATGTAAGTTTTGCACCAGACCTGAGGCTGCAGGAAAAAAAATGGCCACTGTCAGCCCTTCCTCCCACCCTGAGCACCACACAAGCCCCAAAAAACACACTCACGGCGGCAAGCTGATAATCATGCACATATCTCCGTGAAGATGAAAGACACCTAAAAAAATAATTTAGGTGATGAAAACCCACTGGAGAAAAGGGCACTGGCCCACATGTGAGCGATTCTTTTTAGCACACTAACTCCATGTTCTCTCCTCCCCAACTGTGTTTGCCCCAGGCACAGAGGCCTACAAAAACGTACCTCCCCTTTCCTGCTCGCATGATAAATATGGGTGGTATGAAAAACGCGACTGGGGAGTGACAAACAGGATTACATGCTGTTTGCACCTGGTTGTCATAATTAGAGCACTGATGACAGAGGAGGAGTTAATTGAGATGAAGATCATGCTGAGGCGAGCGTGTGCATGCACGCAGCTCGGCATGAGCTGGTAATTGCTGTTCAGAGTGTTAAATACTCCCACGGTCACCTTAAACTTTAAGGGTCATAAAATACTAAAACACATTTTTTAACATTAACGGTTATGGTTGTTACAAATGATGGAAGATAGCAAGTGTTATTTTTCTTTAAGTGTTTATTTTAATTGTTAATGTAGGTACATTTTGACTATTATTTTTTAAAATTTGTTGTGAGAAACTGACCTGTGCTGAAATCAGGGGTTTCATGACTTCAAACAACATTCCTAGGCTTTTCTTCAGTTAGAACACATGGGAAAGTGTCTGGAAGCACTTCTAAAACAGCATAAGCTACATATGTAAAGACTGAGACGTGATACTCCCTCTTAAATGCCAGGAAGACATCGGTGAAAAACTCAAAGCTTTCACGTTTACTTTACAGAGTAAAAGACAGTTCTTCTCATTTACGCACAGAACAAATATGATATTTCCTGCAAAATTCCATCCACATCAATATAAAATAGATTTAGCGAGTCAGGTAAATTTATGTAGATTATGTTTTGAAAGGCTGGAAAGACTTCTCACATCAGTGCTGGTTGAGCCGCTCCACCTGGGCGTGTTTTGATGTGAACGCGGAGGAGAGCGCGGGAGGAAGCGCTTCCATTAATGGCATTCACATGATTTATGCGCACCTTTTAAGGCAGTAGAATGGAGCACAGGAACAGAAGCTTTTAAGCGACTGTTTTCAGATGGAGGAACTGCTGTTTGTACTAAGGAGAGGCTTTTGTTCCCGAGCTACACAGTGTTGCACCCCACAGTCAGAAAAAACAGTTAAAGAAATTGAACAGAAAGTCACATTTTACTAATACAACACCTGTAGTTGGCAACAACTTGATAAAAAATAGCACTACATAAAGCAACTTTGCAAACTGTGTTGGGATTCTTACTGGCAGGCTTTTGGGAATATGTTTTCTTCATGAAAAGCTCAATTTTCTCAAACATAGTTTGTTTCTTTTATGTTATATACATGCTCTTGTGACATATGCACAGATTATTTGCACTATCTTGAGAGAGGTTCAAATCAAATCAAAATCAAATCACTTTATTGTCACACAACCATATGCACAAGTGCAACAGTGGGCGAAAGTCTTGGGTGCAGTTCCGATCAACATAGCAGTCATGAGTCGTGATGTACACTCACAATTTACATATCTAATATACACATAATTACACAACACAATAATAATATACAATGTACAGTATACAATACACACAATATAGAATACACATACAATAAAAATAGTATATAAAGTATATATAAAATATACAGTAGGTTGTATTGTACTATATTGACATTCAGGCTGTCGGTTGATAGTCAGTTGCCAGTGTGTTGTTAAGAGAGAATATAATTTATGACAGTCCAGTGTGAGATAATAAGATTAATAAAGTGCAGTGCTGATGTATATTGATCGTGAGAGATCAAGAGTTCAAAAGTCTGATTGCTTGGGGGAAGAAGCTGTCATGGATTCGGCTGGTGCGGGTCCTGATGCTGCGATACTGCCTGTCTGATGGTAGCAGTGAGAGCAGCCCATGGCTCGGGTGGCTGGAGTCTCTGATGATCCTCCGAGGTTTTTCACACACCGCCTGGTATATATGTCCTGGAGGGAGGGAAGCTCACCTCCGATGATGTGTCTGGCAGTTCGCAGGTTGTGATCTCTTACTGTTAAAACCTCACATTAAGTGGCTCATCACCACTTCAAGGGAGCATGACAGCAGAAGACATAAGCACTGGGAATATGTAGGTTGTGGTGTAGCCCAGAGGTTTAAGATCTTGCCTGCAAACTGAAAGGTTAAGTTTCAAACCCTGCAAGGGATGACCCATGAACTTCCACCATTTTACCCTTGATCAATGCACTTTACCTTAAGTTGCTCTATGACCACTGTGAGTGGACTGGAAGTCACTTAAATAACTTTGGCCATGGTCATTTGACAATAAACACTGTCTTTGACAGGCAGCAAAAATCTGAGCGTGTAGTTGTCTGTAGTCGTAAAGAAAAAAAGCAAAGAACATTTTTTTAATGAAATACGATTTGGTCTAAATGGTCATCAGATTTGAACAAATTCAGTTCGTCTTTCCATATGTAGTGAAATGTGTGGCGTTCACCAAATAGTGAATGCTGTCAGCTCTATCGGATACAATAAACATGAAGAAGATAGTCTCTTGAGGTGTCAGGATGCCTTTTTCTGAATTTATTTTTAATCGTTGGTCAAGGCACTAGATGGATCTTTGTAAAAATTACTCAGAAATTATACTTAAGTGAAAGTATGGACACTGAGTGAAAATTGTACTTAATTAAAAGTCCAAGTATCTAGCCAAAAACATACTTGAGTGAAAGTAAAAATGTATTTATTTAAATTGCAAAAAGTACCCTTTTTCTAGCTAGAATGAAATGAAGAGAGGAGATTGTGTGAGAGAGATATTTTTTAAATTTGATTGGTTTCTTATGTCGCCTTTTTACTGTCTCTGACAACTGTCATATTTCTCCCCCAGTGGCATCCACAAACTGGTCATAGAATCATGTTACTAACTACATTTTTGCAAAATGATTGCAAAATGTTGTACGTAACATAGCAATTTCCTGGTGGAATGAACACTAGAGGCACTAAAAACAATGACTTATCCCCCTTCAATCAAATCATGAGTAAAACAGCAGATTATCAGTTCATGAACAATTACTTTTCACTCTGTTCCCACACAATGCTGTCTTATGACATCTAAACACTCTTACTGTAGCACAACACATTTTAACGTTTACATTACACAACCAACCAACCAACTACAGTACATTTTCAAGCTTATTTGAGTGTGATCAAATCGCACGGTAGCTCAACTGATAGAGTGTGGCATATGCAATACAAAGGACCGGGTTACGAGTCCTGAAAAGCATGTGAGTTTACACGTGAGCCAAAAGTGTCATAGAAGCACCACAAAATGACGTGGTTGGTTCAGAAATTGTTTTTCATCTCACATTTGCTTTTTATGACACTATTGGATAGGTTTAGGTTTAAGACATTTCACTTGCCATTAGCAGCACACAGTGGCATTTAACTTCAGAACTGCCCTGAGATGTGTAATGAATTAGATAATTTTATTTTGCAAAAACTTTGCCACAGTCACACAATGTTCATTGCTTGGAAGAAGGCACTCAATAATTGCAATGTCCAGGGGCGGGTTTACGATTTCTGAGGCCCCAAGCAACTGATCAACCCAGGGCCCCATTTAGAACATTGTTGCTTAAAAAAAGAACATAAAATTTATTTTAAATCATAATTTTAAATTCATCCTCTCAGCTGTTGTAGCCAAGTACATTCAAAATGTTTACTGAAACATAAAAATCTAGTTAAAGTTAATTAATGCATGTTTTCCAGTTTTCCGCAATACAGTGATAAAAAACAATATTTACCTACATATATTTTTACAAAACACTCTTTTTTTATGAACAGGGTGTATAAAACCTACTATACTCGCTAACATTTTTGGAATTCAGTTTTTATTTATTATTATTATAAGCCAACAATAATTTATTGTTGTCCAGTTTGTCATTATAATTTGATACAGTATTATTATTATTACTTTGAGGATTTGTTGTATACAATAGTAATATTTTTCTGTCTTATTTAATTTATTTTCACCAGAATCTTATATTCTGATACTGCAGTGTATTTTTCACCATGTTGAAAAAAGGCTGTATTTTATGTTAACATCGTTGGCAACATTCGTTACAGCATTGTAACAGTAGACCAGTGGCGAATTCTCAGGGCCAGCAAAGCCTTCTCTGCTGGTGTAACATGTCAAATAAATTAATATTTTTCATTCTTTCATTCTCAATCACCTTTTTGTCTATGTATTTTTAATCGCTTTCCACTCTTAATTAATCTACAAACAAATAGAGAAAAACAAAAAGTTTATCCAGTCAGAATTTATTCCTTGATGCTTACAAGCGAAGCGTGACAACTGTTTCACAAATCGCATGCCCGAAGCAGCACGTCAGTCTGAGCTCCACACCATTAGGCCTTCAGAATTTCCACAGAATCCCTCAAAAGTGCAAATGAATGAGCAACTAAAGTCAGATTGTCAGATTCATCAGCCAATCAGATTGATTTATTTGTTCTTGGTGGGTGTGATCTTTAGGATATTTCCCAGTCTAGGCCTTCTAGCTGGCCTTGAGTGACGCCATCACACTTTAAGTGATATAATTTGAAAGCGAAGAGTGCGAGATCTTGCTGAGGAGTCAACTGTCATTACTACCGCTACCGCCATTGAGAAAGAGATCCTTATGGATTTAAAAACACAAAATGTTCTGCATGACCGTGTGATTGCTTAATTTATTAATCAGGAAAGGAGGACTGATTTTCACTTCAAGCAAATTGGTAAGTGCTTTTTTGCATTGTTATAGCAACATCAGAAGTTTTCTAAGTGTAAATTAGGCTGCTTGAGCATTTAGTGTCAGATCAAGTTTTGAGAAGTAGTGCTGCATTCCATTCAACTCGGAAAGTCGGATTTTACAACTTCCTACTATGAAAAGTGCAATGGAATGCATCTTTAAGTCAGAATTACAACTTGTAGGCTCGTGCAGAAATTCTCAACTCGCCAAGATGCAGGGGCATGATGTCACACAAACATGTCGAAACTCAGGGAGATGTACAAAGTAAGTGATAAACATTCACTTTATTAAGTAATATCGATAAATGAGTTTGTTTCCACATTACATGATATTAAAGCTTGTTTAACAAATGCCTGCAGAAACAGGTGTATAAAACATTATAATCTCTTTTGATAATCATATACCTGTAGCACAAATGCTAGCGCTGCAGCATTGTTTATCAGTTGGGTTGCTAGGAGACATCTCTAATGAAAGTCAAACTCCTGCTAAGCCAACGGGAGCATTGCAGTTCTGAATATCGGGGAATGGAATGCATTTATGGTCAGAGGGAGATATCAAGTAGGAATATCCCACATCCATGATGAATGAAATGCAGCATAACCGTGTACCCTAACGAAACGAAATTTATTGCAAGCAACATTTAAATTGCAAATATTATTAGATAGATTTTTCCAGGTATTATAGACCTCCTTGGTAGATTCATATGAAAAATTATAATTTTTGAATGTCTGTTCGGGAGACGTACATTTCACAATACAGTCATGCTGCAGTTAAAATTAGGCTTGCTTGAGCATTAAGTGTCGTTTCAAATTCTGGCTTTTATGCGTGGATGTGTTTTTAAAATGTCAGTTGGTATTATTAGTTGACTGCCACGTAATGTATGATAGACATAGTGTCTTATTCATTGTGAAACTGTGTTTTCTTAATGGCATGAATCGCACTGAAGGCCTAGACTTAAAATGCACAGCCCGCGGCTGCAGTAGACATATAAGGCATGGTGGCCCTTCAGCACACTAGAGCAGAAGGAAAAAAAACATTGCTGAAAGCGCTGAAACTTTGCTTGTGCAGAACAATCTGGAATAATGTTAAACATTGTAACAGTCACCTCTATGCAACCTGAACTTGTTCAGAATGTTAAATCTTTATGGCATATCTAAAAACAATCTAGACGCAGCACAACGAATGAAACGAAAAAGTGTTTTTGAGACCTTTTTAACTTTTGACACTGTGTCTAAAAACGTGCCGGTCCTGTGAGACACTGAAGAAACAGCGAGACGCAGTGCAGAAGGCATGGACGTTCATCCAGCGCATGTTTACATAGGAAAATAATAGAAAAACAGAGCAGACGCAGACAAAAAACACGTTTGGTACGAACGGCCCCTAACTCATTCATTCGCACGTATCTGTGAGTGAGAGCGTGTGGGCGAAACAAGTTCGAAAGGCCTGTATAATTTTTTTCATAAATTACAAACCCGAACTAAAAGACCTACTTGAAAAAAATGACCCAATCCGGTGGACATCTAACATGAACAGCTTTTAGAGCGCTGACAACAGCGTATTCGTGCGTGACAACAGAACAACATGTGGCATGCCACCCCTCAAGCGGTTTTTGCAGAGCTTTCCTACTGGGGCGGGGGCCCCCCGATGTCCAGGGCCCAACGCAATTGCGTGGTTTGCATGGTGGTTAAAACTGCTACTGGCGATGTAAGAGCACCCAGCCCCTTGAGAAACAGAGAAGATAAAAAATAAATAAATAAGCTTTGAAGAAAGTAAGTAATGTTGTTGGTTTTGTGAATTGTTTTTGAGGTTTGCTACCAAACCTTGCTGTTGAGCAGATGGATGAATTCAATAAAATGCATAAATAATATTTACTCAAATTCAATTATTTTTTATCAAAATTATTATTTTCATTATCATTTCTGATTTTATAGTTATTATTATAATTAATATTTCATAGATATGATTTCAATATGAAGGCAAGTGTACAAACAAATGACATTTTCATTACGAAAGTCTTTTGCTTTTATATTACAGGTGTAACGGTTTTTTGTGGCACGATGCATCGCGGTTCAAAAATGTGACGATACGCATCATGGAGATGGGACATATTTTTTTAATTTTTTTAAATTATTATTTTAGCGTCTGTTCTATCCAATACATGCGACGTGATGTCCTACGCCTAAGTAACATGAGCATACAAATTCAAATCGCTTAATTTGCACAAGGAGCTCTAATGTACGATTGCACACACATTGGCAGCCATATATCTACTCTATAGCCTATAATGCTGAATATTATGTATAATAATGCTATGGGGGAATATGTTCCAAATGTCAGATGTAATGTCCAATTTGATTATATCAGTAAATTATTATTATTTATCTGGATAAGCATGCACTTCCATTACATATGTATTTTTTAAAGGAATATTTAGATGTAATCAAAGACAATACTATTTTAGAAAATAACAATTTTAATGTAAAATATTTTAAATGTTTGTAATCAGTGACAGTGTTATAGCAGCATATGTATCTAACATAATTCCATAATATAAAAACCATTGCCCTGTTCTGGGCTGTTTTTAGTTCCAGTACATCTTTGATGGATCATTTTGCACTTTTAAGAACAATAATTTTAGCTACATTTTTAACCCTTGTGTGTCAATAAAAAAAAAAAAAAAAGTTACTCAGAGGTGTCAAAAAACTGCCATAATAATATTATATATTAATTTAATTTCCACATTCAGTGAGTCAATTGTTTTTAACCAACATCAGTCCTGATCATAACTACCAAATATTCATTAACTTTTAGGATTTTAACCCTTTAAATGCAAGTTTGTTTATATAATGCCACAGTTGTTTTTTATGACAACTGGATTATCACTTTCTGGGATATGTTATTGATTAGCAACAATATTGATTTTGATGCATTATTATTTTTTGTGCAGTGTCAGAGTTTAAAAAAACAACAAACAAACTCACACTCAGGACCTTAGAGATCAAACATTTCCACGTCAAATGACTGCCATAAAAAGATTATATATTAATATTATTTTCCACTTTCACTGACTTAGATTTTTTAACCAACACCAGTCCTGATCATAACTACCAAATATTCATTCATTTTCAGGATTTTAACACAAATATCTCAATACACACATACAAAACACACTTTTACACAATTTTAGCTGCATAATTTATTCAATAGGTCTGCAGTGCTCTATAATACAGCTGAACAGAAAATAGGAAAAAAGCATGTATTTGCTCCATAGGCTAAACATGAGAAAAATGGTGCCATCTGGTGGAAAATATAAAAAATTAAAATTTTGAAGCCAGGGCTCTGGAATGAAAGCCTAATATCATAGAATTCATGATTTTATGCTTTAATGGCACTGGGATCAAATATTGCAGTTTTAAGGGGTTTCAGTGGGGACATTTTTGTCCTTAAGGTCCTGAGTGTAACTATTTTGTGTACATAGGAACTGAGGTTGAAATATCAAAATTCCCCCAAAAATACACACCTTTGTAAAAATGTATGCCATTGGCATTAACCAGTGGTGGATTTTGGCATGGGCAACATGGGCAGTTGCCCAGGGCAGCATCTTGCGGGGGGGGCGGTGGCATCTTGCACCAGTCAATAACTTTGGGGGCGTGTTGTAGCGGATTTCACCCAGGGCGCCATACAAGCTAGAACCACTACTGGCATTAACACAGCCAAAATGATTGAAAAACAAAAAAGACAAAAATGTCCTTAAGGTCACACAAGGGTTAAGGAAACAAACTGTTTTCATATGCCTATAAAGTAATAACAATAATAATAATAATAATAATAAAACTTTCAATCTTAACTTTTCTTGATTCAGGCTTAGTTTAAAAAATCATGAAAGAAACCGAACTGTGAGATGAGTGAACTATTACACCCCTATTTTATATATATTTTTGCAACATGAATGATCATTTTTTATTTCAAAACTGTCCAATCTGTAGAGGTAGCAGGCGTAGAATAAGGTTTATGACAAAAACTGTCAGTGTTTCACACTTCGTGCTCATAATTTTGAATGAATACATCACATTCAGTCGGGTGGTCAAATATGGTCTAGTTGCACAAATATTTCAATGTATCTGATACTCAAATCTGATCTGAAATTCTGCCTCTGCAGATGGTCGGAACTCCACACAGCCACGTGCGACACTCCATTTGAAATGACTGACCTCTGGTCTGTCGTTTATCGGCTGCAGTGAAAAGGTGGCTTCAAAAATGTAGTGAGTACTTTTCAAGAGTAAAAAGTACTATTTTTTCTTTTGAAATGTAATTAAGTAAAAGTACAAGTATTCTGTTTAAATTGCACTCGAATAAAGTACAAATCCCAAAAAATAATACTTCAATATAATAAGTATTTTTACTCAATTACTTAGCACCCCAGTTAATCATGATCTTCTTTTGAACAATCCCATTAGCGATTCATGAGATCCAAGATCGATTTTTTACTTTTACTGGTACTTTAATGTTTACTTCAGTTTTGGCTGTGTTGATTATTTTATCTGTTAAATACATGGCAATTGAATCACATAGTTTGGGTCCTGTTGTTAATTTTTGAAAATTAATATTTTCGTAATGTACCAAGTTCCAGGTTCCTTGGATAATTTACAAGATAAGCTGGGAAACAATTATTTTATATGTAAACAAAATGGACATTATTACTGAAATATTCCCAAATTAATCACATTCAAATCAAGTCTTGTATCGAAACTGGAATCGAATCAAATCAAGAGCTTGTGAATAAGTATCGAATCAAATCATAAAAACTGTATCGATACCCAGCCTTACATCTATCTGTTTTTTATGAGTGCTTTTAAATACATAACAAAACGCTGACTGACAACGAAAGTAAACTGTGTTTGCGTGACATTTGAAATAATAGAGTTTTTAAAAGTTTTTTACATCAAAACATTTAACAGACATGCGGATTTAACAGACACATGCTTACGATAGGTAAGAGGCCATCTGGAAAGTCCACACATTGAGCTAAAACATGCTAAAACTGTGGAGGGTGTGGTAAGGGGTCGTCGGAATATGTTAGTCAGTAGGAAAAAGCAAAAAATACAAAAACAAATCTGAATTGAATTAAATATGAATATTCCTTTTTGCTCAACAGACAAGCTCCAGTGCTGGAGGACTATAGACTTCCCTCCCTCGAAGTCAATTGAAGCACCCATCTATTAAGAGACAGGTCACAAGGCTTTTAGAGAAATTTGGCTAGTAACAGAGCAAAAGCATTTAGCTTCTTATTAGGGCTGTCAGTGGATAACATTCTTTAATCTAATTAATAACATGATATGCCAATTAATCACATGTATCAATAATTACTGATAAAGGCCCCAAATAAAGATAATTCCCTGTCTGTCACTCACTCGACATTGTGTCGATGTAGTGACACTAGGGGTTCGATCTTGAGAGCCCCAATCACCTTTGCTTAAAATAGAAAAGGCCAATGAAAATTGATGAGTGGAATTTGCATGCCACTTTCCACCCCAGACATACGGGTATAAAAGGAGATGGCGTGCATCACTCATTCAGATTTTTAATTCTAAGACAAATGCTTGTGTGTTTGTCCTCTCACCTATTGCTGTGCTGCTGGAGTTTTTATGCCGCAAAACAGTGGTCACCCTCGCATGGTCGAGTGTGGTGCTTCCCCTGGGCACTTCGGCAGCCTGAGTCTGTGGGTGCTAAAAGAGTATATTCAAAAGAGTATAAATTCTCTAAAAGAGCTCGCGCAAACGCTTGCCGTCTTTTTAAAGATGTCCTTCCGCGTTTGCGCTACTGGATGTGGCCGTTATGTCTCCCCTTCGGATACCCATGAAATCTGCCTTGATTGTCTGGGGCGCCAGCATGCCAAGGTGGCTTTCGTGGAAGGGTTGTACTCTCATTGCGAGAACATGCCCATGAGAACGTTGCAGTCGTGGCTCACTTCTTCATGAAACAAGGATCCACTGCGGTTGGGTTTAATGTGTCATTCACGGCTCGCGACGAGGATGAGCTTTCGGTCGCGGCATTGGCTTCTGCTATCGGAAGCAGACGAATCTTCTGAGCTGAGATGGCAGCTGTGCTTGCCCGGGCAGCTGCGAACATTGGGCTGAAGTGGAACCCTCCACCCTGCCCTGAGCGTTTGCGGCTGAATGATTGGTTTCTGGGCTCGGATCGTGACTCACACCCGGTGCCTTTCTTCCCGTACACGCTTCGCGGGCTCATCCACTCTGACTACCCTAAACGACGGGGCGGCTAAGGGATATGTCGTGCTTCCCCAGTTAGAGCGTGCCGTAGTGGTGCATTTATGCCCGCAGGGCGCAGCCACCTGGCGCGACTGACCAAGGCTCCCTTCCAAGGCCTGTAAGTTCTCTTCCTCTTTAATGAAGAAAGCTTACAAGGCCACAGGTCAGGCTGCTTCCACCCTGCACGCCATGGCCAGGTCCACCAGGCCAAGGCATTGAAAGATCTGCATGAGGGTAGGACCGACTCAGTGGGGCTGATGCAGGAACTGCGCACTGCAACCGACCTCGCCTCATGTGTGACGAAGGTCACGGCGCGTGCCCTGAGCCGGACGATGACCAAGGCCCTGCATCCCGTCTGCTTCTCGCCTGAGCCGTTCCCCTGCGGTGCCGGCCCCGGCTCCTGTACCATTGGAGCCCGCACGCCGGCATCAGAGAAAAAGATCCTCCTGCGGGAAGTCGGCTTCACCTGCCCATCAGCCGGCCTCCAAGAACCCCAGACGGGCTTCGAGGTGGTCCTGACATGGGCCGCCCAGGGATGAGGCAACTACTCCTGACCAGTCTGTCCATCTCTCCAGCCCCACCATCGCCCCTGGGCCAGTGCGTGGTGAGTATTACATCGCTGAGTGCCCTCAGCAGTTTCCTCATTCCCTGGGCCAGCGCACTCGCAACAGCCAGGCACTGGATGTCTTTCCGGTTAACAGGAGAACGCGAGTACCTCCCATTCCCTTGTTCTCCATCAAGAGACAGCCGGTGAACAGGTAAGTGTGCTGGTCTCTGGGGCCGCTCGCCCGCTCCAGTCACCGGCCACCGTTGCGGGCTTGTGGAGCAGCACGTCCCCCCTGAGCTGTCTTCCAGGTGGGGCGCCTGCTCTGCCTTGCCGCGAACCACCCTGCCCGGGCACCCTTCTGGCAAAGGGAGCAATAGAGCCGTCCCCATAGCCAAGTTGCGGAAGGGCTTCTATAGCCCTTATTTTATCATGCCCAAGAGAGGAGGAGGGTCGCGCCCAATCTTGGACCTGCGTGCCCTGAACAAGGCCTTACACAGGCTTCCATTCAGGATGTTAATGCAGAAGCACATCCTGGTGTCAGTACGACATCAGGATTGGTTTGCGGCCATCGACCTGAAGGATGCGTACTTTCACATATCGATCCTTCCTCAACACAGGCCCTTTCTTCGTTTTGCCTTCGAGGGACGAGCATACCAGTACAAGGTCCTTCCCTTCGGTCTGTCCCTGTCTCCTCGCATCTTTACCAAGGTCGCAAAGGCTGCCCTGGCCCTGCTGAGGGAGCATTCTCATGACAGACCCCTTGAACTCGGGCTGAGGCGCTGTGTACAATGGGCAAGCAGTGTCGGGGCTCTGGACAGGTCCCCAACTCCAATGGCACATCAACTGCTTAGAATTGCTGGCCCTGAGGAGGCTTCGGCCGTTGATTCAGGGCAAGCATGTGTTGGTCCGAACCGACAACACAGCGACCGTAGCATACTTAAACCACCAGATGGTGTACACTTATGTTGCATGTCGCAACTCGCCCGCCGCCTCCTTCTTTTGGAGTCAGCAGACCTTGAAGTCTCTGCGAGCCACTCAGCGGATGCGCTGTCACGGCAGTGGAGACTCCACCCCCACGTAGTCCAGCTCAGCACAGGTAGACCTGTTCACCTCCCAAGACTCCTCTCACTGCCCCCGTGGTACTCCCTGTCCGAGGATGTCTTGGCACACAGCTGGCCTCGGGGGCTATGCAAGTATGCGTTTCCTCCTGTGAGCCTCATTGCACAGACTCTGTGCAAAGTCAGGGAGGACGAGCAGCAAGTCCTGTTCATTGCGCCGTACTGGCCCAACCGGACTTGGTTCTCGGATCTGATGCTCCTGACAGTAGCACCTCCCTGAGGCAGGACCTTATCACTCAGGGGCAAGGCATGCTCCAGCACCCACAGCCGGACCTCTGGAATCTCCACGTCTGGTTCCTGGACGGGACGTGGAAGACCTAGCACGGCTGTATACCTTGAAGTGCCGTCTTTTCGGTAGCTGGTGTTCTTCCCGTGGGGAAGACCCACAGAGATGTGCTGTTGGGTCTGTGCTGTCTTTCCTTCAGGAAGGGCTGGAGAGACGGATGTCTCCCTCTACCCTGAAAGTGTACGTGGCTGCCATAGCAACTCACCATGATACACTGGACAGGAGACCCTCATGACAGCACGACCTGTTCAACAGTTTCCTCAAAGGCACGAGGTTGAATCCTCCTAGACCGTGCCTGATCCCCTCTTAGGATCTCTCTGTGGTCCTACCTGCCCTACAGAGAGCCCCCGTTGAGCCCCTGGAACAGGCCGAGCTCAGCACTCTGTCCCTTAAGACGGCCCTCCTGGTGTCACTCACTTCCATCAAGAGGGTGGGGGACCTGCAGGTGCTCTCTGTTACCAGTGAATGCCTGGAGTTCGGGCCGGCACACTCTCACGTGATCTTGAGGCCCTGGCCCAGTTACATGCCCAAAGTTCCCACCACTCCTTTTCAGGACCAGGTGGTGAACCTGCAAGTGCTCTCTTCAGAGGAGGAAGACCCAGCCTTGTCGTTGCTGTGTCCAGTTCGCACCCTGCACATCTATCTGGACCGCATGCAGAGCTTTAGATGCTCGGAGCAGCTCTTTGTCTGTTTTGAAGGACAGCAGAAAAGGAAAGCTGTCTCCAAGCAGAGATTAGCCCATTGGATTGTGGATGCCATTTCCTCACATACCAGTCTCAGGACTTGCCGTGCCCTTGGGAGTCCGGGCACACTCCACTAGAGGGGGGGCTTTCTAGCAGAAATCTGCAGAGCTCCGGGTTGGGCTACACCCAATACCTTTGCGAGGTTTTATAACCTACGCATAGACCTGGTTTCGACCCGAGTGTTACGCGGTAACAGCAGGTAGACTGGGCGGCTGGTTGGGTGTACCACTTGCATTACGTCTTTCCCCTTTTTCAAAGGTGATAATTTGCGCCTTTTGGTCCACAACAGTTCCCTGTACCCGGTGAACTCCGGACACCTCTTTAATTCTTAAGCACTGTTCGGTGACGAACTCGGTGGAGGAGTAACGCCACCAGGCCCAGTACTTGTGGTATTCCCCTTTTTCAGGTGAGCCCGTGTGCTCGGGCTCAGTGCTCCATGCGTGGTGATTCCCCCTTGGTAATCCCGTATGATGAGTTTCCACTGTTCATTTTTCCCCTTAGGTGAACCCTGTGTTTCCCCTCATCAGAGCTTTCTCTGCCTCGGCCACTGTGCTGCGTACCCTCTCTGTAGATAGGGTCCTCCTGTGGTATAATTCCATATGTAAACTTCCCCGTTGGAAAGTCCATGTGAGGTATGCTCCACATGTTAACCTCCCTCTGGCAGGATGTGGTCTCCGTAGTGCTCTCCTTCCTGGAGAGGGAAGAGCACTTCCCAGCAAAATTCTAGAAAGAGATTGCTTAACAGAAAATTAAGAAAGGCACTGCCGGTAGCCTACTTGGGTAAGTGCCTCCTCCCCCTTAACGGGACTAGGGAGATGCCTTACCTAACTCGCTGGAAGGTCACGACGTGGTTGAGTGCTCACTGGGAAGCACGCAGAAGCTTGCCCCTGTCCACTCTTCTGTACCTCGTGACACGGTTCAACACCTGCGGCATTTCCTATAGGAACCCCTAGTGTCACTACATCGACACAACGTCAAGTGAGTGACAGACAGGGAAAGTCTTGGTTACTGATGTAACCTCTGTTCCCTGATGGAAGGAACGAGACGTTGTGTCCCTCCTGCCACGGCGCTGAACAGGCCGCTGACATGGCCGGGACTCTCTATCGGCTCCTCAGCATAAATCTGAATGAGTGATGCACGCCATCTCCTTTTATACCCATATGTCCGGGGCGGAGATTGGCATGAAAATTCCACTCGCCAATTTTCATTGGCCTTTTCTATTTTAAGCAAAGGTGATTGGGGCTCTCAAGATCGAACCCCTAGTGTCACTACATCGACACAACGTCTCGTTCCCATGGTTACATCAGTAACCAAGACGTTTAGTATATAGTAATTCAAAAAATTAGAAACATAATACGATATATGTAAATAATTCAGATAATTAAAATTCATTATTATGGGAGCACACAAGTAAAGCATTTATTAGACAAAAAGTGTTATAAGGCATTAGAAGTCTATTCATTGTTCTTTTATTTCCTTATCATTACACATACGTAAGTGTATTATTGGCCTACTCTAGACAGAAATCCATTGTGAAATTCGTAAGTTCGTCAATTTTTCACAGTTTGCTTTCCGTCTGTGCTATTTGAAAGATTTTTCTATGTACAAACGAGTCAGATGGATGCTCTTGAAGCGTCTTGGGCAGTAAACTCTGCGTTCTTGGATGCTGTGTTAAGTTAAAAGTAGCTTGAAACTTTAAATAACGTGTTTCGAGATCCCTGCAGTCTATTGTACTCAGCTGACCGTCTGTCCGTTAATCTTCAACATGTTTTACACTAAACAATTCTTTTGGAATTAACTATGTGTGTGGAGTTTACTACGATAAAACATTAATTTTCGCATAGTTAATCGCACTGAATAAATGCATAAAATTACCTCTTATATTTTATATTTATGACATCAGCTGCAAGATAGTTAAAACCATGTGGTCAATTTTTTAACCATTCTTAATTTACATGGTGTTTTCGGTGATGGCCTTTCATAACGGGCAGGTTATTATTGAACTGCACATACTATAGAGAAATGGCCTAATTCATACAAATTGCTAGGGCTAAATTTAGTGAGTAATTGTGGGTGAAAGTGCTCTAATTAAAGTGGCTGTTTATTGCACACCAGATGCCTGTAAATTTCTCGGTAGAGGCTTTTTGAATAAGTTCAGACAAAAGACAACAACTTTAGGTCCTTGTCAGAAAATGAACCAGGAAATGTTTAAGGATAGTCTTGCTCACCCTGCGGCTGAAGGGAGATAATGTTTTTTGTCTCTCTAATTGGCTTTCAATCACTGGGCTATTGTGATCTGATTCTATCTGATGTGCCTCCAACGCTGCCTGTTTCAGTAATGACTATGAATAAACAAGCAAAAAGCAAAAATTATTGCATGTAATCTTCTGACATTTTGGCAGCACCATTTATATTTGCATTTGCACTTCTGTGTTTTGAAAATGGGATTTCTTTCAGGGAGAAAATAGCATTTCTTTCTGATGCAAAATTGTCTGGAACTCACACTGAGAAATCCATTGAATGAGAATCAAGAGTCGAGAACCAGATCTTCATCATATTTTGTGTCTCGAGTAATTTTGCATTAACCAGTGCCTTCTGTCCAACAACTCCTGACTGAATTTGCCTCATGCATGTGCGATTCAAGTATATGCGTGTTCAGCAAGGGATACGGATAACACGGCAATACTTTTGAGAAATGATTTGTTTTGTTTCAAATAAGACACGCGCAATTTGCATGATGCTATTTCAAGCTCCATTGAAACTGAACCTTTGGTGCACTCTCAGCGACTGATAGGAAAATAGTGTATCAGGTCTTGTCATTTCTCATCAAGCCTTGAGAGTTTTTGATCTTTTATGAGAACGCACTGTCAGGAACAGTTTACATGACAAGAAGGTTTGAAAACACATCAATCAATCGGATGATAAACATGGCTCATGTCATCTCCTCTTCCTGTCTGCTCTCTCCATTTATCCCACTTGTGAACGTGTCCTTATTATGTCATGTCCAATTAGCGAAATGCCTTTGGAAACTGGAGACCTCTTGATTGGTGACAGAGGAGAAGCGCTTTTTGGCAAACGCCAGGAATGTTGCTGTATGAATTTTGACACACTGTGCTCCATTTCTGTGAATATCTTTCTTACAAAGTGAATGCTCATAAAATGTGCAAAATATCCCACTAAAATATCATTTACTCCAGCCAACCCAATGCAAACACACTTGAATTGCAGTCGGGAATATATATATAGCCAGTGTGAATAGATAGAAAAATGCTCTTGAAAAGCGCATCAGTGACAATGTTACGAAATTGAAGATGACACCTCGAAAATTACCCAAACCTTTAAGTCTGACAGTTGTAGCAGACTGCCAATTTAAAACGAACAGCTCCTGTTTTCAAAACCCAACAGCGCTCTATCAGTATAGCCACGGATAGTTTTCGCAGAAGGCTGGTTCTAATCGTTAAGGTTCAGTGTTTTTGGCAGGGGAAGGCAGGTTCCAGATAAGGCGAGGATTTATGCACAGACGAGATTAGAAATCCATGCGGCTCTGTCACAGAACACTTCCTCCATGCAATGCACGGATACTGAAACTAATCTCACGGTAAACATATTGGAGATCCTGTAACAGAAACCTAGATGGGAAGGAATGGGCTAATCTATCTGCATTTGCACCATCTGACTCTATAAAGGATGACGTTTGGCATTGGGCAGCCATGGCTGTGGAGAGCGAAACTGCACTGATGCGGCCTGTGAATGAACCTTTTTATAAAGAGATGATGCTCAGTCAGTCAGGTTCAGTAGAGATATCAGTACTGATCATATCTTAGCCAATGGTGGCTCTAAAACAGTTGGAAAAAAAGAAAAACAGAACAGGCCAGGTAACCCAGAGGAAAATGTATTTCTCAGTTCTTGCTCTTTCATTGCTCAGGAGATTTAATGGAGTTGGTTGGTTTCGGATTAAGCTGTGTATGTGTGGGTAACCATGCTCGACTAACTACTATTCTGAATTATACCACTTTGCTCTAAAATATTTAACAACATGCGTTTAATAGCTCATTAACAAATTGGTCAATTCAGCATAAGTTAAAGTGGTCCATCTGTTTTACTGAAAGGCCCATTTGGGATGCTCTGAAATTCATGGTGTATGAAGAAAACGATAGCTTTAAAATCTAAATATTATTGGTTAAAGAGAAATTTTTCATGAGCAACCATTATGTCACCTACGAATCCAATAAAACATTTATTCCATTAAATATTGGGGAGTGTTTGCCACTGAAAGGTATATCCAATTTTCTGAATGACACATTAAAGATGGAAGTTGATTCTCTCTGCTGTTCAGTCCTCCATCTGGAAACCCATCTGTACCTCCTGTTTTATGGATCTGATTCCCACTGTATCCAATACTTACATGAAGGTTAATGACTGGACAAACACATGTTAAGGTCATGCATTAACCACAAACAGGGTCAGGAAGGGTAACCAGAGCTGTTGGCATATGGGTAAATATTGAATATGAAATAAGATAGTCTCGTTGGGATTATGTAAGATCCATAGACAGTACTTTATGTGACCATAGACGCTATAGACAATGCACTGGATTTTTATATATTTAATGTTTGTATCTATTTTCTGGCAAATTTATTGTGTGACACGAAGCAATTAACACTGTAATGAGATAACATCTTTATGAAGGAGCGCTTGATTCAAAGCAATTTAAAATTTATTCTCTGTGGTCATAGTTAGATCCTTTATTTGCTACCTTTAAAAAGATAGTGTTAAAAAGATAGTCAAACAATAAGCTATGATTCTCCACTTCACAGAAAATAAAAAGTGGTATGACTGATTACCCCATGCTTTTGGAATTTTTGATATTGCACAGAGTCCTGGGGTGGAAAAGAACCATTAACTGCACCTGCTGTTGTATTACTTACATCTGTTCCTTTTTACAGTGAAGCGAGACACATGCCTTCACATGATTTGCCAGCTTGACGCATTAGCTAATAAGCGTTCCGGTTGGTTGGACGCTTTAATGATAGATCAACGATTGCCCCATATATGGAAAATAATTGGTCAGTTTGCCAATTTTGATCATGTTGAGATGACTTCAAAATTAGGGCCATTGATGTTTTTTATAATTTCTTCATAATTTCCATGCACTTTAATTTCATGCCTGGGACAATGGCCAATTGTAAATTTTAGCTGTCATTATACAAAAATATTTAACCACTGAATGCCACGATTGACCAATCAGAATCAAGTATTCCTGAGAGCCATGTAATAACTGATGGGTAATACATTGGAAGTTTGTAGTTGTTTCTTCATTGTAGTTCATTTTCCCCATGAGCATGTTATGCATGATGTCATCTCTGGGATAAGGGATCTATGGATCAGTTTCCAGCTGTTTTTAGAAAGAATGCACATGTTCAGATGGAGTAGTGAAGATCATTCATCAGGGGTTTTGAACAGTAGTACACATGGACAGCGAAGAGGCATTTATCTCCCTGGAACAACACACAAACACAGAGCTTCTGCCCTGGAGACTTCAGCTGTATACTCACATCACCATCCCTCTTCATATCCCTCTGTGTCTAATTAAGCAATTCGGTCCAGACCACATTTATAGACCCAATGGAACACATACACACTTATACACACATGCACACAAAGAGAGTCCTGGAATTCACATGTAAATTAGATTGTAGTTCACAGAGCTGTTCCTGCGATGTAGGCGTCTGCCTTTAGACACTTAAAGATCTTGTGGAAAGGACCAGGGCATAATAAAGAAGAAAAAACTAACATCAGATACACATTCAAAAAGTCCAGATTTGTGTGTTAAAGGAAAAGTTTACCTAAAAATGAAAATGATGTCATTATTTACTCATCCCAGTGTTGTTCAAAACCCTATTGCTGTTATTTTTGTGCGTGGGACACATTTTTAAGAATGCACTGGTTGCTGTTTTTCATTCAATTATAGTGAACAGGGATTGGAGAATTTCAGCTTCAAAAAGGATCATAGAAGTATCATAAAAGTGTTACATATGACTCGTGTGCTACATTTTAAGTCTTCTCTAGCCATACAAAAGCTCTGTGTGAAAAATATGCTGAAATTTAAAAAGTTATTCACAGACAATTCTGACATCTCCTTGACGTGTTCATGAGAGAAGTAATGATGTCCAATTCGTGAACAAATTGTTCATATCAGTCGGATATTTTCAATAAATCAGATAATTCGATTCACAGAACCGGTCTGATTGATTCATTCACAAATCCCATTCATGAGTCTGATTAGGTTCTTACAGGTATTTAGTATTGTGAAACTACAATGAAACAAAAATTTTACATTTAAAGATAAAATTGAATATTTAAATATTATTCAAATTATCTTATTTGAATATTCAATGTGATATTCAAATTTTTAGTTACTGTTTTTCATTGGCTCTATACTATTCTCTACACAATGACAGTAAGGTTGAATCTTATCTAATTTAATGACTTCATCAGCATGACTTTGGTCTGTTTCTCACACAAAGCTATTGTATGACTTCAGCAACCTCATAGAATTAACATTACTATAATTTTTGCAAACCCAGTTTTACGTGCCGTGCTCTACAGTATGTTTTGCCGCAGTTTCCTGGTGAAATTAATAGAGGCACTAGAACAACTGCATTTTTTTCACTTTCACACAAATCACAACTACAACGGATGATTATGACTTTATAACACATCATTTGAAAAACTATACATTTTAACATTTGTATCACAGATCCACCTACATTTACACACTTGTTCCAACATGATTAGCTTGCGCGGTAGCTCACCTGATAAAGTGTAGGAATTTGGACTCAGAAGACCAAGGCTTAAGCCCAGCCAAGCATGTGAGCTGACATGTGAACTGAAAGAGTCATAGAAACGGCATGAAATGATGTTACTTTAGAAAAGTTCCTCTTCATATCGCATTTGCTTTTTTGGACACTATCGGTTAGGTTTAGGTGTTGGTTTAGGGAAAGGATGTCTGTTTTGTTCACCTTTCATTTGCATTTAGAACACTATTGGGTATGTTTAGGTCAATGTTTTAGATTAGGAAAATACATTTACTCACTAAAACCTCCATCTGCTTTTCACCTTAAAAACTTTTTCTGATTACGACACCATTTCACTCGCTTTTGGCACCCCCCGCATGACATTTCACTGAGAAACTGTATCAAAACTTGTAATGAAGCTTGTAATTTCATTTTGCAAAAATGTTGCCACGATCACGTAATGTTCATAAATCCAGGCTGGACTTCAGAAAAGTAATATGGACTACTTTTATGATAATTCTGTTGTGCTTTTGCATTACTTTTGAAGCTTGAGAGCTCCAGACTTCTCCTTTTGTGTTCCACAAAAGACATAAATGGGTGAGTATGAGGGTGAATAAATGATGGCAGAATTTTCTGGGTGAACTATTCCATTAATAAATGCAATAATCACATTTCAAATGCATGTGATTCACAAAACAGACATGCACCTCAGCTAGCAGTGCAGAATGAGCCAGCATGTTCTCTTGAGGAGAGTCACGCTGATGTTTTCTGACAAGCTTCATTCCACAGGAGAGAGGGGTCTGTCACCAGGACACCATCGCCCAAACGCTTGCCGGAGGCGTCTTCCCCACTGACTCACGTCCTACAAACAACACACTAAAAATAACAGCATAGAAAAGGTAGAAAAACAGTGTGAAAATATCCATGAAAACTCTTTAACTCTGTAACACTGTTCTTTAGGAACTCTGTCTATAAAAAATTTCTTTAGAGTGTTTTTCTATTTAAAGGATTGCTAATTCTTCTTAAACCAATTTATTTCAAATAAGAGGGTAGTGTAAATATATCTAGAATTAGAAACACTTCGCTGAGCATCTAAAAAAGACCATAGGAAGTTCATAGATACGATTTTAAAACTTAAAGCTTATATTCAGATTAAATGGTTCTCTAATGATACCACGCTGAGCCAACCTCGTGGGTGGATACATTTGGAAATTATTCCAACTGATTTAAATGGGCAAGTCTGAATTAAAGAGAAACTTTAGAGACTTTGTGCTAAGTCGTCAATAATCAAAGTTCTCACGCTGGTTTACAAATCCGCAAAAAACTTTTTTGTCGTAAAAACGATGCAGGAACTATGCAACACTATCTGCAAAGTGAGAAAATGCAGCAGATTTTTCTATTTCATCTGGAGACTGATTGGCTGAGGTCATGGAGTGACATAATAATCAATGCAAACTAGTTTGATGTGTCTTCATTAGGCTTGTTGGATATGTCAAGTGTTCTGTCTAGAATATAGACAAGAGTAGGCAGTTGCAGTCAAGGGAAGAATCTAAAAAAGAGCTGTGGAGTCAAACAATTCCTGCTTCTTGTAGTAATCTAGGAAAGCAAGCAAGACACATATTGTGTTTGAAATGGATGCAATTGAAATATTGATGCTTTTATGTGAAGACGAATATGATATAATAATCGGATGAACCAAGGGGCCTGGGTAACTCAGTTGTAAAAGATGCTGGCTACCACCCCTGGATTTCGAATCCCAGGGCGTGCTGAGTGACTCCAGCCAGGTCTCCTAAGCAACCAAACTGGCCCGGTTGCTAGGGAGGGTAGAGTCATATGGGGTAACCCCCTCGTGGTCGCTATAATGTGGTTCGTTCTCAGTGGGGCATGTGGTGAGTTGAGCGTGGATGCCATGGTGGATGGCGTGAAGCCTCCACACGCGCTATATCTCCGTGGCAATGCGCTCAGCAAGCCACGTGATAAGATGCGCGGGTTGATGGTCTCAGACGCGAAAGCAGCTGGGACTCGTCCTCTGCCACCCAGATTGAGGTGAATCACTACGCGACCACGAGGACTTAAAAGCACATTGGGAATTGGGCATTCCAAATTGGGTGAAAAAGGGGGAAAAATCAAAAATACAAAAATAATCGGATGAACCTCCCTGACAAAAATCTAGAGTTCTGGCAAACTAGCCGCAAATGAGCATGTGATTCACTGCAGATGTTCTCCAGATATTTGCAGCTCTTTACCGTTTGTGGTGAACCTGCAGCAAACCTCTGGCAACAATGGACAATTTGTCGCAAAGCTCATCTGCATGTGTAAATAATTACTGGCGAATTTGCGGTAAGTTTGCGGCAAATTTGCCATAAACTCTAGATTTTTGTAAGTGAGTTTCATTTGTAATTCACACCAAAAGTCATACATTTTTAGTTTAATAAAGATGTTTCAGAAAGATGAATTTGTTGAAAGTAGGTCAAAGGTTCTTCAGCTGAAATCGGTTTGTGCGTCCTTAAATTCAAACCACTGCCCCCCAGTGGCCGAAGCTGGAAGTGTTGTTGAACATATGGGCACGTGTGAGCTCCAATTTCGGGGTGAAATATCGATAGAGTGGCGCAAAGCGGGCTGTAAAGCGAGCTGTTTTGTGTTGTAAAATATGTAATAAAGTCAACTAGAATGCATTTATTATTAACAGTATGTCCTAACCCAAACCCCAACCCTAAACCTAACCATCAGTAGAGTAAAAATATATGCAACCTTCAAATCACGTTCATCGTTGATTATGTGAAAGTGATTCTTTCCGAGTTTCCATGGAACCAGAACGTGTATCTGTAGTGCCACAGGAAAAGGTAAACATATGTAAATTAATGCAAAGATGTCTGATGGGAGATGCTGTTTGTCAGTAACTCTGCCGAATGGAGTCGATGTCAGGATACTGAAACATTCGGTAGCAACATGACGAGTTCCTGTGTGATCATGTTGCTTAGATTGCGCAGTTGCTGGAGAGCAACGGGTGCACCTGACTCTGAAATCTGCATATTCCTTGTTGTTGCAAGACTGTTGTGTCTGGTTCCAACGGTTAAAAAAATCATTGACATTTCTGTAGTGAATGAATATAATTTTTTTAGTTGTGCAAAGCTCAAAAATTTAATCTGCTAAAATTTCTTTATGAGAGGATAGAAATAAAATAAAAAAAATACTTATCCCAGTAATCAAGAACACCTGGAAATGTCATGGAAATCCATTGGCCAAAAGGTGTGCGAACCCGGATTTTGTCAGCATGATGTCACAGTAAGTTTGACTAATCACATTTCTAACCGACATGCACCTGGCGGTGACCAGTTCTGTGCAGAACTTCTTTATTTCAAACATGCCTATTGAAATAGACTCCTAGGTGGTTACAGGACCAACGAGCAGCCAATAAGGCAAAATAGTTCACAGGTGACTCACGGTGCCTGCGATTAAAAGGAAGCTGTAGGTGTAATTCGCAGCCACGGCACCATACCATCAAGACAAGCTGAGATCTGATCAACCTCTGCTGGAGAACCAACATGATCATTTCTGATTATGAAAGTCTAAAACACCCTAGGTTGCTTCGTTTAATGATGTTCCAGAAAACTGCACTGAGGTTTATGATTCATCTGCACAGGTCAGTGTTTTCTTGATATTTTTAAAATCATGTTTATTTATGCATTTTGTACACATGGGGTCATAGATTAAACTTGTCTCCTTGGTTTTGCTAAATTATTATTATTATTATTATTATTATTATTATTATTATTATTTTACCTGGTTTTAATATTAAAATAAACACACAGCTAATCAGATAATTATGTTAGAAAGCTATTCATCAATAAAACACAATACAAATGTACTGAGCCACAAGTAAGAAATAATGGGATCAGCTCATTCTCAATTAAACTATATTCCAGATCTGTGTCATTTAACATGGATGAAGAAGAATCAAATGTATTTAAAGGTGAAGTGTGTGTTTTCTGTGCCACTTCCTGCAATTCAAACAGTTTTCAAACAGCTTTAAATATTTCGTCTTCATTTTATGTCACAAATCTTTCATTTTAAATGTAGGTTTAAATGGAAAGAAATCCAGATTGTCAACATGGTATGAGACTTTTGGACCCTGCTGTTTTTCAGACAGATTGAAAGTTGTACTCAAAATAATCCCCATTAGCGTTCAGCTCATGGCAAAACATCCTAAGGTAGGTGTATAAAATCAATTCAAGCCATGCTGTAACAAACACCTCTGTTCCTGATCTTAGCGAAGCACCTGTTTAAAAGCACTCTATCTCTTTCAGAAACCATCAGCGATTTGCTGATGACGAATGAAGCTGAATTTGAGGCCATTAGTTAATTAAGTAGATCATAACATCCCCGAGGACAAAAGAAACCCCAGAGTGGCTCCCTGCATCACAACCGTGTGTCATTAGATGAGAGACTCTAATTAGAGGGCTGAAACAGTCTAGATATTATATAAAGCCTCCCTGAGCTTGACGCTGTATACACAAGCACACACGTTCAAGCATAATATACAGGCGCACTGTATCTTAACTTAGTGAATGGCTGAATCTAATTTTGGGGTTTTAAAATCAATAACCTTTTGCTAAAAGCTTTGCTTGTTAGTGTGAGGGGCGCATCAGGGAAATAGAAGCAGTATGAGGCCAGTACCACTTTAACGCCAGTCGATTTCATATATGCAACATTATATGCGAGTCTTGTGTTTACGGCAACAACTTATAAACAGAACAGAATTGATCAGAATAGGTTTATTGTACAATTTATTTTAGTTTAAAGGTGCACTCACTAACTTTTTATTGTTTGTGTCATCTTGGACTAACACTGTCACCTAGTGGAGTGGATGCAGCATGATTCCAACACAATAGTTTTCAGTTACAGATGCCATTGTATAAATTCACAGTCAGTCACAATTAATTTAATCAAAGAGATAAAGTGGCCAGTAACAGGGTGGTTACTGAGATTAAAGGGATTTTTCACCCAAAAATGAAAATTCCCTCATTATTTACTCACCCTCGTGCCATACCAGATGTATATGACTTTCTTTGTTCTGCTGAGCACAAATGAAGATTTAAAAAAAAAAAAAAACAATATCTCAGCTCTGTAGGTCCATACAATGCAAGTGAATGGTGGCCAGAACTCAGATGGTCCAAAAAAGAACATAAAGGCAGCATAAAAGTAATCCATATGACTCCAGTGGTTTAATTCATATCTTCTGAAGAAATATGACATGTGTGGGTAAGAAACAGATCAATATTTAAGTAATTTTAACAATAAATCCACTTTCACTTCCACATTTTTCTTCTTATGTTTTTGGCAATTCACATTCTTCATGCATATCACCACTTGGGCAGGGAGTAGAATTTATAGTAAACCAGGACTTAAATATTGATCTGTTTCTCACAAACACTTATCATACACTGCAGGCTTTAAATACATAGATTTAACCACTGGAGTCATATGGATTACTTTTATGCGCCTGTGTATGCTTTTTGGACCTTCAAAGTTCTGGTCACCATTCACTTGCATTGTAACACATACAGAGCTGAGGTATTCTTCTAAAAATCTTTGTTTGTGTTCAGCACAAGAAAGAACGTCATACACATCTGGTATGGCATGAGGGTGAGTAAATGATGAGAGAATTTTCACTTTTGGGTGAACTATCCCTTAAAGTGAGTAGTATTCTACTAGTCTTGTGATTCTAACATGGCATCCTCCATGAGGGGACTCTCTCCATGTAGAATAAAACAGCATTTATAAGATTACTGAAATGACTGCGGTCCTCATCTCATGTGAGTGGTCATGATTTTATTCTTATGTTTCAAAATTACAATTCATTGCTTTAGTAGTACAACTTTTTTAATGAGGAAAAAATTAAAGGTACTATAAAGGGGTGCTAAATATTTATTTTTGGTAGCCGACAAGGAGGACTGATAATATAAAGGCCCCAGCACACTCACGGAGAAGTTCTTCTTTGTTCTTCGCTCAGAGCCAAAAAGAAGTTCTAAACAGCTGAGCAACGACATACTGTTTGCGAACATTCAGACGCGGCAACATCATTGGGGGTGGTGTTTATAGGAGCAATTAAATACAATATGCACAAGACTACATCTAAACACTTAACCAATGTGTCATTAAAATGTGTTAAAAATGCCTTCAAGCTTCATTCTATGAGTAGAATTCACATGAGATCAGTAAAAGATTTTTTTTTTTTAACCACTAGATGATGATTTAAAGCAATATACCATATATGCAGTTGAAAAAGTGTAATATGTCTTGGTTACATTCTTAATTCATGTGTCGCTTTTGGGCTAACAGGCTATACACGGTTATAACATGCACCGGTTACACTCTGTTATTGTAATATATGATGACACTGATACTAGAGATTAGTGTATAAAAGAGTGTTAATGGGAAGAATACAGACAAAATAATAATGATAGGCATATATTACTTTGGGCACATGAGTCAATGGGCACTTAAGAGTATCTGAGTAGATTTGATTCCTTTTGTACACAAAAAAAAAAAAAAAAAAAAAAAAAATTTAATGACATGGTCCTGGAAAATGGTCTTTATGCACACTATCGTACAGATGTACTGTAGGTAAATTTACACCAGCTCGCTCATAACACTTTACGCCGGTGTGTTTATGTTTATTTATGTTTATGTATTTTTACTGACTGAATGAGAATTAGTTGTTGGCCTCAAATTAAGTGGAGCTTCAGGTCACACCTGCCAATGACGTGGACCAATGGCGGTAAGAAAGTGTTTAGCAGCTGGTAAGAAGTTTTCCTGAAAGTTCACCCTGATGAGCTGTTACGTACCACCGAAAAGAATGCAAAAACACCTTTGTTTTGGCCAGATTTTGTTCTTAATGACGTCTTTGTTCTTCGATTCCGTAGGAAGTGTGCCAGGGCCTTAAGACCTGTGAGAACTGTATGGTAGCATATGCTGGCAGTTGCTTGGCTGGCAAATGCAGCCTGAAATTTTTTTTTGAACCAATCACCTGAGCCGTAAAGGACAAAATATGACCTCATGCTGACAACTGTTGGTATGGATGCAGAATTTTGCAAAAGCAACTGTTTATGGTTACCAGTGCCATTGTAGAAATACCCACGATTAATACATTCTGCAACCATTCTGGTAGAAACTGTGTGTTAAAGTTGTCACCTAGTGCATCTTTCAGCAAATCGATCAAAACATCAGCAGCGACCTCCGGTGTGGCACGTTCATCTCATGATTCCTCTCGTCAGTGTCTCATTATGAAATCGAGAGGCATTTAATTATTTATTTATTTTTCTCGGCTCTTGACACACATCTCTCGCAGGAAGGCACTAACCGCAAGCGTCCGGTCAGCGTACTGTTGCTCTGCTTTGAATCAATCAATATGCCAGGGCTGAGTTTGGCCTGCAGGTCGCACATACAGATTTAAGCATTTTTACATGATCAGATGTGCAGCGGGCAGACAGCAGCTAACACACACTCGGTGTTTTCGAGGCTCTGCAACACGTGGTAATGAGCCTGTGAGTCTCTGATGCCTGCCTTTTTCCATGCCCCATCTGCCCACTAACGAGACCCCGAATGCATCATGGACTGACTGTCCATCACTGTCCCGTGGTGTCATAATGAACCTTGAGAGTTCTAACACCTCACAGATGCGGATGCTCACTGCCATCCCGTGCCTTTTAATGGCTTGTTTGTTTGCCTTTGTTTTATTCCTCCTTTTCAAAAAGCAACAACTTGCAGTCCTGGGGCTCTCATTGATGTTTATGTTGCATGGGAAGTGAATGGGATTGGAGCAGACAGAGATGTTTATTGCCGAAGGCAAATGCATCCGTACCCAGTATCTGCATTGGGTAATTAACAGCCTCTGTTTGCACCTTTTGGAAATTATTTTTCAGCAATCATTTTCACTCATCCTGGAGGCACTCGAACTCGAGTGAGAAAAGCGTGCTCTTTGTGGGTTCACAGGATGTTTGTATGGACTGGTGGAAAGCTCTGAGCACCGCACCAGCGAGAACTTTAAGGTCATAATTCTAGCTTAAGTGCAAGAGGTCAGAAGCTTTGCGAATCGAAACTGTTGACGTGGCGCCTAGTGAATTATTCAAACATTTCTGAAATGTCCTCTTGACCAAAAAGTAAACAATGTTATGAAATCCTATCTTGAGACAAACATATTTCTGTGCCCTAGTAAATATGTATGTATTCTGAATCAGTTTGAAATAGACTAAAACAACACTGTTAAATAGTTGTTTGCGCCACCACTGGTTCACCAAAGAAACCTTTTCCTATCAAGAATAGGAAAGTTTAGTTTTTTATATTATTTCTTTATGAGTGTAACTCAACTTAAACCAGTGTACGCTAGTTTGCTGGTCTTCGTAAAGCTGGTCTTTGTAAAGCTGGTCTTTAGCTGGTCTTGCTGGCCTGCGAGCCTGCGAGCCTGGCCAAGCTGTTTTTCGGCCAGCTGGTCTTCCAAGTGCTCAAAATCAGGCCAGGCTGGCAAATCAGCTAAAACCAGCAAACCACTTTAGGTTGTTAAATTTTTTTTTTTTTTCAGCATGTATTAGCCTATTGATTTCTGTGGGGTTTTAAGCACCAGTACGTAGATGATTTTCTCAGCATCTAGAGAATGAAAATGTTTTCCTACATGGCATCTGGAAGTAAAACCCTTTTTTGGTTCTAATTGGAGCCTTTGTTTTAAAAGGATAATTGTTCCAAAAATGAAAATTCTCTCATCATTAACTCACCCGCATGCCATCCCAGATAGTATGACTTTCTTTCTTATGCTGAACACAAATTAAGATTATTAGAAGAATATCTCAGCTCTGCAAATCCATACAGTTCAAGTGAATGGTGCAGATAAAAGCAGGCAAAACAGATAAAAGCAGCATAATGAACCACCATTCACTTGCATTGAAAGGACCAACAGAGATATTCTTCTAAAAATTGTTGTTTGTGTTCTATAGAAGAAACTAAGTCATACACATCTGGGATGGCATGAGGGTGAGTAAAAGATGAGAGAATGTTTATTTTTGGGTGAACTAACCATTTAATTATAAGTAAAAAATTTTGTATTATTATTATTATTTTAAGTATATACAGGAATAATACACTCCTTATCAAAGATGTAAGCCTTGGACAAGCACTTAAATCTACTGGTGAAGGGTCCCTGCATCATGCAGTTACCTTTATCATGGCTACATGCAGCAGACTGAATTATTTGGAAACGTTTCCTGTTATCGATAATGCTGATGAACCAAGAGATGAACCTATGAGTGATTTATATTCAAGTATATGGTCTTACAAATGTGCTGGTGCGATAAAGAGCAGATAAAAAATGAGAGAACATGCAGGAGTCACATGATCCATTCATTCGGTTTTTAAGTCATGCAATCACTTCTAGTCTGAGGCATCTGCAGTCTCTAGTTTTCCAGCCCACTGGACACTACATTTCCTCTCTGTTCGTAATAGACAAATCACTCAAACTGCCTCAAATATGGTGAGAAATCTCATTTAAAACCCTTCAGCCTGGAATTTCAAAGCCAGATCAGCCAACCTAAACCTGCATCAGAGTCCTGATGACATATGAATTTAATCACCAGACAAATCGGTAACACAGGAACGACAAGAAAATCGTTCCCTCCTCCACATCCTGTGGAAAAGTTGCAAAGACAAATTAATTAGCTGTTCTATTGTCGGTCGAAAAGTGTGTCCTCGTGTATTGCAGTCTTTTAGTTATGGGAGAAAGTTACATGATGAGCTTTCAAAAGGATATACATTAAATGTGCAATACTTAACATTGAACTCTGCATTGCTAAAATTTCCTGAGAAATATGTAACTTTATTTATTTCAGCCAGATAAAATTTGCCAGATAAATGTGCTTATAGCAGTGTTCCAAAACCTGGTGAGCTGTCTAATGTCTACATAGACATACTTAAGTGCCACACAATAAAGTGCCCTCACAAAATGATGTTAACATGTTGCTAACGAGAGCATTAAAGAATGGGAAAAAAAAATTGAACTCAGTGATATCGACCGTAGCATGATTGTTGGTGCCAGACGAGCTGGTTTGAGTATTTCTGTGACTGCTGATCTCCAGGGATTTTCACGCACAACAGTCTCTAGAGTTTACTCAGAATGGTGCCAAAAACAAAAAACATCCAGTGAGTGGCAGTTCTGCAGATGGAAACGCCTTGTTGATGAGAGAGGTCAATGGAGAATGGCCAGATTGGTTTGAGCTGACAGAAAGGCTACGGTAACTCAGATAACCACTCTGTAAAACTGTAGTGAGCAGAATAGCATCTCAGAATGCACAACACATCAAATCTTGAGGTGGATGGGCTACAACAGAAAATAGCGTTGGGCACTTTATTAGGACCATAGTGTTCCTAAAAAAGTGCTCAGTGAGTGTATATATATAGTTGACATTTCTCTCGACCCTTGGATGGATTGTTTCAGAGAGGTCATTGGAGTTGGGGCAGGACATGTTAAATTGCTTGCCCCTTTTTTTAACAGACAACAGCTAAGCTCAGTAGTGCTAGAAACACAAGGTCATGGGTTCAATTCTCTGGGAATTCATGGACTGATAGAATGTATGCTTTGAAAGCACTGCTAGTTGCTTTAGATAATAGCTTCTGCCAAACGAAAAAAAAAAATCTTCAGTTAGTCTACAGGCATTCCGGCACCCTTGATTAAAAAGAGAATACATAAAAAATATTAGCAGTTTGCTCCCAGTTCATTGCTTTTCCACTACAGTTTTTGTTTGATCCAGTACAAACATTCAATCTCAATGTAGTGTACTTGTAGTGTACTCAAAAAAACCTATAAAATACATTACAGTAAGTTGTCACCATATGTAATAAAGGACCCAAGATGCAGAGGAACAGTTCAGAATGTATTAACAAAAGAGGCAAAAATAGTCACTGAACAAGCTGAAGAAGTCAACCGGCACAGACTGCAGTGAGGCGAAGAACCGTATCTTGAGCTTGACTGGTGGAGAGGAGTGTGAGATGAGACTGGACCCCCCCAGGCAAGTAGAGCAATGCGGGTGAGCAGCCGACACAGCGAAGAATCGTGAGCAATCCAAGGACAGGTAAGTAATCCAAATGACCGAAGCTGACACTGGAGGAAACAGCACAGCAGAGAGACAAGACCGAGGCGAGACATAGTGAGGTAACTCAAAATCACTACACAACAATCTGGCAACAGACATGACACACTGGGGAGCTTAAATGGGGAGAAAGGAAATGAACCATAGCTGTCGCTGATCAGATGGCCGGTTTAATTCTAGAAACACGAAATACTGGGTGGACATGCTTAAGGTGATGGGGTAATTTGAGCTGAACCGCCACCGGGCTAAGCACCGGGACTGGCAAAGGGACAAATTAATTTGGGTCACAGTTTACGTGATGGAAGTCGGAGTGGGATGTCCTTGGCGGACAACCAAACCTTCTGCCCACACACATAAACTGGGGGCCTAGACTGGTCTCGGTCAGCTTGGGTCTTGTGACAGACACTAGTCCTCAAGAGGGCTTCTCTGGCCTGTTTCCAGGTGTGCTGACACCTCTGAATAAAAGCGTGGGCAGAGGAAACAATGACATCGGGTCCCTGGTCTGGAAATAAAGGTGGCTGATATCCCAGGCAACACTGGAAGGGCAATAAGCCCGTAGACAATAGAAGCAACAAGTTGTGGGCGTACTCAACCCAAGCCAGCTCGGAACTTCAAGACGAGGGATTCCGAGAAGCTACACAATGCAGCGCCCTCTCAAAGTCTTGGTTCGCCCGCTCCGCTTGACCATTAGTCTGGGGATGAAACCCAGAAAACAGATTCACCTTTGCCCCCAGCTGTCGACAGAATTATGCTCAAAACCTTGACCCAAATTGGGGCCCCTGTTGGAAACTATGCCTAAAGGGAGGCCATGGAGGCGAAAGATGTGGTTAACGACCTCAACCGCTGTCTCCCTCACTAACTGTATTTTGGGGAGGGGAATGAAATGAGCCACCTTCGAAAACCTGTCCATTATGGTTAAAACGACCGTGTTGCCATGGGATGGGGTAAACCAGTAACAAAATCCATGATAATGTGAGACCAGGGTAACAAAGAGACTGACAGTGGTTGGAGGAGCCCTGCCGGAGGGCATTGGGAGGTCTTATTGGTAGCACAAACAGGGCAAGCGGCCACAAACTGACAGTTGCTGATGCTAGAGATGGCCACCAGGATCTTTGTCTAATCAGGGCCTGAGTGCGATCGCCTCCTGTATGGCAGGCTACGTTGAATGAATGACCCCACTGTCAGACATGTGTGCATCACGGAACGAACAACAAGCCCGCTGGGCACTGCGCAGGAATGATGATATCGTGTAGGGCGGAGTGCACTTTGGACTTCACCTCCCAGGACACCACACCCACCACCCGTGAGGGAGGAAGAATGGTGTCTGGGGCGTTGGTGGAGGTCTCGACCTCAAAACATAGAGAGAGAGTTTTGGGTTTGATGTTTTTAGAACCCAAAAAAATAGTGCCCAATGTTCCTGTCTGGAGTTTAGATGTTTGTCCACGCAAATGCATGCAAAAACTCTCCTTAAGTTTGAGGAATAGGAACTAAGCCTGTGGCGACCACTGAAAAGGAACTTTGGTGGAGGTGAGATCAGTCAGAGGAGTGTTCTGGATGAACCACCGTAAAAATTTGCAAACCCCTGAAACCACTGCACCACTCTCTGGGAATCTGGGGTTGGCCAATCCAAAACAGCCCTGATCCATGAGAACAACACGAACAGACTGTGCATGAAAAACACACTTCTCAGCCTTAACAAAGAGCAGGTTCTCTAACAGCCACTGGAGCATCCTCCTGACGTGCTAGACATGGTCTTGGATATTCTGGGAGAAGATCAGAATATCGTCTAAATAAACAAACCGATCGACCATGTCTCAAAGCACATCGTTCATGAGCCCCTGGAAGACAGCTGGGGTGTTGGCCAAGCCAAAGGGCATGACAAAGTATTCAAAGTGCCCCCTAGTGGTGTTAAAGGCTGCAAACCTGGTAGAGGCGATATATTCGTTCCAGTGAAATCATGAAAAAATTAAAGCATTTCTTATATACAGTAAATCCACTGATATGCATTAGCAATTTTGCTTTTTTTAATTAAAGGTTGTATCTATAGGGGCCTGGGTAGCTCAGCGAGTAAAGACACTGACTACCACCCCTGGAGTAGCAGGTTCGAATCCAGGGCGTGCTGAGTGACTCCAGTCAAGTCTTCAAAGCAACTAAATTGGCCTGGTTGCTAGGGAGGGTAGAGTCACATGGGGTAACCTCCTCGTGGTCGCTATAATGTGGTTCTCGCTCTCAGTGGGATGTGTGATGAGTTGTGTATGGATGCCGTGGAGAATAGCGTGAAGCCTCCACACGAGCTATGTCTCCACAGTAACGTGCTCAACAAGCCAAGTGATAAGATGCGGAGGAAACTGAGCCTCCACCACCCGGATTGAGGCGAGTCTTTACGCCACCATGAGGACTTAGAACGCATTGGGAATTGGGCATTCCAAATTGGGGAGAAAAAGGGAGAATTTTTTTTTTATCTACACTACTGGTCAAAAGTTTTGAAACTCATTCTTTATTATAATTTTTTTTTTTTCTCACATTTTAGAATAATAGTAAAGCCATCAAAACTATGGAATAACATAAATGGAACTATGGGAATTATGTTGTGACTAAACAAAATCCAAAATAATTGAAAACTGTGTTATATTTTAGCATCTTCAAAGTAGTCACCTTTTGTCTTGAATTTGAAGAAATGTACTCCTGACATTTTCTCAACCAACTTCTTGAGGTATCACCCTGGGATGCTTTTAAAACAGTACTGAAGGACTTCCCATCTATGTTGGGCACTTATTGGCTGCTTTTCTTTATTATTTGATCCAAGTCATCAATTTCAAAAACATTTTTTTTATTTTTTATTAAATGTTAGTTTTATAATGAAATAAATTAATATGGTGGCACAATTATATTTTTGTCTACAAAACTAATTTCAAACATTTAAGCATACGCCTTCAGATCAAAAGATCATGAGAAACATTTCAGTCAAGTGTTTCAAAACTTTTGACCGGTAGTGTATATGATCAGGTTTTGAACCTGGTGCGATCATACCATTGGACCAACACATACAGTAGTTTTAGTGATATTTATCTGTACTTTGTGCATTAGAGGTTTGATTGATCTTTTATATTTTGGAAGATGCTATTTGCACCCTGGTGCAAATAATGGTAGATGCTACAACCCTAACCTTCCCTTACATGGTTTTACTACAGTAACCATAGTATTACTATGGTATTTTGTAGTAAAATTATAATAAACACAAAATTAAACATGGTTACTATATTAACACCATATTACTTTAGTAACACCATTATTACAACACAGCTGGGTGCAAATAGTCACTCTGTTATTTATTTATTTATTTTATTTTTTGTATAGTAAGATTTGTGGGAATTTGGAGTGCTATCATGTCCTTTAATGTTTATCTCAATTCAATCCATAGTTATGCGAATATAGTGTTTGCAAACTTTTGATTAGACATGTATGACATTGCACTGCACAAAGCACTGAAGTCACGTTTTCTTCATCCGTCAGCATCCTCGCAGACTTATCTTAAAAGAATACATCACAGAACTGTAAGTAAACCATGCACACTTAAATGTATCAGATGACATAGCTTTGCTTCTATCAAATAATCTCCTGTGAAGATAATAAAGAGATTAAACACTTCTGCGTCTGGAGCGCTTTCCCCATCAGAATGGAGGTGAAGCAGATCTGGAGCCGTTATGGGTGGTAGAGCTCATTCATTGCCTGGTTATTTAGAGAGAGGGGAAATGGATTCTGCACTTTGACTATGACTAATACAACATTCAGTTAAATCTATAAGAAGCCAGTGAGCCATAAAGAAGCAAGAGAATCTTAAGACGGAGCCAAATAATACACACTCACAGGAGCTCTCGCTCAAAGAGGTGGGAGAGTAAAATGATTTGTGTCTGTACGATGTTCGGTATGTTGATCATCATTTGACTTGCTGGAGCACAGAATAACTATTGAAGCACTATTGTAAACTCACAAATGAAGATGTTCATGAAGGCCAAATAGAGTTATGGGTGAATTTAGGGATGTACCGATCCGATACCTGAATCGGTATCGGCTCCGATACTGAAGCTCCGACAAGCCCGATACAAATCCGATACTGTGTGTTAGTCATGTTCGTTACTGTCAAGCTCCAAAAATGACATAAAAGGACCATTAAAACACCATTAAAGCAGTTAATATGACTCGTGCATTTTATTCATAGCCACTTGAAGACGTGCAATAGCTCTGTGAATCACAAAAAGCCGTGTTTTATAAGTAAATATATAAAATGCACGCGCAGCTCCAGCGCGTCAGTGAATGGCACTGCTCTTTTTACACACGCACTCGTGGCGCAATATTTGAGCGTTACTCACGAACAACATCTCAGATGTAGATGCTCAAAAGTTCGGTACACTTATAATACGCATTAAGAATGGCACTGGAGGTGCTTTTTTTTTTTTTTTACCAGAATTTGAATAAGAAGCGAATTAAACTACTGTGAACTTGACAACAAACAGACACATTCAGGAATTCCTGGAGAGTTCAGAATGTCAAAATAAAAGCGTGAGGGTTTAAAAGTTAAAGTTGCACGATTGAGATATATTACTATATATTACTATTATAATATATTATTATTATTATCATTTGTTCCACACAATAATGTAAAGATATTCTAAACTGATTATGCAAAAAAACAACACTGGTATCGGATCGGGATCGGTATCCGCTGATACTGAGATTTCTGATATCAGAATCGGATTGGAAGAGAAAAAAGTAGTATTGGTGCATCCCTAGGTGAATTAAGGGGGGTCCCCTTTCAGAGGGGTTTTCTAATGTTTCAGTAAACACAAAAGTTAAATTGATACTTGCGAACAGAAAATAGATGCCCGCAAAATCCCATTTGCCTGTGGAAGCAACCATAGCAACAATAGGCTACTCAAACAATTTTTGTCAGGCTATTTATCAGACGGAGCATTAACTGTGCCTCAAATCATGCACTACACACTATATACTATGCACTTACACTATATACTATGCACTCGGTCATCAATGACACTTTTCCACTGCACATTATGGTTCGATGCGACTCGACTCTGCTCACTTTACTTTTCTGAGCTTGCTTTTCAATTGCAGTTTAGTGCAGCCTCAACATGGGTGGGATTATAGGCTGATCGTCATAGTTGCGCCACCTCTACTGCCGTGACATCATCTTAAATGTGACACAAACACACAACAAAGGAGCAATGGAGGATATCAAAGGAATGGTGTTCTTGATTCTTGGCATGTGGCTGTTTTTCAAAGCAAGACGACAATCTTTGTTTCAAAAGAGGCTGACAGCAGCAAGACAAAATATCGCTAAAAAAACGGGAGAGTTTGCGAAATCATACACCAAAGCGCAGACGAGGACATCACTGTGTTAGCTCAAAGACGACGCACAAGGTTAAGCTAACCTGCCATCTAGCTAATAGATTCTCTCTGACCAATCAGTGATCTGCAGGGTTTTGACGTCACATTTAGTATCGGCTCGGCTTGCTTGGAACCTCGACCGAGGTGGTACTAAAAAAAGTACCAGGTACCAGGTACTATCCACAGTCGAAAACCCCCAAAAAGCGAGCAGAGTCGAGTCGAGCCATACCGTGCAGTGGAAAAGCCCCATACATCTAGTCTATGAATCTTCCAAGTATGGTATTATCTCAAATGGAACACTAACATTTTTTACAACACAGAATCATTCACTGTTTCAGTTGACGTAAGTGACATTTAGACGTAAGTGACGTAAGTGACATTGCTGCTAGCTTTAACATAAATCAGCCTTGCATTGCAACCAGGTAACTCCGCCCCTTTCGCTAAGTAGGGCAATGAAGTGCTTGATATGAGTGCATGAAGCTTATCAAACATTTCACACTGTTATTTTGGTAGAAGTACATCATCCGGGTACTCGTAGTATTTATTTATTTTTTATTTATTTATTTTTTTGCATTACTGTAAATTGTCACATTTATGTGTTTTGGTTCATGTTTTTCATGTCTCTTATTTTCAAGTTTAGTTCCTGTTCATGTCATTTGAGTTCCTGTTCCCTCATGTGATCTTGTCATGTGTTTCCCCTGTTCATGTGTCTTGTTTTAATTGGTTCTTTGTTTGATTACTTTGTTATTAGTCTTGTATTTTCATTGGTTTAAGTTCATTTAGTCTTGTTATCTTGTTTATTAGTTTAGTCTTGTGATGTTAGGTTTAGGTTGTCTTGTTTACTTGTTACCCATGTCCTTGTATTTAAGCCCTCATGTTTGCCATTGTCCGGTGTGAGGTAGTGCTAATGTAACTTTGTTGTTTTGTTCAAGCCAAGCCAAGCCAAGCCAAGCCAAACCAAGTCAAGTCAAGCCAGGTCTAGTTTCATGTCAAGTCTAGTTCCCTATCTGTCACTCACTCGACATTGTGTCGATGTAGTGACACTAGGGGTCACTCTTGGGAGCCCGAGACACCTCTGGTCTTTGATAAAAGGCCAATGAAAATTGGCGAGTGGTATTTGCATGCCACTCCCCCGGACATACGAGTATAAAAGGAGCTGGTATGCAACCACTCATTCAGAATTTTCTCTTCGGAGCCTCATGTTCACTGAGCTGAATTCCCACGACTGTTCATTCACCTCTGCTGGATCTGACGGCACATTTCAGCGGCTTCTCCTCCCTCTGCACTGGTGCACTTCAGAGAATGCCCCTGGGCGCTTTGGCAGAAATAAAAGAGTATATTTCTCTAAAAGAGTATATTTCTCTAAAAGAGCGGCACACACGGAACGTCTTTTTAAAGACGCGTCTTTCTAAAGATGTTTTTCCATTGTATGTTATTCCTGGTTGCGCTCGTTATCTCTCGCCTTCTGATGGTCACGATCACTGTCTTTCATGTCTGGGCACTGCTCACGCGGAGACAGCATTCGTGGATGGTCATGTTCTCATTGCGAGGACATGGCAACGTTGCGGTCGCGGCTTGCCTTTGTAAGAAAGCAAGCCACCCCAGAGGCTCCCCGCCTCGGTCCTTTTACCCACAGGTATGAGGCCAGCGCGGCTAGCACTGGGGGCGATTTGGGGACCCCAATGGGACCGCCTCCACCAGGTATACCCCCACGGACCTCCCATTCCCCAGCACGCTCGTCTGCCCCGATCGGGCTTCCGGATGAGTCCGCCGCTTGTCTCACGGCGAGTTTGACCTCTTATTCGGAGCCCGCGAAAGTGATGAGCTCTCGAGTGCAGCATCGGAGAGCGGGCTCATCCAGTCGGAAACCTCAGCTGGGCTTCTCCCTTCGGGGACGATTGCCCAGTCACAGGCTGACGCGGAGTTGACGACATGCTTTCCCGGGCAGCCGCGAGCGTCGGCTAAAGTGGAACTCACTGCTCTTCCCTGAACCCTCGCGGCTCGGTGATTGGTTCCTGGGCTCGCGGAGCCGCTTAAAGCCACGCCCCGCCCACGTTCCTTTCTTCCCGGAAGTGCATGAGGAGCTGACAAGGTCACGGGAGGCACTTTTTACTGCCCGGTCCCAATCTTTTCAGCTTCCCCGCCCTCACTACCCTCGATGGTGGGGTGGCCAAGGGCTATTCGGCAATCCCCTGGTGGATAAAGGCGCTCGCGGTGCACCTATGCCCGCAGAGCACCGCCACCTGGTGCGGGTGCCCAAAGCACCCGTCCAAGGCCTGTAGGTTTATGTCGTCCCTGACGGCCAAGGCCTACGGTGCCACTGGACAAGCCGCCTCTGCCCTGCACGCCATGGCTCTCCTGCAAGTCCGCCAAGGCGCTAAAGGAACTGCACGAGGGTAGTTCCGCCCCGGGATTGTTGCAGGAACTGCACTCGGCGACCGACCTCACTCTCCGAGTGACGGAGGTCACGGCGCGGTCTCTCGGGCGGACGATGGCCACACTAGTGGTCCAGAAGTGCCACCTTTGGCTCAACCTGGTCGAGATGGGCGAGGACGACAAGACACGATTCCTTGCTGCCCCCATTTCCCAGGCGGGCCTATTCGGCAACACCGTTGAGGACTTTGCCCAGCAGTTTTTGATGGTGGAGCAGTAGACGGATGCTAGCTGGCATATCCTGCCCCGGCGTGGCTCAAGATCCCGCACCCTGTCTACTCATCACCAAGGGCATCCCCCTTGCATTTAATTGCGCTGCATGCCCAAGTGGCTGCAGTACTCAAGAGCTCAGCAAGAGTGGTTTCCTTGTTCCCTGGGTCATGTATCCGGTGTGCACGGCCATCACCACGACCACCATCCACCACTCTATTTGGCAGGTTTGGCGCTCCAGCGGCGGTCTCCCGCCCCTGAGCGTCCAGCTGTGGCACAAATCCACCCCCGATGTGACAGTCTCCACGGGTCATGAGGACATGCCTCTTCCTCCCCGTCCCAGGCTGTTCCGGGGGTGGTCACAAGGAGCCAGGTAAGTGCTTCGATGTCCTTAGACTCAGCCCCGCCGCGAGGCCCCACCTGCCGGTACGTCCGATGACGTTGTCCCTTTGGTCCCCCTTGCGCGGAACTTGGACGCATGGCTTGCGCTTTCTCATCCGTCACGAGGGCTGGTCCGGACCGTCTGACTCGGCTGCACGATTCACTTCGCCGGGCGTCCGCCCAGGTTCAGCGGTGTCCACTTCACCTTGGTGAAGTGGACACTGTGCTACCTTGCACGGAAATCGCTACCCTCCTACGGAAGGGCACGATAGAACCTGTCCCTCCAGCCGAGATGAAGAAGGGGTTTTTCAGCCCCTACTTCATCGTACCGAAAAAAGGCGGTGGGTTGCGGCCAATCTTGGACCTGTGAGTTCTGAACTAGGCTTTACACAGACTCACGTTCAAGATGCTGATGCAAAAATGCATTATGGCGAGCGTCCGGCATCAAGATTGGTTCGCGGCGGTAGACCTGAAGGATGTGTACTTCCACGTCTCGATCCTTCCTCGACACAGACCCTTCCTGCGGTTTGCATCCGAGAGTCAGGCGTATCAGTACAAAGTCCTCCCTTTCGGCCTGTCTCTGTCTTCTCGCGTCTTTACGAAGGTTGCAGAGGCTGCCCTTGCCCCGTTAAGGGAGGTGGGAGGTGGGCATTCGCATTCTCAACTATCTCGATGACTGGCTAATCCTAGCTCATTCTTGAGACATGTTGTGTGCACACAGGGACCTGGTGCTCTCACACCTCAGCCGACTAGGGCTACGGGTCAACTGGGAAAAGAGCAAGCTCCTCCCAGTTCAGAGCATCTCTTTTCTTGGTTTGGAGTTGGACTCAGTCTCCTTGATGGCGCGCCTTACGAACGAGCGCGCCCAGTCGGTGCTGGCCTGTTTGAAGGTGTTCAAACAGAAAACAGCGGTTCCACTGAAACTTTTTCAGAGACTCCTGGGGCATATGGCATCCTCGGCAGTGGCCACCCCATTCGGGTTGATGCATATGAGGCCGCTTCAGCACTGGCTCCAGACGCGTGTCCCGAGATGGGCCTGGCGCCACGGGACACATCGCGTGGTCATCACGCCGGTGTGTCACTGAATTTTCAGCCCTTGGACCGACCTCTCGTTTCTACGGGCAGGTGTTCCTCTAGAACTGTGTCGTGGTCATGACAGACACCTCCAAAACAGGCTGGGGCGCTGTTTGCAACGGGCATGCTGCCGCCGGCCTCTGGACGGGTCCGCGACTGCATTGGCACATCAACTGCCTCGAGTTGTTGGCAATTCTGCTCGCACTGTGGAGGTTTCAGCCATTGATCCAGGGCAAGCACGTGTTAGTTCAGACAGACAACACGACAACGGTAGCATATGTTAACAACCAAGGCGATCTGCGCTCTCATTGTATGTCACAACTCACCTGCCGTCTCCTCCTCTGGATTCAGCAGCACTTCAAGTCGCTGCAAGCCACTCACATCCCAGGCAACCTCAACACTACAGTGGACGCGCTGTCACGACAGGTTACCCTCAGGGGAGAGTGGAAACTCCACCCTCAGGTGGTCCAGCTTATTTGGAGTCGATTCGACAGGCACAGGTTCACCTGTTCACCTCCCAAGAATCCTCCCCACTGCCCGCTCTGGTACGCCCTGACCGAGGCCCCCCTTTGACCGAGGTCTGCTTTGGTGCACAGCGGAAAGGAAGCGCTGTCTCCAAGCAGAGGATCGCCCATTGGCTCATTGACGCCATGACTATGGCATATGTCGCCTAGGACATGCCGCCCCGGTTGGGCTACAAGCCCATTCTACCAGGGGTGTAGTGACTCCTTCGGCCCTGGCCAGGGGTGCCTCTCTAACAGACATTTGCAGAACAGCAGGCTGGGCAACACCCAACACCTGTGCAAGGTTCTACAACCTCCGGGTGGAACCGGTTTCGTCCCAGGTAGTGGCAAGCAACACAAGTGGATAAGCCCGGGATAGTTGGCCGGGTGTATCGCTTGCACATAGCACCTTCCACCTCCCTTGGAGCTGAAGACGTGCGCCATTAATTATAAGTAGTGTTCACAAACTTTGTTCCCTGGTTGACTTCCTCCGAGCCCTGTGGCAGTCGAGTTTTCGGAGAGACTCGCTGCCGGCCCAGTACACGTTCGAACTAAGAGTCCTGTTCTGGGGTAGGTGCTCTGCATGTGGCAGTTCCCTGTAAGGCTAACCCCATGCGATATATATCTTCCGCTAATTCGTTTCCCTGTTGGAAAACTGCGTCTTCCTTGGAAAGAGCCCCTCTGCCCCAGTCTCCATGTTTGTAGTAACTCCTCCCCCATTGGGCAGGATCTACCTTGAAGACTCTCCACATGGTTGGAAAGACCATGTGATGTATTTTTCCACTTAAATATCCCCCCCTCTCTTTGGGCGAGATGTGGTCTCCGCGGTGTCTTCCCCTTGGGAGGGACACCCCCGACTAGACCTGGTGGCCCAGCCGGATAATCCCCCTTCTTTTTTAGGGAGTGGAAAAAAAGAAGGGGAAAAGAGGCCATGACTGGGTTAAGCCTGTCTCTATCTTTTGGGTAATCGACTTGTCCCCAAAAAGGGCCGTTCGACACTTATAACTATGTTGGGGGAGGCTACGTGTTGACCTGGTGTGCTGGCTATGAGGCACACAGTAGTCTGCCCACCACACACTACCAGTTCACGTAACACAGTTCAGCCAATTGTGGCGTTTTGTATAGGGACCCCTAGTGTCACTACGTCGACACAACGTCGAGTGAGTGACAGATAGGGAATGTCATGGTTACTTGTGTTACCTCCATTCCCTGATGGAGGGAATGAGACGTTGTGTCCCTCCTGCCACAACACTGAACTACCCGCTGAAATGGCCGGCCCTTATATCGGCTCCTCAGCATAAAACCTGAATGAGTGGTTGCATATCAGCTCCTTTTATACCCGTATGTCCGGGGGAGTGGCATGCAAATACCACTCGCCAATTTTCATTGGCCTTTTATCAAAGACCAGAGGTGTCTCGGCTCCCAAGAGTGACCCTTAGTGTCACTAAACCGACACAACGTCTCGTTCCCTCCATCAGGGAACGGAGGTTACACAAGTAACCATGACGTTTCATGTCAAGTCTAGTTTCATGTCAAGTCAAGTAGTTTATGTTCATGTTTAGTTCATGTTTACTGTTAGGTTTTTTGGGATTCCACGTTTGTAAATAAACTGCACTTGGGTTCATCTTTACTTCATTGTCATCGTCTCTTCGTCTGCCTGTTGATAGCAATGTTACAGAATACCTGACCGCCAGCCATGAACCCAGCGGTCCGACTACTGCGCCTACGTCAGGGGAATCGATCCCTGGAGGAATGTGTGGGGGACTTCTGCTCTCTGGCCATGAGGTTGCCCTCAAAGACCGTTTCCGTTTTGGATTAAGTGAGCCAATTTCCTCCCTGATGCCTGGTGTTCACAGTTCCCTCAGCCTCGCTCAGTATATCGACCTTGCCCAGCAGATCACTGATTCTACGGTCACTGTGGGGGAGGTGGATGCCGAGCTGGAGTTCCACATCATGGCTGTCAAGACGGAGTCCCACGTCATGGCCAACAAGCCAATGCCCACGCCTGCCACTGCCAGTGAGCCAACGCCCATGCCTGCCACGGCCAACGAGCTGGAAGCTTCGTCCGTCCCAGAGCCAGCATTGCCAGCCTTGTCCATCCCAGAGCCTGCGTTGCCAGCCTTGTCCGTCCCAGAGCCTGCGTTGCCAGCCTCATCTGTCCCAGAGTCTGTGTTGCCAGCTTCGTCTGCCCCAGAGCCTGCATTGCCAGCCTCATCCATCCCAGAGCCTGAGTTGCCAACTTCAACCTCCCGGAGGAGGAGGAGGAGAAAGGCTTTCGTTTCCAAGTCTCTGCCCATGTACACAACCACGGAGGTGGTTTCCAAGTCTCTGCCCATGTACACGACCACGGAGGTCATTTCCAAGTCTCTGCCCATGTACACGACCACAGAGGTCGTTTCCAAGTCTCTGCCCATGTATATGACCATGGAGGTGGTTTCCAAGTCTCTGCCCATGTACACAACCACGGAGGTTGTTTCCGAGTCTCTGCCCATGTTCATGACCACGGAGGTCGTAACCGAGTCTCTGTCTACGCCCATGACCACAGAGGTCATTTCCCAGTCTCTGCCCATGTTCATGACCACGGAGGTCATACCCGAGTTTCTGTCTATGCCCAAGACCACAGAGGTTGCTCCTGAGACTCTGCTCATGTTCACGACCACTAAGGTCTTTTCCCAGTCATCCAGGACTCTTAATCTCGAGCCTACCACGGCTTTGCCTTCTACAGCTTCGCTCCTCGAGCCTACCATGGCTCCGCCTTCCACGACTTTGCCCCACATCATGGCCGCCAAGCCAGAGTTCCACATCATGGCCGTCAAGCAGAGTTCCACATCATGGCCGCCAAGCCAGAGTTCCACGTCATGGCCGCCAAGCCAGAGTCAGTTCCAGGCCATGTCACAGCCACGCCAGAGTCAGCTCCAGGCCATGTCACAGCCACGCCAGAGTCAGCTCCAGGCCATATCACAGCCACGCCAGAGTCAGCTCCAGGCCATGTCACAGCCACGCCTCAGTCAGCTCCAGGCCATGTCATGCCTCAGCCTGCTCCATGCCATGTCACAGCCACACCTCAGCCTGTGCCATGCCATGTCACAGCCACGCCTCAGCCTGCTCCATGCCATGTCACAGCCACACCTCAGCCTGCTCCATGCCATATTACAGCCAAGCCCCAGACTGCTTCATGCCATGTCACAGCCACGCCTCAGTCTGCTCCATGCCATCTCTCAGCCAAGCCCCAGACTGCTCCATGCCATGTCACAAGCCCGCCTCTGCTCCACGGTCCAGGCCCACCTCTGCTCCACCAGGGACCGCCATCCCTGCAGCTCTGCCTTGGTCCTCATCCCCATCAGCTCCACCCCTCGAGCCTTTCAGGGCCCCAACTTTCCATTGACTTTGCCCTGTTCCCATATCCCATGCCCTGTCTCGCCAGGCCATGCCCCATGCCCTGTTTCGCCAGGCCACGCCCCACACCATGTCTTGCCAGACCAAGTTTCAAGGACCCCACCACTCCTCCTCAGCTCCCTATAAACTTTGCTATTATTTTTTGGGGCATCGGGAGCTGCCTCTAGAGGGGGGGGGGGGATATTTCACGTTTATGTGTTTTGGTTCATGTTTTTCATGTCTTTTATTTTCAAGTTTAGTTCCTGTTCATGTCATGTGATTTCCTGTTCCTTCATGTGATCTTGTCATGTGTTTCCCCTGTCCATGTGTCTTGTTTTCATTGGTTCTTTGTTTGATTACTTTGTTATTAGTCTTGTCTTTTCATTGGTTTAAGTTCATTTAGCCTTGTTATCTTGTTTATTAGTTTAGTCTTGTGATTGGTTGTCTTGTTTACTTGTTACCCATGTCCTTGTATTTAAGTCCTCATGTTTGCCATTGTCTGGTGTGAGATATTGCAAATGTAATTTTGTTTTGTTTAAGTCAAGTCAAGCCAGGTCTAGTTTCATGTCAAGTAGTTTATTTTCATATTTAGTTCACCTTTATAGTTAAAGTTTTTTGGGATTCCACATTTGTAAATGAACTGCACTTGGGTTCATCTTTACTTCATTGTCTCTTCGTCTGCCTGTTGATAGCAACATTACATAAATACTAATAGCCATCTCAAATTGTAAAAAAATAATAATTTGTTTGCACAACATAAAGGAATATACAAGTTAAGCCCAATCGACAGCATTTGTGGCATAATATTGATTAGCACAAAAATGAATTTGGACTTGCCCACCTTTTCTTAAAAAAAAAAAAAAGCAAGGTGTTTCAACTCACACGATCAATGTAAAATGAGTGTTCATGAGGCTTTTGCACATTTGGAGAAAATGGCCGTGTTAAAACTGTGTTTTCCCCAAAATATTCATGACCACATCACTGAGAATGATTCAACAGAAATGCCATGCTGTTCTTTGCTCTTCAAACAAATCATTTGCCATATGGGTTGCGCTAGAAAACAATCTTTATCACTCTGACGGACAGAGTTTTAAAATTTCCATCATGGTCTATTTTTATTTGTCATACTTCTAGGGCTACATTTAGGGGGATATAGCATCTGTTAAAGTTGTATATGCACATGATAGTGATTTTTTTAACTCTCCAAGCACATGTCTGGTGAAACAAAGGACTTCTAGGTTGAAAGTTCCAACTGTCAATCAAGCGCTGCGCTAATAAGATTTTTAAACTTTGCTGCGTGAGGCTTTAAAGCACATTCACATGGAACAGAAGACCTCACGGTGTCACGGAGAAACTCACGGAGGCAGAGGGATGGACTCAATCGCTTGGTTTATTAACAGAGTGAATGGACAAGAGGAGTAACAAACAGATGAGGCAATCCAGACACAGGTATGACACGAACAGCAGGTGAGTAAACTCTAAACATGGAAATATAACAATATGGAGATGAAGGGAAAACTCAAAGTCTTTTGGTCTTTACAGGAAACATAAACGAAACAGGAGAATCCAAATGCTGGGGAACAAATGGAGGATGAACTAACACTAAACTCTGACGAGGGGAACAATAACAGGTAAGTATATAATTACAGGTAAGTCTAGATAAACTAGGGAGTCCGTTGTCTCCATGGAAGCACTGACAATGAGAACAGACAAATGACTGAGTGTGAGAGAGGGTTTTTATGCAGTCCTTGATTAATCACTGATGATGCACAGGTGCGTGTGATCAACTCAGGGGAGAGTGAGCGCTGTGTGGAGTGAGGGAGAGGGAGTCCGGTGGATCCGTGACACACAGATCTTCTTCAAAATCAACATGCAAGCAGTGACACAGATGAGAAGGACACATCCTACATCACACAACCTCCCTTCGAAATCTTAATCTGCCAGATGTTGGAGAGCATTTGTAATAAGTATCGGCAGATGAGTTTTCAGCTAATGCAGCCTCCATTCCAGTCTTCTTTTTTATTTCTAAATCGCAAGCTACGAGGAATTAAAGCAATATCCTCATCTGGCTTCATGTCTTATAATGATAAATAGCGAGAAACTTCATGTGATTGCTCTGGAATTCGCCAAGTCATAAAGTTGTGTCATGTACAATTGCACCTGTGTGATTTTCAGATAAACTGATTCGTTATGTGTGCAGGGGCTCACGACCTCCCGAGTGTCAGAACTCACACCGTGGACGCCCGACCTAAGAAGCACTGAGGAGAATCCAATGTGCCAGATGGCAAACCGGGATAATTTCATAATTTCCCTTACATTGTAAATGACGTGTTAGAATTCAATTTAAATATTTAAATAAAAACATTGATATTTTAATCACAGATGAATTGTTTGCTTGTAAATAGATAACGTTACTTAATAAAATTAAGTTCAATTTAATTGAGCCAAATAAATGTCAGCACAGCGTAGTTCTAGCGGGAAGATTAGCAGTTGTACATCATCGCACCATTAGCTAGGTAACTCCTAGCCAATCACATGTAAGCCATTGCTTTATAAGTCTGCTCACAATCTATCACATTGCTGTTTCAGTGTGCTAACATGGCAACCTCCACCACCCCACCACCACCAGTTGAGTCCCGTCCTGCATGGGGGTAGGATCCTCGCCCCTGCCTCCTATCTCTTGCAGGATATGATGGTCCCGAGTACAACTTCTTCGGACCGCCAGACGGGGCTTACGCCAAAGAGAGACATTGCATTTCTTAAATTCATCACTTAAATTTCACTCCAAGTCTGCGAGTCTTCCTGATAGAAGTAGGTATACTTAGAAAAACTGATTTCCTTAAAAAATCTAAATAAGATCAACTAATTAGATTTTACACTACAAAATGGCTTAGAATTGTACAGAAGTATGATATGGGGTGCAGCTACTGACAAATCATAACTAATGTCATTATTTATTTATTTATACGTTTTTAAGACATGCAGCTCCAAAGGACAATTTTGGTCTTTGCATGTTTGTTTATTAAATATTTTGGCTAATTTGATAATGCTTTCATCTACCAATCAGAGTGTAGTACTGAAGCTCCATTTAACACATTTTACCAACTTAGATTCCATTCCACAGAATTTTACAGATTTTCCACCAACATCAGCAAACATTCGAAAAAAAGTCTGTCGTGGGTCTGTGCGCCTTTGCACCTGCCCTAAACACTAATAGAAATTCTGAGTAAACGTATGTTAGGTGTTCAAGGTCACAGAAAATCAGTCAACAAACATGGTTTATATGTTCAGAGTTTCGAAATGGCTTTGTAGCAAATTGTGTAATGAAGTTGAACATTCATATTAGTTGTCCAGTCATGTACACAATATTAGACATAATCAGGTATGGCCTCTGCAAATATAAGCCCTGTTTTACCATCAGAAAAACTATTCTTTTATAATGATTATTTGCATGATCATTTATGTGTGTGATATTTTTGATGTTCTTGTTTATTTCATTTAAATCTTGTAGATTTAATTACCGATAAATAATTTAAAGTGGCATATTTTTCTGAATGGTTGAATGTGTCTGTTAAAGAATAGGATATTGTTCTACCTACTAATATGGCAATAAAACCATTCATTTAAGTAAATTAGATGGCTGATGTCTATTACATACATTTTTGCCATTAATAAATGCATTATATTGGTCCATAAGAACTAAAAAGGGACTGTTTATTCACCCTAAACTCTTTCCACTTCATTTTCAGATTGATTCACTCTTTGATATCTTTTTAATGCTGATTTTTTTTAATTTTATATAGTATATTGTTATATAGTTTTAAACATGTAAGCAACAGAAGATAAATGCTAGACTACATAATGAGGCCCTTGAGACGAATGTTTGAGTGTTCTAAACCTCTGTGCTCATTTCATTAGATTCATCATTATGTTTTAATAATGGTCAGTGGAGTTGAAGGAAACATCTCAAGGTTGAAACACTTACTGTGATCAGCAAGCTTGATATGTAGAAATAATCTCAATTAAATTCTGCATGACATGATTTTATTGACAAATAGAGAGGCACTAATGCAAGAACATTTCTAATGTTTGTTGGGGTTGTGACACAGAATAAAACCTTTACAAAACATGACCAGAAAAATAACTTTCACTTTAAGACCTTCCTATTTAAAGGTTTCTTGACCCTGATGGCCCTGATGGCCATTGATATTTGATGAATCCAGAGTGGGTGTGCATCACCAAAGGGGAGTCAAAGGTTAGGAGCTACTTCGCTGGATCAAGCAACAAGTTAGACCCAAACTTGACTCTTTTTGATGTGAAATAAGCCCAAACAACAGTAAATACCTCTGGTGCATTTAGGCATGCAGTATCTTTAACTCAACCCTCAACTCTATTGATAACTCAGTAAGACTTCGACTGCATGCTGTAGAATCCACAGAGTTCTAATTGTATTACATTCTGTGATCTATTGATCAGACAATTGGACATTTTTCCTCAGATAAACACTGTGTTTTTTTAAATACCATTGAAATAAATGGAATTCATGCTTGAGGTTATTTTTCACACTGTTAAGATGACGCAAAGTGACATTTCAAGCAAGAATCAATATTTGTACAAAACAACAAGCAATTGAATTTAAAAAGCATTCTGAATACATGTAATATCCTTGTGAGTGAGTGATCAATTTGGGAAAAAATGTCAGTTCAGTAACAGGACATTGACTTTGTGAAAGAAAGCATTCAGGTAATTTGCAAATAAAACCTCCAACTAAAATCTTCTCGGTAGACACACACCCACATACCTCTTCATAAAAGCCCTCAGGAAGCAGTCGGATGTGTCTGTTTAGAGGAGATAAAAACTCGCTCACCGGATCCCATGAGCTGGAAAGTTGGCGTGACACAATCTGGCAGTCACTCTGCTCCTATAACAAGTACTGCCACTAACTCTGGATGAATGGAGGAGAGAGAGAGAGAGGCATAAGAGGTGCAGAAAGAGAGAAAGACAGATTCATTCATTAATAGCCTGTTTTATTCCACATTTACAGTTGGGTAGTTGACAAATAACATGGACATTAACTTTTTTTTTTACATTCATATTTAAACATTTGTATGGAGGTGTTATTAGATGCTATAATTGGTCACCATTTTTGTTAAAGGGGGTCATATAATAATCTTTTGAAATAAAAGAGTTTGTCCAATGCAAACATTAGAAACAACAATATTTTAATAGCAAATCTTAAGTTAAGTATACTTGCATCTAGTTACCTTAACCTAAAAAGCTAAGTTCATTCTATATGAGTACCAAGTTAATCAAACTTAATTATATAAGTTTTGGCAACACCATTACTCAATTCATTTGAGGGAATGAGTTTACTCAATCAAATGAGTAGTCAACTTATAAGGGTTTTCAATGTATACACATTATAAGTGGACATCAGGAAAAAGGAATAAAGTGATACAAACCCTTTATGATATCAACCCTTTAAAGGAACATTCCGTGTTCAATGAAAATTAAGCTCAATCGGCATAATGTTGATTCCACCCCCAAATTCCGCTGCAAAAATATGAGTTAATCACAGCACAATGCCTTAAGTCATAAGCGCAAAGTCAATGGGCAAGGCCAGGAAGTTTTGGTATTTTCGTGCAAGTATGCGGTAAGTCTAGGCTCAAGTGGGTTTGACGAAATTGCGTGCGCAACGCTCAAAAATACTGGACCAAGTGCAAATTATTTCTGAGGTTCTTCTCCGGTTATTCCAGCATCTGCATCCTATTATATAGTCCATTTGTACAAAAGTGCTTTGCACACTCATGAAAACAGAACCCTTGATATGAACCTTTTAAAGGAACATTCCGGGGGCAATGCAAATTAAGCTCAATCGACAGCATTTGTGGCATAATGTTGATTACAACAAAAATTTAAAAATTCAATCCGTCCCTCCTTTTCTTTAAAAAAAGCAAAAATCTGGGTTACAGTAGCTGGGTTTCCATCCACATATTTTTATGCGCATTTTGGGATATTGCATAAAAACTGCTGGATAGAAACACCAAGATATAAATAAACTCTCCAAAATGTGCATAAAAAAACGTGCACTTGAGGTGGATAAATGTTTTATTTGATAAGAAAAAAATTGCACATACTATAATGGAAACACATTTACTGAATAAATTACTATTGAATTTATTAGGAATACAAGATGTGCATCAAAAAAGTAATTTGACTGAATAACTTGTTCATGGACTAACAAGAGGGCCAGTCATCACAACTGAAATGTTGCTCTGGTCATCCTGAATTAAAGGTGTCTGGAAAATATAAAGCCTGCATAGAGTTTGCAAAGCAAATAAGTCGAACACAAACTTGAACTGTGCAGAAGAGCATGTTTATTGACACTTTTGAAAAATATATTATAGATACGCACGGCAAAAGGAGGAACGCACACATGTAGTGTGTGCCCAGAACACCCAGAACTGTGTGAAATGCGGTCACTCCCAGACATGAGGCAAAGTTCTTTACAGTGTTTTGTCTGTGTGCTCTAAACCGAAAGTTTTTTATTAATAAAAGAGTCACAGTGGCTACAATTTCTTCGGACGTAATGACTTTATTCTTTTGAACAAATTGGATGGAAACGTGGCTTTATTTACACGTTGTTTTGAAATATTGTGTTTTTTTACGGAAATTCAATTTGCAACTTGGATGGAAACATAGTGAGTGAGGTTCTTACAATGGGAGTAAATGGAGCTAATCCATAAATGTTAAAATACTCACTGTTTCAGAAGTGTAGCCACAAGATGTAAACAAAGTGCATGTTAACATGATTTTAATATGATAAAATCTCTTAAAAAACTTTTCCGTTCAAAGTTATATCCAATTTTGCAACTTCGTTGTAAATTTACAGCTCAAATAATACACAAGTTTTAACATAAGACTTAATGTAAGTGCATTTATAAAATTATAAGCTTCACATTTCTGCCTTTAAAGCCACATTCACTTCCATTGTAAATGGGGTCAAGGCGAAATTATGTTCTGTGGTAATCAACATTATGCCAAAGATACTGTCGATTGAGCTTAACTTGTATTGAACCCAGAATATTCCTTTTATATGAAGTAATGCAAGTGAATTAATAATAATTATAGACTTATTACAAAAATGTTATTCAATGTAGTTTTAGATGGAGTATTGCATGTCAACTGTCCACATTTCAAGGACAACAGCAGAATTTACTCTTTTGGCATCAATTGGACCATTTAAATTACACACACATATGCATTCCACCATCTGCCTGATAAAACACTTGCGTCATGGTCAAATGAATACAATATTATCAGTGCCACCCAGACCCTCTTCATTTGACCTATATCTAGCTTTTCAGATGATTAGGGTTGACCCTAACCCTATATTTTCTTCCAAAACTTTGGAAAACTATAATGCATTCTGGGTCTGCAATAAGAGGGATATTTTCTAACGTACAGTGAGATGGTTAGCAGGTTAAAGAGACTGAGCTCCCCAGGGAACAATCAATATCCTTTAAGCAGAAGGTAGGAGAGGGTATGCAAATCTCATGGGTAATCCACACATAAAATACAAACACATAGTTAGCCAGCCTTTCTGTAATTAATATATATTCATAAATGTTTGATGGCTTGATCTTGTGTAAGTCTTTGAAGCTTTCTGTCTTCTCTGGGTTCTAAACAAACGTCAGTGATCAAATCAGTCATTTGTGAATTGTGCTGCTTTAATTATTGCACGCTGAATGAAACACAAGATGAAACTTTGTGCTTAGAATATCAAATCATAATCACAGCATATAACACACACATGTGCAGTTTTTGCATAGCTGTATTTATGCCCGAGGCCTGGGTAAAAGTGTGTGCATGATTCATTACCAATTATGATTTTATTGTAAAAAGAAGCAGCAATATGTAAATAGGGAGGAGGAGAAATCTGTTTTTGTTGGGCTGGTTTTATAAATGCTCTGTCTTTCGGGATTTTATGTATGCTATTGTATTCCATTGAAACCGACATGTGAGCGGCAAAACTAATAAAAATAAATGCTTGGGCAAAACTAATAAAATATTCAAATGGTGGATCTGCATGACTCATAAGTTTATTCATAAACACAAGATACTGCATCAGTTCATTTGTTTTTATATTTGATTTATTTCTAGTCCAGTTCTCATGTCTTCTTCTGAAAACAATGTTTCCTTCTGTCCATTTTTTTTGCAAGCAACATGAAGTGTAATATATCATTATATTATAGAAGATGTTTTTTTCAGTGGCCATTTTTTTTTTTTTTTTAGTCACATGACCTTTACAGTAAAAAAAAGAAAGAAAAAAAAGAAAAAGTGATTGGCTCAAAAATATTGGAGCAAATATTGCAGAGTTCACAATCGAGTATCGGGGGTCCTGCACCAAACTAGCAATTGCCTTTCAGATGAATGGGAATACGGAGGGATAGCTCTCTCTATGTAATACAGACTTACTTGATCCCTAAGCCTAACCCTAAAATCTGATTAGTTGATAGAAATATTGTTCCAGAATTAACAAGGATGTTGATCCAAGAGCATGTCCTTACTTGGGTAAATCAAATTAGGCCGCAGTATGCTGCATTTTGTGCATAATAAAATGTTATTTCACATTTGTTATATATATGTACATATAATTCATTTTCTAATATAAATTATGCATTAACAGTTTTGATTTCAGGCCAAATAAAATGAACTTACACTGATTCTGTCACTTAACCCAGAGGGCTTGCTAGATTGTTTATAGAGAGTTCAGAGAGATGATAGATGCTTGCATGCTTTGGGGAATGCTGTTTCATTACCGAATATCACCTCATCTGCACAATGGGGAGGTATAACCATTCTGGTCTGCATTGAAATACATTGACAGACCCCCTGTGGATTTGAAAAGAGAGACATCTAAACATCAAACGCAGAGCTGAGCTCTGTGAGATCCAGTGCAGAGAATGCAGTGACTTCTTCAAATACGCTGTGGAGATCTTTTTAAAAGCTACATAAAAGAGTTCAGGGGAAAAAAGGGGGCTGTTGATATTTGATGCTGCCAAGACGTGAAAAACCTGAGACTGATCCAAGTTTGAACTTCTAATCAGTTTAGAAGTGGTGCATAGCAAGATAGCACTGGACGTAAGCTCCTCTGTGTGGAGCCTGATCAGGTTTGCCAGGTCTGTGTGACAAAGACAACCCAAAACCAGCCCAATACTAAAACTCAAAGTACGCCAGGGATTTTAGATGCATTTTTAGATTTCTTTTCATTACAATGTTGGCTTTACAAATTCTACAGCATGTATTCTACAGACTTGTGTTAGGGTTTTTTCAAAATCCCTAAACCAAGACCAACATTTCTGACTGTAACTCATCCTAGAGCTTTCTTGTTACATCCACCAAACTTGGCACAGTCCTTTAGCCTGTTCTGGCTGAGGTTGCTATGTCTTTTCTAACTGATCGAATTAACAGTTTTCCTGTTACAGTTTTTTTTTTTTTTCAAGAGACATAACAAAACAAATATACACACAAAAAATAACTGTACAGGCCAACAATTATTAGGAAATATAAAGAGAGAGAGAGAAAAAAATGTATACACATGAAAAAAATAGAAAAGAGAAAAACTAAATATTTAAGAAATAATAAATAAGAATAATAATCTTAACAATACTACCATTAAATAGAGAGAGGCAAGCATCCCTAAATAATCAATGTGAATAACATGCATCAAGAATAAATACAACCATAAGGTTTTACCCATCTGAATGGACTTATTTTGGGACCAACTCATAACTATTATAGTTTAAAAAAAAAAAGACAAAACAAAGTATTGGTAACACATATACAGTGCATCCGGAAAGTATTCACAGCGCTTCACTTTTTCCACATTTTGTTATGTTACAGCCTTATTCCAAAATGGATTAAATTCATTATTTTCCTCAATTCTACAAACAATACCCCATAATGACAACGTGAAAGAAGTTTGAAATCTTTGCAAATTTATTAAAAATAAAAAACGAAAAAAAAAACAACAACAAAAAAAAAACACATGGACATAAGTATTCACAGCCTTTGCTCAATACTTTGTTGAAGCACCTTTGGCACCAATTACAGCCTCAAGTCTTTTTGAGTATGATGCTACAAGCTTGGCACACCTATTTTTGGGCAGTTTCTCCCATTCTTCTTTGCAGGACCTCTCAAGCTCCATCAGGTTGGATGGGGAGCGTCGGTGCACAGCCATTTTCAGATCTCTCCAGAGATGTTCAATCGGGTTCAAGTCTGGGCTCTGGCTGGGCCACTCAAGGACCTTCACAGAGTTGTCCCGGAGTCACTCCTTTGTTATCTTGTCTGTGTGCTTAGGGTCGTTGTACTGTTGGAAGATGAACCTTCGCCCCAGTCAGAGTTCCAGAGCGCTCTGGAGCAGGTTTTCATCAAGAATGTCTCTGTACATTGCTGCATTCATCTTTCCCTCAATCCTGACTAGTCTCCCAGTTCCTGCCGCTGAAAAACATCCCCACAGCATGATGCTGCCACCACCATGCTTCACTGTAGGGATGGTATTGTCCAGGTGATGAGCGGTGCCTGGTTTCCTCCAGACATGATGCTTGCCATTCAGGCCAAACAGTTCAATCTTTGTTTCTCATGGTCTGAGAGTCCTTCAGGTGCCTTTTGGCAAACTCCAGGCGGGTTGTCATGAGCCTTTTACTGAGGAGTGGCTTCCGTCTGGCCACTCTACCATACAGGCCTGATTGGTGGAGTGCTGCAGAGATGGTTGTTCTTCTGGAAAGTTCTCCTCTCTCCACAGAGAAATGCTGGAGCTGTGTCAGAGTGACCATCGGGTTCTTGGTCACCTCCCTGACTAAGGCCCTTCTCCCCCGATCGCTCAGTTTGGCCGGGCGGCCAGCTCTAGGAAGAGTCCTGGTGGTTCCAAACTTCTTCCATTTACAGATGATGGAGGTCACTGTGCTCATTGGGACCTTCAATGCTGCAGAAATGTTTCTGTACCCTTCCCCAGATCTGTGCCTCGATACAATCCTATCTCGGCGGTCTACAGACAATTTCTTGGACTTCATGGCTTGGTTTGTGCTCTGACATGCACTGTTAACTGTGGGACCTTATATAGACAGGTGTGTGCCTTTCTAAATCATGTCCAATCAACTGAATTTACCACAGATGGACTCCATTCAAGTTGTAGAAACATCTCAAGGATGATCAGTGGAAACAGGATGCACCTGAGCTCAATTTTGAGTGTCATGGCAAAGGCTGTGAATACTTACGTACATGTGATTTTTTTTAGTTTTTTATTTTTAATAAATTTGCAAAGATTTTAAACAAACTTCTTTCACATTGTCATTATGGGGTATTGTTTGTAGAATTTTGAGGAAAATAATGAATTTAATCCATTTTGGAATAAGGCTGTAACATAACAAAATGTGGAAAAAGTGAAGCGCTGTGAATACTTTCCGGATGCACTGTTGTATTGGTAATCCATCAACCAGTACTGAATTAAGGACGTATCGGGATGAAGCCAACCCTTCAGAATGGTCTTTTTTGCAGCAGTGAGGCCTGCTTATATAAGTCTCCGTTGATTTAAATTCAGAGATAGAGACGAGTCATTATTGTGGAGACAAATGCAAGGAGCAGGCCTTATATTAATTCCTAGAAGTTTAGAAATGATAGTCATAACATGGGTCCAGAAATTCCTAATAATGCTACATTCCCAGAACGTATGAATAGTTGTACCTTGCAACTATTCCGATGTGTGCAGTGCAGTTAGGACTTGCCACCAGTTTCATCTTTAAACATTTAACAGGTGTAGCATATGCCCTGTGAATCAACTTAAAATGAATAAACTGGTGTGCCAATTTTTTGAAGAGCTGCTTAGATTTGACCAAACAATTGGCCAATCAGGTTTAAAATTTACGCTGGCGAATTCCCTATCCCATACCCTTTCAACTGCCAAATTATTACTGGACTGGTCAATTAAAGAATTATTAATAATTGTTACACCACCCTGCCTGCCCTATCCAGGACCAATCCATTTCTCTCCAGGGTGTTCTGATAACGGCCCACTCCATGGCACTCCATATACCTTCATCGCAGGTCTCAGTCTCAAATAAAGAAAGTAAGTGGAACTTGGAAGGTCATATGCCTTCTGAATATCCTCAAACGAGTGCAGGCCTGTACTACTGAAGACATCGCCAAAGGTGTGAACTCCCCTAGAGAACCATTGGTAAGAGGTAAATGGTTTCCCCATGATTGGAAGTTGTAGTTATTCCATAGCGCAAACATCTGATGAAATACCAAATTTTTCCCCATCATTTTTTCTGCCTTTTCCCATACTTCTATAGAATTACTTATAATGCTCCCATATCTCAACATAATACTTCCATGTCCCCTACCAGTATAAAGCTAATCTTGTAAGCGATGTGGCCATACGCGTGCTGCCTCTATATCCCACCAAGGGACCACAGAATCTTGGTCTCTCCATACATGCAATGGCCTTATTTGAAAAGCATAATAATAGAAATTAAGATTCGGAACAGCTAGGCCACCTATCAATTTATGTCTTTGTAAGGTGGAGAGTTTATTTCTCACAAATGAACTGTGACATAAGAGAATGCATGTCAGGGATAAAATCAGGTGGTGGTGCTAATGGGATCATAAAAAACAAGAAATTAATCTGGGGCAGAACATTCATTTTATTAGTCGTAACTCTACCTTGTAGAGAGACATTAAGAAAACTCTTTAGGTCATCCACAGTTTTCTTTTTTAAACTCATAAAATTATCATGAATTATCATATTGAGATTAGAGTGGATCTTAATTCGTTAATAAGTAAAAGATACGCAAGTAGGAATATCGATTGTTGCACAAGCATTTTCTTGCAGCAGTAAGAGAGCACATGAACCCTATGTAGGAGTTTTTTTTACATTGTCAGAAGCAACCCTTCTTTCATAAACCCAGCGTGATCAAAATGTATTAATTTCCAGATCATCGACTCCATACAAGTAACTAATTCCTTGGCATACAGCTTCACATCCCCACAAATCAAGGAGATTGGACGATAGCTTGGGCATTCAAGTGGATTTTTGTCCTTCTTAAGTAAAACAGTAATAAGTGCATTTCTTTGATCCCAATGGAATGATCCCTGAGGAGTGGCTTCCGTCTGGCCACTCTACCATACAGGCCTGATTTATAGAGCCTAGTATCAGTGGACCCACCTGATCCCAAAAAGCTAGATATAATTCAGGAGGTATGCCATCTAAACAGGGCGAATTTTTAGTGTTATAGGATGCTCTAATTCTAGTTGGTAAACTTAAGTTTTTAAGAAATGAAGTACACTTCTGTATGTTGATGGGTTGGTCTGGTGTATACAGGTTACTATAATAAGACTTAAAACGTCATTACTAGTAATGGGATCTGTGACCACCTTGCCCTGTGCTGTACTAATAGCATTAATAACAGCTTTTGATTCTAAGGCATCAAAGATCGGCTAAATTCAGATCAGCAAGAAAAAAAGTTAAGAGACAAAGAAGAGGGCAATGCAGAATGCTGTAAGCCCATAGAGCAGTCTAATTCTGGACATAGGGTGGTATTAAAATCTCCTGCGACAATACAATAAGGATCTCTGTAACGCAATAATGTCTCGCTAATGCAGGGGAAGAAATTTTCATCAAGGAGAGCAATGCAAAAATGCATAATAACACATCACTATTTCACCCAACTTAGAGAGAGAAAAATAAAGCGTTCAACAATATCTCCCATATTAAAAAATAAATGAATAATTAATAATGAGTTGGTCAGAGAAAACTGGTTATCGAAGAAAAAGTCACTGTCACATTTTATACAGGTCGCTATAGTAGCCTACGCAATTTATTCGCTGACCCACCTGTCATGGGCTATACAGTTTCACATCTACTCACAGCGGTGGGGTATCATCCATTTCACTATTATTTGGTATATGTTGTGGTATAGCCGGCAATTGTCAGGTGGGGAGTGGATGAAAATTCTTCTGAAGACAAATTTCGGCCTCATGTACAGATACGAAATTAAGGACCTGCCTTTGATAAGTGATTTTTAATTGAGCAGGGTACAGTATAAACGGCTGCAGCCAAAGAGAAGTCATATGTTTGCAAATATGTGCAAAATCCATTCTCTTGGCTATCATTTCCCTACTGTAGTCAGGGAATAAAAGTAAGTTGTGATCCCCGTGTTTAACAGGCTTGGCTCTGGCTCTGTTTAGAATAGCCTGACAGTCGGAGTAGACCAACAGCTTGAAGATAATTGTCCCTCTCTTTAATGTAGAGTCTACGTGTTCTCTCTATGTGGAGGTCCCGATTTCCCAGTGAAGGAAATCATTTTGGCAAATGTTCTCTCAAAAAGGCAATGGCATCAGATCCTTCCTCACCTTCCTTCACACCAATGAGTCTCAGGTTAGACCTTCGGCTACGATCCTCCATTTGGACCATCCTTCTGATAAGCTTATCCACTTGACACTGAAGAATGTTAACCTGTTGTTTGTTGGCTCTCGCGTAGCCTGAAGTGAGTCAAACACTGGCTATATTATTTTGCGTCATTTTATTAGTGGAATTAAACTCTCCACCTTACAAAGACATAAATTGATAGGTGGCCTAGCTGTTCTGAATCTTAATTTCTATTATTATCCTTAGCACACATACACTATCTTCGGAACGCTGGATTTGAAGCTTTAGGTCTGTTAACTGTGGGGTAAGGACACTATTTACTGCATGTTTCACTGCTGTCTGTATCAGCGTGTTGAGATCTTTTAGTTGTTCTTGTAACGCCATTCTCACCGCTTCAGCAATGGCATCGTCAATGTCTTCTTTCAGCAACATAAGCTTTGGCTTTTTCTTAATGGAGAAGTATTATCCCGCTTGGCTCCAAGCTTTCCCTGAGACATTTAGCTCTCTTTAGAAGTTAAAGTTTGTCATTTTATTCAGTAAAATATAGAGATCGAGGGGTTGTTGAGGAAGGGTTAGAGAGCTACACGTGCATCATGAGTGTCACCGGACACCGCTCTCTTCTGCTGATACAGCAGAAAGCCACCAATCGAAAGAGGTCAGCAAAGCTGATTGATTTGTTGATCAAAAATCCCCCAAATCCTATAGACTAACATAGACAAAAAACCTTTAAACTGGCCAAGAAGACTGAAACTCCAACTGTCAAAGAAATTCAAATGTAAACAAACCCACACAAGGCCTTTAGGCCATGTCCACACTAAAGCATTTTTGTTTGAAAATGCATCGATTTTGCTACAATCACAGGAGTTTTCAAATTAAAACAAATTAGTGTGGATGTGGCTTTAAAGTCTTTCTAGCAAGTCAATCCACTGGCGGCAATCTTTGGAATGCTCCAGGGAAGATTTTTCCAGTCATGAAAGTGCAGCTCCTATGTACTTGAATGGGGAAAGACCGAAATCTTCAAAACGGTTGGTCAAGATTATGATCAAAGAACATATTTCAAATAAGCAGTAAAATCTGACAACACTGGTATCATAAATTGTTCTTCTTTACCTCAGATTACGCAAAAAAACGCAATTTTCCCAGCTTGCATAGCTAATGTGCATGCACATTTTCAAGTTGATTGACAATCGATGTCTGTATCTAAAAGGTGATTGACTCTTTTACCAATAAGGCAGGACTTCCTTTTTTACATCCATTGACCGTTGGATGTTCCAGTTTCTCCCGTTCATATTAATAGAGTGGCCCATAAGGTTAATTTTCTCAAAAACAGTAAACACTGTGTTTCTGTTGCGCTATGAAAATTGCTCTGTTAGTTTTTAGTGACCTGCTTAGACCTGGCCCAACAATGTTACTCAACCAATGGCGTCAGTTGGTGGTGGTACTATCTCTTTGTTTGATCAATGGCAACAGCGTATTCAGAAAGCTGTTTTGAAAACAAAGTTGTTGTTTTTTGCAATTCCATCTGACATAAATTTATTTAGTACTTTAATTCCTGAAAGCACTGATTGCACCCTAGCTTTACTTGTCAGAGCGGTGATTCTTGATCACCGGCCTTGAGTAAACCATACACATTTTAAAGATATTTTAATGATTCACCGTATACCCACTGGGCTCAAAATTGCACTATTAGCACAGGGGCGGACACGGGGCTAATTTGTGTCACTCTGTGCTTATTCCACTTGAACATGAAGTTTTTGTTCTTACAAAGGCATACAAAGTATGATAAAAAATTATAATAAAGAGATTCAAATGAAGGCAAAACTTTTGATTCTTTAACTGAGGATATGAATGGAGTGACGAGACCATGAGTGCCACTGAATTAGCTTTCCCATCCAAATGTGATTCGTTAGTGATTGACTTTGAGTGAGATAAACAGATTGAAAAGTAAGATCAGGGCTGAAAGGATTTTAAAATAAAACAACACCACCGACACACTGAAGGCAAATAGCAAAGAACATACCTGTGACTCCATCTGAATAGTAGCTATAGATATGAACACATAATATATTATTATAACTATCATTTAAAATATTGCCACATCCTTTTAATTCTTGGCAACATAATGTGCATACCATGGGATATAAATTTTAATGAGATAGATTAGATATTTTATTGATCCCAGAGGAAATTTTGTAGAAATGTTCATGGATTGCCATAATCATGCATGACTTCAGTTTTGAAATGCCCAATTCCCAGTGCACTCTAAGTCCTTGTGGTGGCGTAGTGACTCGCCTCAATCCACGCATCTTATCATGTTGAGCACGTTACCACGGAGACATAGCACGTGTGGAGGCTGTAATAAAACTTCACATAATTGTCAACTCTTCTGAGCTTACAGCTTCACAAATACTCAATAGCTTCACAATAACTCTTTAGCTACTCAGCGGGACTCTAGATCACTAGCTCTAACTACCCTTCTAGTCGGTGACGGGTCTTTAGATCGCTCTCCCCGAGCTCACTGCAACTAGAAACAGGTGTTAATCATAATCTGGTGTCAGTTGTATGCACCCTTACCGCTTTCTATCTCTCCGGGCGGACGCTCGATCATGCCCCCGTTGCCACAGAGGCTTCACGCTATTCTCTGCGGCATCCACGCACAACTCACCACGTGCCCCACCGAGAGCGAGAACCACATTATAGCGACCACGAGGAGGTTAACCCAATGTGACTCTATCTACCCTAGCAACCGGGCCAACTGGTTGCTTAGGAGACCTCACTGGATTTACTCAGCACAGCCATGGCTTCATTAAACAATTCTATATTTAAATTAAATGATGCACAATCTTAGAATAGTATCGTTATCATATTCATAATCGTGTAATGCGAACACCCACTCTGCGCTCACAACTGATTTCATGATAAAGTTGACTAAGTTAAACACTGGAGTGAGAGTAATATAACAGTGTTTATTATAATTCCATGCACACATAGCATGCCATTTCTTGCATATTGGTCTTGTGGCTGAATTAAAAATCGAGAAATCGATTTCCCAGGGTTCAAAAGTCATTGTGAAAAGTGAATAGACAGTTTGCCTAAGGTGTAACAATCTATTCACTTGGTGTAATAAATCATGTAGTCACCCTTTAAGATAACTCTTGCCTTCAACATACGTAGGACCTGAATGTAAATAGTGTTTTTCTCAGTTCAATATGACTGTCACCATGCTCAGCGACAATTCATGTTATTAACTGTGTTTCATAAAGCAACATCATTTCCTGTACCATCTTTTTTACCGCATTGTGAGACCCTCGTGTGTAAGAACTACCACCTCGTATAGTCCAGAACTTCTTTTGCTCGCTGACAGGTACAAAATGTCACGTAGCAAAAAAGGGAAGGAATGACAACAGTTAATATTTTTCATATCACGTAAGAATAAAGACAAAGACAGGAGCCCATTGCCATCATTCCGCAGCAGCTCCCGTGGACCTGTCAGCACCCTCACTTTTCTGTGAACGCAGCTCCAATCATCTGTTTCGACTCTGCAGCTGAAATATTACTGCTGGCCTGCTCACGCTTTATTCATCCACTGATATTTTATTTATCTCTTGCAGACAGGATCCAAATGGCGAGAGATTTGCCCGTCATAAGAGATCAATTGAGCAAGACACCTGTCAACAGTCTCATCTCTCAGAATGAAATATTCCACTAAAAGTTTGATCATAAACCCTAAAAAACTACTCTTTTAAATATGATCCAAATTTTGGTAGACTGCATACAGTCTAGCTGGTTCTCTGGGGTTGAGTATTTAAGCCATAACCATGGGTACAAAAACATGTAAAATATAGGGGAAAAAGAAACCATACTGAAATAAGGCAGAGAGTTTGTAAGGGTCAGACTGATATAATAAAAACAGATTTTATTCAAATCAGAGTTGAATGTTGTTTGGTATTGTACTCTAAAGCTTTGGTGGGTCTTTACCTAAAAAAGAGTTGTAGACAACAGGGGAAAGCACTTTCCATATTTTTTTTTTTTTTTTTTTTTGTTGATGGCAAAGGCTGCATTCAATCCAGCACAGTCTCATGACAATTCACAATAATTTGTGCAAGGTGGCGAAATCATAAGATATCCTACGACTTGGCTCATACAGAAATATATGACTTTTATTCCCATAGAGACCAACCAATCAACAAACAGAATTTCAAATCAATACAATACAGGCAGTGAATTTTAGCTAGCCTCCTATCCAACACTTTATTTTAATAAAGAATATATCTGTGAACAAATTTGGTTACTAATTCCGAATTTATGCAATACAAATCACAGATGTACTGTATGTCAATAACCTGTAATACGCTTCCCTTGTCTCATTAAAAACCAAATTATTTTCTATCTCCTGTGGCACACAAAAGATTTTTCCTATTAAAACCATTGTTAGCTTTAGGGTTTGGTTTAGATTTGGCTTAGGGGTTAAACTTAGGAAAATCATAATGGCATAATTTGTGGTTTAATTATTTTTCTCTATGGGAGTAAAATAAGTATGTTTTTGTATGAACCAACTCATAGGATTTTGTATGATTTCGCTTTCTCATACCAAATATTGTGACTTGCCATGAGACTGAGTTGGTCCAATCAAATTTATAGTGTTTCTGTAATTCATACATGTTGGTGGAAGTTAGCCAAACATGGGCAGGTTGCTTCACATCTTTGACATTTTAGTTTTATTTTGTATGATATATGGTAATTTTGCCTCTATGTTGGGTAGTGACTTAATGTCCAGTGTAATATCTGCTGCAACCTAGTCTCATAGAATGAACGTTACTATAACTACAGTTTTGCAAACTGAGTTTTACATGTCTCGTTCTACATTTCGCTTCAGGTTCCTGGAGGAATTAACAGTAGAGGCGCTACAACAACTGTGTGTTTTGTTCACTTTCACACAAATCACAGGAGCAAGGCTGATTATGACTTTATAAACACATACTTTTCACTCTATTATTCTATTACTACACACTGCTATGTTATGATATCGAAACACTTCTACTCTAACGCATCAAAACTATACTTTTTAATGCTTGTATTACAGACCCACCTACATTTACACACTTATTCCAATGGGATTATCTTGCGTGGTAGCTCACCTGATGGAGTGTTGGACTTTAGACTATTTCTAGTATTGATGCTCCAGTCCAGCCAAGCATGTAAGCTGACACGTGAGCTCAAAGTGCTATAGAAGTGACACGAAATGACGTGGCTGCTTCAGAAAATTTGCTTTTCATGTCACATTTGCTTTTAGAACACTATCAGTTAGGATTAGGTGTTAGTTTATGGTAAGAATGTCTGTTTTGTTCACCTCTAAATTGCTTTAAAGACACAATTGGTTAGGTTTAGGTTAAAGTTTTAGGTTAGGGAGGTAGATTTTACTCATTAAAACAACCATCTGCATGAATAGCTACACACACTTAGTAAATAGACAACATTGCGCATCCATGTGAAATATCTCATGTATAGTGATGTTATTTAATTTAATACAAAATGTTCTCCGTGTGGATTAGTGTAATGGTGAATCATGATTCTATTAGAATGGAATATCTGGCCACATGAAGTCCATTGGGATCTAGACGAACTGTAAAACCAGCTGATTATCATTCATGAGCACTTGGCATTGCAACCCCCCAAAACCTCTGCTTACATAAATTATATTGTCATTGTTTCATCAAGGTAAGCCTACGAGCTGTTTACTTAATTTAATGCATATGCAAACAAGACTGACTGGAAAATGAGAACTTGTTTGGCATTTTAAGCACTCTGACCTGAAAATGACAACTTACTGTGCCTTCTCTCCTCCTGTGATCTTCCCGGAAGACCTGACTAAAACCTTACTAAGTTGTTCATCGATTGCAAGGATTTCAGGACCCATAAGGACAGGCTCTGGAGATTAAAGTTTCTCAGACTAAGGGAAATTATCTGATATTGTTCCATGCTTGTACTGTGGCAATTCAAATACATATTTATGGCTATCGAACAGAAAATAAATAAATGAAAGACAGAAAATGGGATGCTAAATTACATGGGAGGATAAAACTATATTATATATATCTGATAAATTATTCAATACAATATCAGTCCACATTGTACAGAAAAATAATTATACACAATTACTGTCTGTCATCTTCAGTGAAATGACTATTTCTTTGAAGAATATGGGAGGTTTGGATGCTAACTCAAACCTGTTTTGGCCACAATAACCATTTAAAAAAAATTTTTGTATTTGTGTGTATGTGGTACTTTGCCATTACTCTCAAAAAAATAGCTCTTTGGCTGAACTTGATTCAGTCGTGGACAGTGGTTCCATGTGTTTGAAATGAGATATGCCACATCTACCTGTCCTTATCGTTAGCTCAAGCTCCACTCTTCACCATAATGGTAACACCAAAAACTCCAGCATAACAGAAACTCTTCTAAATATCAGCATACCAAAACATTAAACACTAACGTCCTGGTTACTTTTGTAACCTCCGTTCCCTGATGGAGGGAATGAGAAGTTGTGTCGATGTAGTGACACTAGGGGTCACTCTTGTGAGCCCCAAAACCTCTGCTTTTTTGAAAAAAGGCCAATGAGAATTGGCGAGTGGAATTTGCTTGCCACTCCCCCGGACATACGGGTATAAAAGGAGCTGGTATGCAACCACTCATTCAGGTTTTGTGCTGAGGAGCCGAGACCAGGTCCTTGCCATTTCAGTGGGTAGTTCAGCGTTGTGGTAAGGGGGACACAATGTCTCGTTCCCTCCATCAGGGAACGGAGGTTATGAAAGTAACCAGGACGTTCCCTATCTGTCACTCACTCGACGTTGTGTTGATGTAGGAGCGTGAGATCCGAGAACCACGTCTGGGTGGGCCAGTAGGTTGCTACTAGGATGACCTGCTCCTCATCCTCCCTGACCTTGCAAAGGGTCTGTGCAAGTAGGCTCACTGGAGGAAATGCATATTTGCGTAGTCCAGGGGGCCAGCTGTGTGCCAGCGCATCTATACCGAGGGGTGCCTCGGTCAGGGCGTACCAAAGCGGGCAGTGGGAGGATTCCCGGGAAGCAATCAGGTCTACCTGTGCTCGACCGAATCGACTCCAAATCAGCTGGACCACCTGAGGGTGGAGTCTCCACTCTCCCCTGTGGGTAACCTGACGTGACAGCGCATCCGCTGCGGTGTTGAGGTCGCCCGGGATGTGAGTGGCTCGTAGCGACTTGAGGCACTGCTGACACCAGAGGAGGAGATGGCGGGCAAGTTGTGACATGTTGGAGGCGGCTTGTCCAGTAGCACCGCAGGCCACAGTCATCAGGAACGACGTAAACCTACAGGCCCTGGACGGGAGCCTCGGGTGCCCGTGCCAGGTGGTGGCGCTCTGCGGACACAAGTGCCTTATCCACCTGGGAGATCACCGATCACCCCCTGACCGCTCCACCATTGAGGGTAGTGAGAGCAGGGGAGCTGAAAGACTGGGACCGGGCAGTAAATGGTGCCTCCCATGATCTTGTCAGCTCCTCGTGCACTTCAGGGGAGAGTGGAGGGTTCCACTCTAGCCCGACGCTTTTGGCCGCCCGGGAAAGCATGTCCGTCATTTCCACGTCGGCGTGAGACTGGGCGTCCGTTCCCGAAGGAGGTGGTCCCATTGATGTCCCCAAATCGCCCCCAGTGCTAACCGACGTGGCCTCAAACCTGTAGGTAGAAGGACCGGTGCGGGGAGCCGCTGGGGTGGCTTGCTTCCTTACGTGACCGCAACGTTGCCATGGTCATATTCTCGCAATGAGGACATGACTCATCCACGAACGATGTCTCCGCGTGGGCAGTGCCCATACATGTAAGACAGTGATCGTGGCCGTCAGAAGCGGAGAGATAACGACCGCAACCAGGAATAACACACAAACAGAAAAGCATCTTTAAAAGACGTTCCGTGTGTGTGCCGCTCTTTTTGTGAATGAAAATATACTCTTTTAGAATATACTCTTCTAAATATCTCTTATTTTCGCTCTGCCGAAGCGCCCAGGGGCGTTCTCTGCACTCCATGGGTGCAGAGGGGGAGAAGCCGCTGAAATGTGCCTTAAATCCAGCAGCTTTGAGGTGCGTCTTTGGAGGGAATTGAATTCAGTGCACTGAATACAACCTCTCGGCTCCGAAGAGAAAATCTGAATGAGTGGTTGCATACCAGCTCCTTTTATACCTGTATGTCCGGGGGAGTGGCATGCAAATTCCACTCGCCAATTCTCATTGGCCTTTTTTAAAAAAAGCAGAGGTGTTTGGGGCTCCCAAGAGTGACCCCTAGTGTCACTACATCAACACAATGTCGAGTGAGTGACAGATAGGGAACAAGTATCCCCCTTTACATTCATTTAGCACAAAAACACATAAAATAACAATTAATTTTAACATTTACTCTCCCTATCATGTCCCATGCAAAGCATGCTAAGAAATAGAAAACTCTGCATGGTTTCATCAATGCTACATTAACAGCACAGAAAGCATTAATGTAGTCTCAGCTCAAATGGATTAAGTAAACTTTAATTTTTACAAATTTAAATAGATGGAATACAATCAAATCAAGTTGTGACAAAATGTTCTAGAATTGTTTTGCTTTAGTTAATTGAACAAGCAGCAAAATCCTTTTTTGAGTGCGCTAGCGTGTTCTGGGTGCTTGCTGTGTATTTTGGGTTGTTTCTTACTGGCCCAAGTGAAAGTTTTTGAATGTTTTTATGCATAGCTTTTGGTCCATGCCAGTTTCAAATGATACATTACCAATGTCAGATGGCAAAGTACAAACATTTTTAGTCTTTTGCCACATGATCAAAACATGAATCAAATGTGTTTAATGATTTCCAGAAACACTTGCTGAAGCCTCATATTTCATTATTTAGTGTCTTGTTTCTATTAGCCAGACACAGGTTTGCCATAAATCTACATTCTTATGATGCACTGAAATAAAACATTTACTTCAACTACTTCACTTGACACAGAAGGTCAGCTAACTGAAAAGATGACATTCTGTTGAAATGAATTCATTTGATTAGTTTCTATTCATAGTCTGAATTGTGAGGTTCTTCTCTCAATAACAGATCTCTAAAAACAAAAATACAAAAGCTGAGGTTAAAGCTTGGGCATTTGTGTTAGTTGCTAGGTCTTCTGTACTTAAATGTGAAAAATATGTCTTGTTAAAACATAAAACTGAGTGTGATTTAAATGCATAAACAATGTATTCATTTCATGGAACAGCTGAAATTGGAAAGAACATTCTAAGTACCAGAGCCAAAAGGTGGTTCATCTGAGAATATAATTTTTTTTCTTGTTAAGCCATAAACGTAATTGGATTATGTTCTCATTGTGACATTATGGGTTATTTATGGTGTGATAGGCCTAAAATTCAAATGATCTGATTAGAATGTTATCTGCTCAATTTCCAAACATTAAATTCTGGTCAACTGAATATCAAACAGTCAGTTATTGATGATCTAAAGTCGCATGAAACTTGGTTGAGTCTTCTACACAGAATTTATGCCATGTACTTGTCATTGACAAAACATGGCTGTGTCCCAAAACCTATTGAGCTAACTTGCTGATTGATGCCTACTTAGGCACTTTTCTCAACAGATAAAAATACAAACAAAAAACAGATCAAATATTTCATTGATTTGTCAACAGACAAAAATACAAACAAAAAAAACAGATCAAATATTTCATCGATTTGAGACACTCTTCATAAGCAGGTAGAAAGTGCGTTAACAGCAAATTATACTGCCTGCAAGTCATGTCAGAATGACCTTATTTAAAGTAAGTACAGTATTTACTAGAATGTTCAATTACCAATATGGGGGTATCAATTAAAAATAATTGTGGAAGCTCATCAGTATTGAACATAACAAGCTATTAATTTTAATTGTGAATTTTGATTTTAGACATTTTAACTGTAGAAATGAGTTTTTAGACATTTTGTGTACTGCTTATGAAGAATAGCAATAAAGCTTGCCAAAAAGTGCTACTCACTTAGTCGGTTTATGAGGCAACAGGCTCATGCAACCTAACAACATTTTCCATCATGTGACAGCATGAGAATAATAAAATACATAGAAAGAGCATTAATCACATACCTAATGCACAACTAGCATTAAAAATGCTTTCTGTCTTTGTAGGGAAATTAAAAAGAGAAAAAATATGAAATTGCCCAACATGTCCATTTTATTCTGATCAAAATTACTTAATTACAACTTTTGAACTTTTAAGTAGGAACTTATCAGAGGTTCTTGAAGGCAGCATTACATACAGGTGTTCCACGCAAATGTGAACTGTACGACTGTACAGTTACTCAACTGTGAGTAACAATGCTCACAGTTTATGTTACTATAGCAATCTGATACTCCATTGAGCACAACAATTATGTAGAACTCTCAAATATTGGATGAAATAGCCCCATTTTTTTTCTTAATTACATGAAAATATTTCCGTGTATAATGTATTCAGAAGTCTGCGTAATTTCACCACCTACAACTCAAAGCCACCTTCACTTTGGGAGCATGCTTATGATGCCAAAATAATGCTGTCTATGTATCACCAGCTCTCAGTAGGATTTTCAGAAATCCATTAGCCTGTGCATTATGTTGCGAACATGATGACATATTCACTGATGATAAAGCCATAACAAACGTAGTATGTCATGATGACAATGTAATTAAACTGAGATTTAGACACAGTCAGAGGTGAACATGTAGCCACATACAGTCTGTCAGAACAGAAGTCTAATGTATCACAGTTTCTAGAGAATGACACCAAATAAGTGAAGCAGGAAAAGAGATGTGTTTTGTCTGATGTGAACTATTCATTTTCACTTGATTGTGAGGAACTTCTGAGCATGGTTTTATTATAGTGTACTGCATGCTGTAGAGATATGTAAAACATAGCCTACCTGAGCAAATGTGATTCCAACAACCTCTGTTAAAACCATTAAAATAAACTACAAGAATGATTTCAGACCAATGTATATTTGTACCAGTGCATAGAATAGAGTTGGGGAATAATGTTAGGTTTTGGGAAGAAATCACAGTTTTTCAGGATGTACAGAAATGTAAAAGCTTTTATGGACGACTTGGGGCACATACTAAAACACAGCAGCTTTCCCACTGAAATATGTTGGTTAATTTTATAAAACCGCTTAAAAGAAAATTTATTAAGCTACAGATGACCATAAGTGTATTTCGGAGGTGTTTAATTAACTGCTGCATATAAATGGGTAGGGACATATATTGTTTTACTAAACAACTAGGAAGATAGGAAGGACAAATGGGGAAGCAATAATTATATCTCAAATCATCCTGTGTAAAAAATAATTTGACCTTTTAGTTATAATATATCATACTTAAAATGTAGAGTTATAATAACTGCCCTGGATTCATCTGGTTGAGATAACTCAGTTATCCAAATCTTTGATGGCTGTGGTGGCTCAGCAGTTAAGACTCTGGGTTACTGATCAGAAGGTTGGGGGTTCAAGCCCCACCACTGCCAAGATGCCACTGTTGGGTCCTTGAGCAAGGCCCTTGACCCTATCTGCTCCATGGGCACTGTATCATGGCTGACCCTGCACTCTGACCCCAGCTTAGCTGGGATATGTGAAAAAAAAAAAAAAAAAAAGAATTTCACTGTATTTGTGTGATAAATATAATTAAAATGTAGGGTTATAATAACTGCCCTGGATTCATCTGGTTGAGATAACTCAGTTATCCAAATCTTTGTTGGCTGAACTTGTGATAAGTTATGAACAAAACAGTTCACCTGAAATTAAATACGAGAGACTTACACACATCACAAACTGTTTGCTGCTTTTAGTTATGCTGTTGGTTGTTGTGTTTGTTGTCACTTTCTGTTATTTGTCATTTAGCAATAGATCAAAGCTCATATTTTTTACTTAATAATGTGTTTGATGATTGTCACAATCATTGTGATTTGCATGTAAAGTGTTGAGGCCCATGCATGTCTCCTTGACAAGCTTAAGTCTAAATATGTTAGAGAAGTCTAAATATGTAAGAGCAATCAGACACTGGTCTCTGACCATCAACTGGCCTTTTACCATCAAATGGCAGTTTATTTTACTTCTGACCATGGGATAGCCCTAACTACTTCTATGGTTACCATCAGTGATAATTTAAGTAATTGAACTTCTATTTTTAGTTTGAATTGAATTAAAAAAGTAATTGATTGTCCTAAGAAAGTCAAGTTTACTTAAAAAGATATTATGCTCAGGGGCCTGGGTAGCTCAGCGAGTATTGCCGCTGACTACCAACCCTGAAGTCACAAGTTCCAATTCAGGGCACGCTGAGTGACTCCAGCCAGGTCTCCTAAGCAAACAAATTGGCCCGGTTGCTAGGGAGGGTAGAGTCACATGGGGTAACCTCCTCGTGGTCGCAATGAATGGTTCTCGCTCTCAATGGGGCGTGTGATAATTTGTGTGTGGATCGCGGAGAATAGAGTCTCCATGGTGTCACGCACAGTGAGCCACGTGATAAGATGCACGGTTTGACTGTCTCAGAAGTGGAGGCAACTGAGACTTGTCCTCTGCCACAAACTAAAAATATTAGATATATGGGAAGAAAAAAAAACACAACTATAAGGTAGGAAGGTAGAGCTTTGTGTTGGTTTCTGCTAGTTTTACTGATATGTCTTGACACTTGGTAGCACAAATGCTTTACCAACCTACATTCTGTCAGTCAGTTGCTTTGATTTAAAAAAGGAAAGATGAATCCAGAATCTTTGTGGGATATACAAAGCGCCTCTGGGCAATGTATTTGTATACAATCGATAGCCAGCTTGTTTTTTAATTTGTTGTTCAGTAACATAATTTGCTGCTATCGTCATGAAGAAAATTATTTTCCCTAGCCTGCCCTTTTTTCAAAGCTGACAGATAGTTAGTTCTGAAGTTGGGCAGGTGCTATATGTATCCATGCTTAGGCTACTAGTAAGGTTCTTTACAATTTTATTTATTTATTTATTTATTTATTGTTTTACTTTTTATTTCAGTTACTTTGTTTCTTGTTTTGAACGGCCAGCAAGTCTAATACAAGTCTCACGAGAACAATTTAAATTGTAATGGTCATAAATGACAGAAGCTGCATAGTATGATGACCCAAAGATGACAAGTTGCACTATCTTTCCATAGTTGGGTTACTTACTATGTTATATTTTAACCCAACTAGTTAGGTTTTCGTTTTTTTTTTAAACTAGCTTGTCTAAATATAAGTCTCACAAGGATAATTTAAATTGTAACGGTTGTAACTGACAAAAGCTGAATAATGACCCAAAGTTGGCAAGCTGATATCTATTCATAGTTGGCCTACTATATCAGGTTATTTTTAACCCAACTAGTTTTTTTTCTTTTCTTATTTTGAACAGCCACTAAGTCTAATACAAGTCTCAAGATAACAGTTTAAATTGTAACTGACAGAAGCTGCATATGACCCAAAGATGGCAAGTTGCTTTATCTATTTAAAGTTGGTTTAATAGGTTAGGTAATTTTTAACCTAACTAGTTAAGTTTTTCTTATTCTGAAGTCAGTAAGTCTACTACAAGTCTCAAGATAACAGATTACATTTTAACGGTCATAACTGACAGAAGCTGCCTAATATGACCCAAAAATGGCAAGTTGCTTTATCTATTTAAAGTTGGGTTACTAGGTTTATTTTATTAACCCAGCTAGTTAGGCTTTTCCTTATTTTTAAACCTCAGCATATCTTAATAATTCTTGCAAAGACCTTTTAAACTCTAACGATCGTAACTGACTGAAGCTGCTTAGCCAAAGTTGGCAAGCTGATATCTTTCCATAGTTGGCTTACTACGTTAGGTTATTTTTAACCTAACTAGTTAAGTTTTTCTTATTCTGAACAGCCAGTAAATCAAATACAATCTCAAAAGAAAATTTTATATTGAAATGGTCATAACGGAAATAAGATGACCCAAAGATGGCAAGTTGCTTTATCTATCCATAGCTTACTACGTAAGGTTATCTTTAACCTAACTAGTCAAGTTTTTTTTTTCTTCTTCTTATTTTGAACAGGTAGTAAGTCTACAAGTCTCAGGAGAACAACATTTAAATTGTAACGGTCGTAACTGACAGAAGCTGCCTAATATGACCCAAAAATGGCAAGCTTCTTTATCTATCCATAGCTGGATTACCATGTTAGGTTGTTTTTAACCCAACTAGTTAAGGATTTCCTTATTTTTAAACCTCAGCATGTCTAAAGAAGTCTCGCAAGGATCTTTTTAGACTGTAACACAACTGACAGAAAACGCTTAAATGAGCCAAAGTTGGCACGCTTGTATCTTGCCATAGTTGGCTCCGTTAGGTTATTTTTAACCCAACTAATTAGGTTTTTTATTTCTTATTTTGAATAACCAGCGAGTCTAATACAAGTCTCACGAGGACCATTTAAATTGTAACGGTCGTTAGCAGAATGAGCTGCAAAAGCAACCAGAAGTAGAGAAGGTACGCTATCTATTCATGTATGAATAACTAGGTAGATAATTTTTTAAAGGAACTAGTTTTATTTTAAATTAGGTTTTTGTTTTTCCAGTAAGTGAGATTCGCAAACTAGTCCGCCTCAGAACACGCTTTAATTTCCTTCAGCGTGTTGACGACTTTAGTTTCATTTCTGTCCACAAGCCATTCGTGATCCTTTCTTAAACTGAGAATAGTGATATAAATTAATTCGTTGATTCAGACTATGCACTGTTTAGTTGTGTCAGACTCTCTGAAAACAGTGCCACGGCGGGAGGAGGCGGGGGAAGGAGGAGCGAAGCCTTTCAGCGCTCTCCTCTCCTCGGCTGCCTCATCCGCCAGTGAGCGAAGGAGAGAGTGAGAGAGTGTGGAGCTCGCTGTGGGTGAGCCTGACACTGATGCGCTCTGAGTGAAAGAACGCAGACCGGGGGCGAGACACTGTAGACGAGAAGCTCTGCGCAGAGCTGCATACAAGACTGATATATATAAAAGCAAGACGAAAGGCTGTAAGAAAAGGAACGCAAACATTGTCTAGAAAGAGAAGATAGAAGAAATCAGCGCTCCTAACTTTAAAGGACCGCAGTGAGTGCGCATCATTGCCTAAGTCACCCCTCACAGCTATGAAGGTATTCCCACCGACTCCAGCGATGCGACCCGGACTGCTGCTGCTGATCTGCGGGCTGCTCGGGTTCGGTAAGAGAATTTGTCCATTGACCCATGCATGCAAATTCACCTGCAGGTGAAGTGTCAGCCACTTTAGACGGAGTGAAAAGTGCGCAGAGTGCCTGCACACATTACTTGTCCGGGTTGTTTTTATTATAACGTATTTATTTGTGAATGATAATGCTATCTATCCTATGGATTAGGAGAATACGCTATTTCTGTGTGGATGTGGAGGGTCGTCGTTCCCATCGCTTGTGCCAGATTTGTTACAGGTTTGCGCGCATCGCTCGTGCTATTAATATGAATATGACACAGATGTCAGTACATGTAAACGACACTCAAACACACACTGATGCATCTTAGAAGTATATTCAATTACTTAAAGTATATATAGTAGCATAACTTTCTATGTTGACCCCCAATTTTGGGGAGATGCCTTAGGTGTACCTCCAATTTTCCAATCACTCATTCATCCCATTCCTTTATCCTTCTACACCGGATATCTGCCAGAAAATCAAAGGAAAGGTGATGCTGTATATGTGTCTTTGTGGCTGTTTTTGGAGTTTCAATGAGGTAAGGACCCATTGTTAGCTATTTCAATCTTCTTTGGTGACCTAAGCTTTTCAGGTGTATAGAAAAATCTCTTGTATAGCCTACAAGAGCTTTCTTTTAAAGCACTGCTACTTCTGAACCTTCCCGGAACCTATCATTTGTGATTCTGTGTTATTTGATTGTGTGAGCCTGAAATAACCTGAAGACGAAGCCCTAAACCAGTGGCGGAGCTAGGGGGTGGCCAGGGGTGGCCGTGGCCACCATGGACCGAAGCCTGGCCACCCCATTGGCCACCCCGCTCGCAACTGTCGTTTTGGTCATTTTTTGTCTTGGGCACAATTTAGTTTTTAGAGGTGGAACTGTTTCTGTACAACCGCAACACACAGGAGTCTTAACATGTGCGCACACCAAGGTCGCCGCACCTCTCTGTCCCAGGTGTCACTATATTCCCCCCCCCCCCCTGATGATATGGAAATGCTGCCTGAAAATTTCTGTGCCACTGCAGACTGATCGCTGGCCCCTGCCAGGCCACCCCTGTGAAAACTCCTGGCTCCGCCCTTGCCCTAAACGCTGTCATTTAAGGTCCAGCTTGGACCAAACTCCTCATTTGAATAGAAAACTCGCAATAAAGCCTCCGGTATTACTCCCACATGCACACTTGAGCGAATGAACATCAAATCTCAAGAGGCTTTCTGCTTTATTACTGCTTTTTATGAGTCTGTGTGCCGAGATGTTAAGCCTTGCAGGGCTCCGTTTTTTTTTCTTTACCTACTTCGCATGAGTCTTGAGAGGAAGTGCTTTGCCATCACTCTGAAAATCATTTTTTATGACCCGAGAGGAAACACTGACAGGATTTTTGCTGCAGAGTTGTGTTTACACCATATGCACACAGTGTTGCACTTCAGTGGCTTCGAACTTCTGAGTTTAGACACTGATGATATACTGCAGCCCCCCTCCTGTTCCCATCCGTGCTTAAAGTTTGTTGCTTTGCAGCCTCTCACCTCAGCTGTAAACTGAGAAATATTTCATAGACAGTTTACAAAACTATACGTTAAATTAATAATCAACTCCTCTCAGTCAGCTACATGAGAGATTGATCCGAGTAACTGCGATTTATACTCGTATCTCTGACAGGCATATTCTGGTGAGATGAGATGCTATCAGGTGAGCACGACTGAATGTTTGTACCAGCCCCTTGGGGCACTTTGTTAACCAGTGCCAACTATTGTGTTACAAATGAACACTGGGTTTATTTAGCATCTCCTGACAGTTGAATCGGAGTGCTGTGGCCGGGGAAACAGAAGGAGAGGAAAAGTCGATGTGATCTGACACCCTTCATTATATCCCTTTATCTGCGTTGCAGCCCCGCTGAATCCCCATCAGTGAGGGCGAGCGGCAGATCTTTCCCCTGCAGCGACGAGGTACAAACTCATTTGCGCTTGGCCCTGACTCCACTTATAGCTCTCACCTAACAAGGAGCAGCCAAGGACCCCGTGAAAGGGACCCTCAGGCGGACTGGCTCAAAGAGACCAAGAGCGGTCGTCATAGCAAGTTCAGAAACAAGCACTTCTTTTAAAATGTCACTTTGAATGAATCAACGAGGTTTAATATCAGCAATGCCTCCTGCGGGCTCTCGCATTGTTCTTCGCACATCACACATTTCAATAATCTCAGAACTGCTGTGTTGAACTGAACTAATATTGAATTTATTAGACTCCCCCCACCCCCTCTCCTCACTCCACAACATCCTGATTGCTGCAGAGGCATCATGTTTCCTCTTTAAGTGTCATAAACACCATCAGCATTGTCAGCAGTGGTTTGCAGCCATGGGGGCAGTGTAGCCCCGCATGGTTTTATGCAGCCCACACTCTGCCATACAAGATACTGTCAACGCTTGCTAACAATTATATTGCAATCAGAGGTTGTCTTTCATAAAACGTGTACTGTGGAGGCATCTCAGATGTTGTTTTACAAGCACGCTTTGCCTTTGTGCAGATGTCTTTTAGCGACTTGGATTGCATTATGTACATTTATGTAGGCAAAATTATGTTTCGACAGAAGCTGTAGCGTTATGATAATGCTGGAAACCAGTGTTTTTCTTTGTGTTAATTCAAGACGTTATGCTTTTTTCACACTTATTTAAGTAAGGGACGCTCTGATTAGGGTTTTTATAGTCGATAAATCAGATATCGATTTTATTGTCATATGATCGGCTGATACCAATCCTGATACTGGTCATTTAACCATTTATCAGGAGTTCTGTTAAAACTGGTCATGTGTAAGCTTGCTGCTCTCTGTCAATTTTAACTAAAATTTCCTGTTAAAAGTACCACAGCTGTTGCATAGTTTTACAAAAATACTGTAGATTGGTTAATTGATATTTTTTAATAGGCCTTAACAAGAAGACTTACACAAAATGTGATCTATATTAGGATACAAAGGCCTGCAAGGAATGAGGCACATGCTGCTTCCGAAAACAGTACGCCAATGGAGAAGTATGTCCGTATTCATAAAGCATTAAGCAAGAAACTCTGGGATGACCTACTATTTTCGGCGAGATTCTGAAGTGTAGATCGAGTGATAATTTTACAATCCCATAATCCATTGGGTGCTCAAAAATCGAGTTCAAAATGCCTGATTTAAAAGAACGGTGGTAAACTGTGAGTTGGACGGCTCTTCTCAACTGTAAGTCATATCAGAGACTATTTAGCAGAGACTGGCCACTTCTATTCAAATTAATTGGAGAAATTGGAGCGCCCAACGGTCAACGGATGTAGAAAAGGAAGTCCACCATTACAGAGCTAATCACCTTTTTGATACAGACATTGCCTGTCAATCAACCAGATAACGTGCATGCGCATTAGGCAGACAAGCCGGGATAATTGCTTTGTTTAGCGTAATCTGAGGTAAAGAAGCACAATTTATGATACCAGTGTTGTCAGATTTTACTGATGATTTGAAATATGTTCTTTGATCGTAATCTTGACCAACCATTTTGGAGATTTCGGTCTTTCCCCATTCAAGTAGACAGGAGCTGCACTTGTATGGCACTTGTTTACAAAAATAGCTGCCCAGCCTGCCCGAGAGCATTCCAAAGATGGCAGCTGATTGGACTGACTTGCTAAAAAGACTTTGGTGATATATATACCAAGAAAGTTGTTCCTCGTGCTTAAATGGTGCTTGTTTAACAAAACCAGAGTAGATTATTTTCATGGTTATTTTCGAGAAGTGCGTCCTTCATCAAATACAGTACCCACTGTGACAGTATGTGATTTCGGACACAGAGTTAGTGTCAAACTGAGGTGTCAAACTGATACATAGATGTAAAATAAGTTAAAAGTGACAGTTTTGATTAGTTTCACATATGTATTTGTGTGGCTTCATTGGGAGACACACTTTGAGTTTTCGTCACATTGTACTGTTTGTACTGTGTGACTATACAGAAAATAAAGTGATTTCTGGATTCCTACATACATTTTGTCCTGGGATGACGGATATAAATAATCGGATGTTTATCGAGAGTGGGTAATTGAACACACAAATTCTAGTTTAAATGAGGGAAGTATTTTGTGCCCATTACTGCGTGGTTAACTTGCATTAAGACGTCTTTTTTATGTAAGTGAGTGTAATTTGTGTTGAGTTATAAAAGCCTTTATTGTAGAAGATTGTATTGATAAATACTGTAGGTTTATAGTGCATTTTTAACATGTTGAAAATGCTGACTTTGGAGGCTGTATTAGGAGGTAGGATGAAATAAGGTGCTTTTTAAACTGTCCTCTGACCAGTTTCCATAAGAGTTTCATTCAACTAGAAACTCTGCCATTTAAACCATTAACTGATTAGGCATTAAGACAGCTGCCTATGTTTTCGGATGCAGCCAAAATTCAGATAAAACAGCCCTAGCAAAAGTGTAGCTGTGTCCTCTGTCAGTGTTATTGATTTTTTTGTTGTTGCTGCTATTGAATCATGCGTCAACAACATCAGAAGAAAAATGGCCGATATTAGATGATGTCACTACGGGGGTACTTTTATGAATGTGAATGCAACATGGGAAAATTCTCATCGGCTGTGCCTCTCCTCGTAAGAGTTCTCATCTAGAAAGTTACTATGGGAAAAGTACTGGGACTGTAGGTGGGAAAGGGCCTTTAATTAATTTAGTCCCTCTTTCATTTAAAGGAATAGTTTACCCAAAAATGAAAATTCTCACTTCATTTACTCATCCTCATGGCATCCCAGATATGTATCATTTTCTTTCTTCTGAAGAACACAAATTAAGATTTTTAGAAGAATATCTCAGCTCTGTAGGTCTATTAAATGCAAGTGAATGGTGACCAAAATTTTGAAGTTCCAAAAAGCACATAAAGGCAGCATAAAAGTAATCCATATGACTCCAGTGGTTTAATTAATAAATTCTTCTAAAGTGAACTAATCAACTGTGGGTGAGAACAGACCAAAATATAACTCCTTTTTCACTGTACATATTGCCATTGCAGTCTCTAGGCACAACAGTGTTAATCTCATCAATGAAATCACTAACGAAAATGTTCTTTGAGGAAGAGATTTTTGATTTCGTCAGTGATAACGAATATGAGACGAAATAAATTAAAGCATAGTATTGACGTAAATATAACAAGAAAAAAACCATACTGCAAGATATTAACAGTACAAGATATAAACAGAAGAAGAAACATCTAGAGAAACATCTGTTTATAGAAAAAGATATTAGATATGGATTAATCTAATCTAATAATCCAGTATGTTGGGGATTTCCACGCTTAATCTGCATGAGTTGAATGCTAAACACCGGCCAAATGCTTTAAAACAGGTCAATTACCTCACTCAAAAGCATCCTTTTTATACATGAGATTAATCACTAAATCTACAACATATATGTAATATTAAAACATACATCTACACAGACAATGAAGTGAATGAACCGGTTAACTTGAACTAAGCTATGCAACACGCTAGTCACAATATGCCTAACTTGCGTTGCGTAACTTGTGTTGGGAATACGCTGTTTCTGTAAAAAACACTCTACATGCAATGCGATATCCTAAACTGACAACACACGCAAATTAATAAGTCTCTAAATCTTGTCATTTTTGTCAAAAGACTAAAACTATGATTAAAACAGTGTAAAAATTAACACGATCATGTGATCTAAAGCTCGATTACACTTCCTACTGCTTGATGCATGCGCAGAGCACTAGGTGGCGCTAGGAAGTCGAAAGGAGAGGAGTCAAAATTTATTTTTGTGGAATATTCCTTTAACTGCCGAATTAAGTTTGTTGTCTCACAACATTCGGCCAATATTTCCTCACACCCATGATGACACAATAAAGATGCTCAAGTTTTAAAGGAGCACTGCAGATTTTGCAACCAATGTGACTGGTTTATGTGATCGGCCAAATTATGAAACTACCGATCGAGTCATAGGAAGTAAATATCAGCTGATACCAATCAGTGAATGATCAAGAGGTGCATCACTTAAGTATTAGTTTACAAAAGTAAAACCAGGAATGATAAGATTATCTCTAAGACCTTGTGGTTTTTCACCTCATGTTGAAGATTCTGAAAATACCGATGTTCATGAAGCAGACTCGTGGTGTTCAGTTGTGCTTTCAAGGACAGCTTGCCTAGGCATTTGAGATGCAGTGCTTTATATCTCTCTCCGTTCAGAGAAGCTTAAATTTTCCCCCACCTCGTTCTTTTATTTCACACATCTTTAAACTCTCCACTGCCTCAAAGCCTCATTTAAGCTCTTGGTCTTGAAGAGAGCTGTTTTTTTCTCGGCCTAAAATGTGATATTTAAGTGTAATCTACCCTGTGAAGCAGCCAGGTAAACACCAATTTTCTCCCAGCTGGTCTCATCCTTCTTGCTGTCCGGCTGAGTGGATTGGCTTGACTCGGGCCGGGTCAGATCGGGAATGAGGTGGAGTGCGTTCCTGACTTCGTCTCGGCCCGTTGCGGATGGGTTCAGCCTCCATATGCTCTCTCCTCTATTTGTTTTTATGTAATTTGATTGGAGGCAGACAGAGACAGATTAGTCTATAAATAAGTGATGAGAAAATCACAGCTCAGAAAGACAGCAGAGATAGATAGAGCTAGCTGCAACCAGGATACATGGGCAACCATTATAAAACAAAAGAAAAAAACAGGAAAGACTATTTCTCACTGACCATTGAAAATAGATTTTTCAGTTTCATTTGTGATTCTACCTTGCGTACATCCCTTAGCCTCATAACAAGACTAACGGTATGGATTATAAAGGAAGTGCTGCTCTACTACTGCTGTATCCGGGTTAATTAGATCACATCAAAGCTTGAAGGCCATCAGATTCTTAAATGTCACTTAACACCTTCCACCAAAGTTTCCTTCTGTCACCCACACTGAAGCATTGACAGGCCTAATATAATCTAAGCAGGTAATAACAAAGTTATTTCTTGACATGTTTGTATATGAGTAATACCGTGTGTGTGTGTGTGTGTGTGTGTGTGTGTGTGAAGGTCCCTGTTGTGTGTGTGGGTGGCAGTTCATCTGTGTGTATATGAGCTTATTTTTTCTCTTATCTGCGCAATCAATCATTTGATCATTTATTTTGTGTTCTCATTTGCTAAAGGGGGTAGTTTGAAAAAACATCAGCATCATTTTATTCTTTCACTATATTGCAGCTATGAATCAATGTGACGCCGCCACATATTTGCTCTGCATTGCAAACAGTTGTTAGGTTGTACTTCCTGACAGACTCTGAGAGATAGACGTATGTGGGCCTGGTAAATTTCACATGGGATGGAGTGCAGAAGATGGATTTTTATGTTGTCGGACGTGAAACACTTTGAAGAATTGAACGACTGATCTGATAAGGGCTTCGGTGTCTGCGGGAACTTTTTTTGCCATGGACAGTCGCACACATGGATTGACAGGACTGTCTCCCCTGAAGCCCTGTGTTTGGTGGCATTATAAAGAGAGCCTGTTTACTGCAGCGCAGATGAGTGCTGCAATACGAGCATAAGCCTGGCTTATTTAAATGCAAATCAGTCTTCTGACTGAAAAACAGCAGTTGAGGGCTGGGTTACTGTCCTCTTACCTTCAGATAATTCTGTGTATGTTTTTCTTTCGTAACAATGCATCCTTCACAGGCTGGCATGACTTTACCTTCTAAACCCTCGTATTGCTACTAAACCCTCGTATTGTGGTCACATTTCTGATAAGAGGCTGACGCTGCACTTCAGAGTGACCAATTTCAGAACACAAGATGCTTTGCTACAGAGGAAGGTATCTATCAAGAGTGTTGTGTGATCTGAACCCCGCGAGGCATGGTTAATACTTCTTCATTATTTTGTGCTAGTAAACCAAATGCTTTGATGGCATCTTTTGATGGGAATTGCAAGCAGTCACCACGGGAGCTTATAATAATTGTTCTCAGCATGTTTCTCTATGTTGCCTCTTCGTTCTAGGCAGATCTAAAAGAACATATTGCTTTAAGCCTTTAAAAAAAAACAAAAAAAACAATAATGTTCTTTTTGAAAGACACCAGACAACACCAAAGTTTACTCTCCATAGAGCTGGATAGAGCTTCGTTCTCTTGTGTTTGGTGATGTTTGCAGTGGTCAGGTCTCAAAATTTTACACTAACAAGAAATTAATTCCCACCAGTCTGAAACAATGGGAATTACCGAGGGTTTGTGGGCTAACATAAGCCTTCGAATGCCTTTTGGCAGTTCTTGAAAGTCAGGTTTTATGGATATAAATGTAGTTGTTAATTGACTTGTGCACCAGCCTTGTATGAACCTCAGATGTTTTAGCAAATTGGTTCCCTACTAAGTTCTTCAGACTTTCATCAAAATTGTGCAGTACAAAGATCTTTTCATGAGATGTAGTTATATTTAATAATTTAATTCAACCTAATCTCATTCAATTACACTACTATACCTTTTTAATTTTTATGTGGCTCATTGTACCTACCGTGGCAGGTTCCTGGTGAAAGGAAACCCTAGAGAATCTACAACATCTTCTACTTCTTTCGGCTGCTCCTGTTAAGGGTTGCCACAGCGGACCATCTGTGATCTGCATATTTGACCTGCCCTTCCTGACGAAACCCCCAGTGGCTGGGGAACTCTCACTCACACCTATGGGGCAATTTTAGAGTCTCCAATTCACTTAACCTGCATGTTTTTGGACTTTGTGGGGGAAATCAGAGCACCCGGAGGAAACCCACACGAACATGGGGAGGACATGCAAACTCTGCACAGAAAGGCCCAGTTGAGCCAGGACTCAACCCCAGGACCTTCTTGCTGTGAGGCGACAGTGCTAACCACTGAGCAGATTATCTATTCATAAACACTTACTTTTCAGCCTGTTCCTCGCACAATGCTATCTTATGACATCGAAACACCCTACACTATTGTGCATGACTTGTAAGGCGATAAATTTTATCATCTGCATTATACAACCAACTATATTTAGAAGCTTGTTCAAGTGCGATCAAATTGTGCAGTACAGCTAAACCGATAGAGCGTTGCACTTGCAACTCAAAGGACCGGAGTAAGAGTCCCAAAGAGCATGCGATTACATGAGTCAAATTGTCATAGATATTCCATAAAATGAATTGGTTGCTTCAGCAATTGCTTTTTCATGTCACATTTGCTATTTATTAGACTATAATTTAGGTTTAGCCTTAAAGTTTAGGGTAGGGATGTAGGTTTTGTTGCAAAAATGTTACCACCGCAGTAGCGTCCAGAGCATAAATCTGTTATCCCTTTAACCACCCAAATGCACTTAACAGAGGCCGTTGGCACAGCGATCATAAGAACACAGCCTTGCTGAGTGGCCAATATAATGATTGCACATAGTGTTAATCTAAATTAGTCTATTTGAAGGAAATTATGTCATTTGAATGCGTCCACAAAAAATCATCCAAGTATTTTAATACTGCTTGCTCTGTCTTTAATGGCAATATGTCCCACTGTTCATTGTTAGCCTGATAGAGACACAAGCATGGCTGAAGGAAAGAAAAAATTCCTCATTTACGTTCAGGGCGTAAGTCCTTCTACTTGGAGCTGTGAAGGTGCAGACTGCTGACGGCCAACCCCCAGGGTGGAAATAACACATTTGATTGGTCAGATTTGCTGTCACTCTGCTAATACAAATGAATTACAGAACCCTTCAAAATCTCCTGTGAGATTTTGGACTACAAAATGGAGCTACAGCGCGACAGTAAGCAGTTTTGAATGGCTGTCATGCACTGCTTACTCCGCCAAACAGGACATACAATGTGAGGATAGTTGAGGTAGTCTACATTTTTTTACATTGTTTTTATAGATGTATATTATTGCATATTAATGCATTTATTTCTTAAATTCATATACATTTTTAATAAACGGGGTAAAGAATGTTTCATAATTTAAAAACATACATTTTCCGTCTCCATTTATGTCACTCCAAGGGTTTGAAGTGGCTGACTGCATGCCACTGCACCACAGTCACAGAATTTTCTTGAGACCAGACTTATTTAATCTTGACATTGTTGTGGAATCATTTTAACATCTTTAAAAAGAAAAGATAAATTTGCACTTATCAGAGTCACCTGTCTAAGTGTTTGCCTTTGATTAATCTCTAAACCTCGAAACTACACAGAACTATATGGCAACTTTTGTTCAGCGCAGTTCAGCCATGCTTTTTTCAGAACAGTATTCGAGGCCATCTCTACATTAAGAAGAGCTCGTTTTCAATAGCTGCATCAATTGCTGTGGTGCTGTGATTTAATAGGAGAATGCTAATTCAATCAGCAGCATCCACAGCTCTGAAACATCCGCAGAAAATCACACATGAAGTGCAGACACATCCGTCCGGCAGGCACGCCCGCTTGGCTGCAGACCAGAGCTAAATGGTACAGCTTGAGTGAATTGACTCTTCTGCCTTGAGTGAGCCAAAAAAATAAATAAAATAAAAAGAATCCAGCTTCTTTTAATATCAGATATGTCCTGCAAATGAATTGAGCAACACAGGACACAGGAGCAAAAACAAGATTCTGTTAAGATCATGTCAGTGCTCTGTGGTTTGAGCAGAGAATGGGCTGATAAACAGAAAATCTTTGTGCTAAGTGCATTTTATTTTCTCCTTATCAATACTGATAATGACACCACAGAGGGGTGTGTAATGAATAATGACTGGGCTGTAATCTTATAAAAGCCACAAAGTCATCGTGCACACTGATCTGGAGAGCAGTGTTTTTTAAGAGTAGCCAGTAGGCGAATCCCCATGTTCTTAAGTGTGCTCTGAAAATGATGCATCTGATGAATGGTATCACTTTAAGTTCAGCAGAGTAGGTAAGACTAAACATAAGGCGTGAGTATGTCTGACAGCTTTTCAGGACTGAAAGCACCATTTCACCATTTCCTGTTTGAAAACCTGTTTTAGATTGCTAGAGAAAGATGAAACGAGGTTGAAATGGAGACAATGACAGGCACAGCTCAACTTTGACATACAGAGTTTGATACTTTGTGAGACAAAAGGCTCCTACAACATTTAGATAACTAATATTTTTTCTGCAAGATCATTAACAATAACTTAAGTTTATGTGAACAGATAGTTATACAGCAGAAACAACGAAGAGAACTGAAGAATGTTGCTGTAATTCTGAAAGTCAATATTTATTGACAATCTCAGAGTACAGCTGACCTCTGCTAAATGAAAAGAAAATTATTTCTTCAAAGCTTCATATACAGCAGAATGCTGCTGAAATGTTTCCCTGTGGGCTTCTAAAAACTCCTTTAACTGCTCTTCTGAAGAGATTTCTCCAAAGAACTGGGAGAGGAATATGTTGTAACTTAAAATGTTTACACTCGCATCACCGATTTCCAACAAAAAATGAATAATATGCACCTTGCCATAAATTATTGTGCATCTCAGAGGGTCTTGGCAGAAAATCTGCATGAAATGATACATTACTGTGAATTCACTATCAAGAGCCTTGACTATATGTGGTTATTTGTCTTCCATTTAAAGTATGAATTTATTATACCAGAAAACAAAAGAAGGCCAATTTCAGGCACTTTAAATGGTTTTACACAAAGAAACACTTTAGAAAACAAAACTAGGCAGCCAGGTTCATCCCATAGGCACTGAATACATAATTAACAGGCTCTCAGTCAGAGGTCCTTGCATGAACACCATTTAATGCTCTAAACGTACGGAATAGTGTGACTCCATCTACACTTATTAAATATAAAGGTCCCAGAGGATATAACTAATGTAGGTGGCTTCATAGTGCTTACCACTCTCTAAACAAGAGGGAATGGTCTATATATCCTAGGATGTTTTTTTTTTTATATATTTATTGTCATTTCTACAGCACCAGCAATTTTTGGAACATCTCAGGGACATGCATCAGTGTGAAGGTTGCTCAGTCTGGCTAAATCATCCTTAACTCGGAAACACAATTTCCCAGCAAAGTACATTTTTCAGGTGGAGGAGTATGTCGGTTACTCTCTTTTCTCCTCTGGCTAATCCTGATCTTTTTCTGGTCAGGAAACTTTGGGGTGGGTGATTTAACTTGCTGCTGCATTCTGTGTGCTAGAGGCAGTGCTGAATCCCTGCAGCTTCTAATTGCTTGCAGCCCATAAATGTGTTCACGCTGAATTCATTTGTTTGGTCAGCTGAATGGAGTGTATTGCTGAGCTGTGTGGTTGTACCAGGCATGTGGTCCTGTTTCTGGCCCTTGAGGTTCCACGTCCTGGTCCTAATGGTCCAACTTCAGCCTCTGCTGTGCTTTAGATGATGGGAGCAGGTTTAGTAAATAGCAACGACGGACTGCTGTGTTCAAACATCCCTAATGGGATTCTGGTGTAAATTATCATCTGGGAGGTAAAGATGGTAGCAGACAAGAAAGTAGGGAGACAAGACTGATGGCTTCGGTTTTTTACACTCAAATGTTTCCTTTAAATGGGACTAAAGGTGTGAAAACATACTGAACAACAAATAAAACCCTAAGAGTCCATTAGATTGTTGTTCACAGTTTTGGACTTTCATTTCATGCATCTTCTCTCGGTGAAAACATTATCATATATCTGTCATCACTCCCGATGTCATATTGAGCTGAAAAATACAGAAATACATTCCTCACTGAGTGCATGAAGACTTACACCTTCTGTCTTTTCAAACTCATTATTTTACTCTCATTTGCACAAAAAAGCATACAAAAAACAGTTTTAAGATACAAACAGTCTTTTAGGAGTGTGAGCACACTGCTCAGAGGTTGCTTTTTTGTACAATGTATGCAATATAGTTTTATACAATCTGGTAGTGTGATGGTCCAGACCACTGACGTGCACAGAACGGGGGCTACAAGGGAGAAAGCCCCTGCCCCTTTAGTTCACAAATATAAAGGTGCCCTTGATGGCAGATTTCTCTTCACACACTGTCCATATCCTTTCACCCCTGCCCCTGCTATGGTCTGTGCACATCACTGGACCAGACTGAACTTTAAGTTTTCATTCAAAGATAATCTTGGAATGTTATTCAATGACAATCAAACAGGTTTGACATCAATGACCCTGCATAACCGACTGTGACGTGGCAAGTTTGAATATGTTCTTTGGTAAAACTCTAGACCAAGATTTTCAGACTGTGGTACAGAATGTATGTGGAAAATTTAAGTGGAAACGGGTGGACAAATGTAAAACATGGTTTAATCTAGGGATGTTACGATTATGAAATTTGGCTGACGATTCTTTTTCATACAAATAATTGAGACTATGACGATTAATTGTCTGTTTTAGGGTCTGTATATAATAGTAAAATATTTCTATCCAAAATACTTCACTTTCACATGTTACTTTAAGGCTCTACGATTAAACAACTGAGCCCCTCAAATGAAGAAAGACCTTTAAGATACGTGTTTCTTCATTCTATCATCTCAGGCGTGACACAGGGCCTCTGTGTCACTGTGTGTCTTAACACTGTGAATGAACCCACAACGACAAATACAGTTTGCCATTACTTGCTTGTTATACGTTATTTAAGGACCCAATAACAGTCACGACTTGCGTAACACAGATTATCACCTCGCAGCTTGCTCACACCACGTCAGATTATCACGACGATCATGGAACTCTGCGTAGGGCATCAATTTGCCCAGCACCGGCCTTGGTTTTCACCAAAAAACTAATTAGATCACTTCAGAAGACAGATTAAAACACTGGAGTCTTTTGAATTACCTTTATGCTGCCTTCATACAGTACTTTATATTCAATTTAATTCAATTAAAATATCTTTGTTTGTGTTCCGTGGAAGAAAGAATGTCAAGAATGAGATGATATAAGGGTGAGTAATTGATGAGAGAATTATACATTTTGGGTGAACTATTCTTTTAACCAGCATGCAATTCCCATGATGGTCTAGGCTGGTTTATGCTGGTTAGTGCTGGTTTGCATAGCCATACATTTCACCAGCAAAACCAAGCTGGTTGACCAGTATTGTCTATCTGATGAAGCTGGTTAAGATAATAATAATAATTTGTATTAATTTAGTGCCTTTCAAGGACCCAAGGTCACTTCACAGAGCCAAAAAAAAAAAAAAGCATGCACAAGTTAGAAAAAAAAAATATATATGCTAAAAGAGCAAAAGCAATAATAATAATAATAAAAAACACATGACAAAGAAATAATAATATAAACTAAATCCAATAAAATGTGAAAAGAAAGAAAATACAGAATTAGAGTTTTGAACAAGTTGTAAACAATGAAGTGGGTAACAAGTAAAGAGAGAAACAGTAATCTAAACATGAGTTTATAAAGGCACAGATAACCGTTTAATGCTTAAAGAAAGTGTAGTCAGGAAATATTGTTCCTTTTTACAAATGACTGTCCAGGACTGAAATGAGAAGGTCACAGCTCAGAGGCAGATGCGTGGGACTTGGGCCCATGGCATGGCTGTTTTGGACCTCAGTGAAGTTTCCTTCAGTTGCCTGTGATGTAAGTAGGACAAACTCAGGATCCTTTAGAAACTCTGTCGTTTTAATACCGCTAGTGTCCAGAGGGTCTGCAAGACGGAGGCCAGTGATAGAGTTACAGCTCCTGCAGAGGGCAAACAAGAAGATATGACACTCCTCTGTGATGGGTCTTTAATGCCAGATAGCAAGAGGACACCAGAGACCTGTGTGTGTGCTCGCACGCATACTCCTGGCTTTTAAGGGTGTGAAAGAGTAAGAATGTTGGCATAGGTGTGAAAAAAGAGTGGAGACAACATTTAATTTAGCTTGTCAGTTGTCACGGGTCAAGCTGAAGGAAAACATCTCCTGTGGTTAAGGGAACTGATGTGAATCGAAGCTCTTAGAGAAAGAAAGACAGAGAGAGAGAGAGAGAGAGTGTCCATCCATGTGTTGACTGGACTGTCTGAAAAATTGTGCATTTACAATGGAAGAAGAGTCAAAAACATATAGTTAAAGCCCAGGATGTCAAACTCGCCCTCACCGTCTGGACAACACTGTGTGGCCTCAAGGCAGATAGCCTCACTTCCCCCTCCTTTGGAAATACCAAGCCTGTCAAGACATTTAAATTTGAGGCAATTTGATGTGACAAAAAGGCTCATACATATGCTTCCTTTGAAATCATTGACAGACAAATGTCTTTGGGAATCACATGTCATTCAGGGCTTCCAGTACAGCGTCCAAGTTCGCCTACTTAAACTATGCCCTGAAAGTGTGATGGAAAAGTGAATACTGTTAGTTTGAAGGAAAAAAGTGTGCAAATATTGGGACATACTATCACGTCATAAAGTTGTGTCTTGAAACCAAAGGCCCCCTTTGGACATTCAAATGCATCCGAACGCGGGAGACACAAGATCATGCAAAGAAATTTTGTACTACGCTGTGTACCAAAGTTCAAGCTTGGTGAACTCTGAACCGCGAATTCGTACGACGAGAAGGCACGTGACCAATAGAAGATCTAAATGTCACATGCTGACCTCTTGGCTCAATAGAAATAATACATATTTCAATGCTGCGTGTTTAATTGTTGCAGGAAAATGAGTAGACAACAAATTTTAACATTTTACATTTAATATTGTTTGTTATTTGTGATGTATTATTTACTTAAACCAGAAGCCCTCCCGTGTGACATCATATCATGGTTCATTCCAAATTTCATGCTCAAAGCCTAGTGTGACCGCCCAAATACAGCTGATGGATATAAAAGTAGGGAAGATGATAATGATGATTAATAACTCTAACCCTTTTCTATTCCCCGTGTAAATGGAGCAGCTGATTTGTTCACAATTTATTGAGCCAATCAGCATCTTTGTCCTACGTCGAGAACAAAGTTTATAAATTTATAAACTGATGGAGCGCAATCTGTCAACGCCATGTTCGTAGTTTTTCACTAGGGCTGGGTATCGGCACAGATGCCCCGATTCGATTCAATTTCGATTCACAAAATCTCGATTCGATTCAATTCTTGATTCGATTAAAATTCGATTCATTAGACATTGAAAATTCAGTACTACTAATTGGAGAGATGTTTCTAAAGCTGTACATGGAGTTCAGTGTTTCCTGCAGGATTCTGAGCAGCAGTGGGAGACCTGTAGACCACCCCCTCAAATTTTATATATATATGTATATATACATATATATATACATATTCTCATTTTCTTGTTATTGTTGTTTTATTATTATAAATGACATGCTAGACAGCAATAGAGCTGGAATTACACATTTATAGTTTAAATATTTTGATTCTCTGTGTTTACATTCATACCTTGTTAAGTCACCAGATGGGTATTTTGACAGACTTTTAAGCATTTTTTGAGCATTCTTTCGTGAATCCACATCGCGAGTACTCTTGGAACACACACACACACACACACATAACTGCTAGCTACAGAGTCGAAGGTATAGTTGTACTCTGTCAACATGTGCTACATGGATGGATTTAGCTGTTGCACACCATCTCCGTGTTTATATCCGCTTCTCCTGCTATACACGTTAGATGCGCTCCACTCGCAAAAGCTCCACTCGCAATGCCTGGGAGTTGTAGACCCCTAAGCTGCAGGATTCACGTTAATCAGACCCAGTACACAAAGATCGATCCACTGCTTTTCAGAATCGATATAGATTCGGCCGAATAAAAATAAGAAATTAATCGAAAAATTGATTTTTTTGCCCAGCCCTATTTTTCACATTTGACACTTGTAGTTCTAAGGCGAACGGCCATATTCTCTTCTGTCTAGCAAGAGATTGTGGGCAATATAAGCCGAAAAAGTGTTCATGGATCCATTCTTCGAAAATCTACCAGAAATAAGAGACTCTCCGGGAAACTTTAATACACTCATTTCAACATACTACGATTTGGGACACTTCTCACTAATCTTGGATACTATTTAGGGCAGAAAGGGTGTGAATTTGGATGCAGGATTGGCGATTTGAAAATCTCTCCCTCTGTAAAATGCAGGGAGTCTCACACTCAATCCACATTACCCCCTTTTCCCGTCGTAATTCATGCCTTTCTAATCTCTCCTTATGAGACCGTGCTGTACATTGACTTGCGGTGTGAAGCATTGACTCCTTACTGATGGTGCTGCTGCTCTTTCTGTAAAAATGGCTCTCTCTCTCTTGCCTGAGATACTGGCCTAAGAGAATGGCTTCATTGCTGAATTATAGGGCAGCATGGTCCAACCAATTTCTCTTTCTCACACACATGCTTACTTCTGGCTTGTGTTCAGAGATAGATTAGTGTTTTTTTTTTTTTTCAATTGTGTTTTTGATCTTTTTGCCACTTTTGTTTCAGTTGGGGTAGCGGGGAAGGGACTGGATCAGATTCGATTCAAACTCTTGTAACCCTCATGAGTACTTCATGAGAAGAGTAAGATGGTTTTATGATCAGCCGCATTAGTTTCACTCAAAAAGCAAATGTAAGCCAAAAAAAACTAATTCAGTTTGCAGGATTAAAGGAGTCATTAGGTAGAATTTTACCCTCAGCCACCATTCACTTTCATTGTACAGTATGGGATGAAGATTCAATGAATGTAAATGGTGACTGTAGCATTCTGTCTAACAAAGTAGAAAGTCATATGGGTTTGGAAAAAAATACTGGTAAAGTGAATGATTACAGAATTTTCAGTTTTGGGTAAATTATCCCTTTTTGGTTTTCATTTTCTCTATAGTTGTAAAGTCTGGAAGGAAGTCACGAGAGCTGGATCTAGGTGCAGTGAAACAGTATTTAATAACATAAACAAAGTACAGAATAACGGGGTAAACACAGGAACAAAAGAAACATCCACGATGGGAAAACACAGGAACAGAGAAAACATACACGATGGGCACTGGTCAAACACATGAGGTCAAAACACATAACAACTGACAAAGAACAAGCAAACAACAGGGCATTATATACACAATGGATAATGACTTAATGGAAGACAGGTGAAAACAATCATGGACAGCTGGCAGTGATGAGGGCAGGGAATTATGGGAAGTGTAGTCCATGTGAAACAGATGACAGGGGAGAAACACAAGGCAAACAACAGTGAATCATGACAGAACCCCCCTCTAATGGGTGGCTCCTGAAGCCCAAGGAAGGCTGGTCAGGGAGGCAGGGCCAAGATGGAGCCGTAGACCAAGGATACCAGAGCAGAACAGGCAGAAGGCTGGGAGACCAGAGAGACCAGAGTAGATTAGGTGGACAGCCGAGACCAAGGAGACCAGTGCAGATCAGGCGGGCGACCATGAGACCAGGGAGGCCAGAGCAGATGGGTGGACGGCCGAGAGACCAAGGTGGACCAGAGGAGATCAGGCAGATGGCCAGGAGACCAAGGAGACCAGAGCAGATTGGGTGGACGGCCGAGAGACCAAGGAGACCAGTGCAGATCAGGCGGATAACCATGAGACCAGGGAGACCAGAGCAGATTGGGTGGACGGTCGAGAGACCAAGGAGACAAGAGCAGATCAGGCGATGGCCAGGAGACTCAGAAGACCAGAGCAGATCAGGTGGACAGCCAGAAGACCCAGGAGACCAGAGTATATCAGGCGGATGGCCAAGAGACCCAGAAGACCAGAACAGATCAGGCGTATGGCCAGGAGACTCAGAAGACCAGAGCCGGTCAGGTGGACGGCCAGAAGACCCAGGAGACCAGAGTATATCAGGCGGACGGCCAGGAGACCACCTCAAGGTAGGGACTGGATCAGGAGGCCTGGTTGGTGGCCACAGGGCTGAAACAGGGTCAGGAGGCCTGGGTGGCAACCACAGGGTAGAGACTGGAGCCGTGGAAGACTCTGAGGGTGGAGCCGTGGTACGCGGAGCCGTAGGAGGCTCGAGGGGCAAAGCCGTGGCAGGCGGAGCCGTGGGAGGCTCGAGGGCGAAGCCATGGCAGGCAGAGTTGTGGTAGGCTCGAGGGGCAAGGCCGTGGAAGGCGATGCCATGGGAGGCTCAAGGGCCGAAGCCGTAGAAGGCGGAGCCGTGGCAGGCTCGAGGGGCGAAGCCATTGAAGGCGGAGCCATGGCAGGCTTGAGGGGCGAAGCTGTAGAAGGCGGAGCCTTGGCAGGCTCAAGGGGAGAAGCCGTAGAAGGCAGGCTCGAGGCAAAGAGTCCAGGATGACTGGGAAATTACCTCAGTGGTCGTGAACATGAGCAGAGTCTCGAGAGCGTATGACCTCTGTGGTTGTGGGCATGGACTGAGACTCGGGAATGACCTCTGTGGTTGTGGGTGTAGACAGAGACACGGGAACGATAAAAACGCATCTCGAGACACCTGCGTTTTGCTCTATTCGTTGTGGTGCGTTCTGCTTTTTTTAGCATGAGAATGCATTTGTTCTGAACGGTTACTGGAAGAAATGCTTTTAGCCAGTAGTTACATGAATGCTACTCATACTTGAGAAAAAAAAATGCTTCTCCCAAAGTCACCAGAAACGAATGCTTTGGTGTTGTTTTTGCAAAAAAACAAAACCAAAAACAAACAAACAAAACAAAAAAAAATTCATGGGGGAGCATGCCCCCGGACTCCACTAGATATAAGATTGTATTGGGCATATTTCTGATCTGTGCTATTAGTACAAGACAGCAGGTAGTCTGAGTTTGCTACTGTAATGATTTGATTCATTTTCCATCACACATATGAGCAATCTTAACAAGTTAGGTGTAGACGAGAAGGTTTTGGCCTTTAGAAGGACTCGCAGATTTTGACACTGGCACACACTTCTCTGAAACATTGCAAGCTCTCGCCTTTTCTCCTGGGCACTGTTTTCTGACCATTTGGAAAAGACAAGCCGTGTCACTCATATAGCTGCATCAGACATGCTGGACATGTGCTATTTTGAACTTTGGCTCTGATTGCTGGGGCATAAAAGCGAGTCAGCAAAAGTGTGAAATGTAAAACTGGCTGTGGGAAAGCAGAAAGCTGTGCTCCAACAAAAGTCTTTGGGCATGTCAAGAATTTTCAATGGCTTGTAAATAAAATATCTTCAGTGAAGACTGAAAGTGTTTCACACTAACTGATTGCTGAATTGTATACTTTATATGAGTTCACAGGACTTTGTATTACATTATAAAACAATAAGAAATGTCTCTTTGCAACAAATCTTAAAACTTGTTTGCTTTAAACAGACCACTACTATTCGAGTTTAATTTGGGCTGGACTTGTGGATATTATTGATAAGTTGCTTAATATTCTTGCTGCAACCTTGTTGATGGAGAAAATACATCAATATGAGGCAGATACCGGAAAGCCGAAATGCACCATACTTTTAGAATATGCAAAAAGCAAATAATTACTTTGAATTTGAAGAATAAACATGTTGAATTAGGCTATAACAAAAGGGGAGAAAAGATACTCAAATAAATTAGCCTCTCTGTGTCTTTTTTTATCCACAGAGTTTGCAATGCAATTTGTCGTGAAAACATGAAAAATGCATAGTCGACTGAAGTCTGGTGGGCCTAAGTGTTAAATAATTACAATAAACTGCCTCAGGTTCCTCTAAATCAGAGCACTTCAAAGAGCCCAACTCATATTTGATGGAGAAAAAAAAAGCCCTCACGCTGTCATGCTCTATTTTTACATTGACATTAGCTCCTGCTGAAAACTGCCTGTTTACACATCCCATACTCCCGTTGCCCCCTGTGTTACGTGTTATTGTGATATTTCATTAAAGCCCTCGGGAATAGCAGCGCTTGATGCTAGAAGGTTACTCTCTGAATGGAATCACCAAAATGATGTCTGCTTTACCTGAAAAAAAACAAAAACAGAAATAACACAAAATGATGGCAGCTGTAAAAGTGGATGATGACATTAAAGGATGAAACAAGAGGCCACACAAACTCGACTCTTGTTGAGAAACATGAGTCTGCAGGCAGCAAGAATGCCTTTTTTTAATAGTCGAACTCAAAACACTTCAGCATATTTCTTGATCTGTTTAGTCCTTAGACCCTTCTCTCAGAGGAGCAACAAATGTTGATGCTGGGAAAATGTGTTCAGAAGAAATGTTGGGTGTGGATCTCTCAGGTTTAACAAGGTCTGCGTTTGGCCGACTGCGTCTGCATGCATCATTCTGCTGAGATGTCTGTGAGAAAACATGAAATTAACATTGACACTATCTACTTTTTGTCATCATTTACTCAGCCTGATGTTGTTCCAAACCCGTATTGCTTTCTTTCTTCCATGGAACACAAAAGAATATGTTTGGCAGAATGTTAGCTTCAGTCACCATTCACTTTCATTGTATAAAGAAAAGATGCAATAAAAGTGAATGTTGCCTTACATCTCCCTTTGTGTTCCACGAAAGACAAGACAACACGTCAAGAAAGAAATACGGTTTAGGAACAATGTGAGGGTCAGTTAATGATGACAGAATGATAATTTTTGGGTGAACTATGCCTTTAATAAATGTCTCTGTCTTATTGTGCACATTTTATCAGTGCATGTTATACAAAAAAAAAAAAATGTTTTCATCATCTTTATCTATATAAAATAAATGTATCTGCCTCTGAAATTACTTTTCTGTGGAGAAAGTAATATTATAAAATCCTGAAGTTTAAAATCAAGGACACACTACATTATTTCTTTGGAAATATGTCACAATGCCATGTAATGTTGTCTTTAAGTTCTTAATTTAATTGATTTTCTACGGCAGTTCACCACTGCCAAGTACTGTATCTTCTTCTAAATGACCAATGAATTTAGACTTTCATGCTGTTGTTACACCACTGCTGGATATCAATAGATTAAAGGTCAGGCAAACACACACACACACACACTCATGTGCTGTTCATCCTTTAATGTTTAGTCTCTTTAAAGATTTTTACTTTAAGTGACTCTGGGCTGTTGGCAGAAGCAGAGATGAGCAGGGAGAGACAGAATGATGGAGATCAGTAACAATAGAGGGGGATAATTGTGCCAGAATCACAACCATCTGGTCTCAGTCTCCTCACAGATCCCCACGCACAGCTTGCAATCCTTTCTCTAAAATCCTTAAATCCTCACAATCTGCCACATGCTCTTCTGATGTGACTACCATCACCCTCTCCTCTCCTCTCCTCTCCTCTCCTCTCCTCTCCTCTCCCCTCCTCTCCTCTCCTTTGCTTTGCTTTCCTTTCCATTCTTTTTCCTTTCCATTCTTTTCCTTTTTTTCTTTTCCTTTCCTTTCCTTCCCTAACTTTCCCTTCCCTGTTCTGTCTTTCATCTTCTTTTTCTTCTTCCTTTTCCATTCCTTTACTTTCTTTCCCTTCCCTGTTCTGCCTTTCCTTTTCTTTTTCCTCCTCTCCTCTCCTCTCCTCTCCTTCCTTTTCCTTTTCCTTTCCTTTCCTTTCCTTTCCTTTCCTTTCCTTTCCTTTCCTTTCCTTTCCATTCTTTTCCTTTCCTTTCCTTTCCTTTCCTCTCCTCTCCTGTCCTTTCCTTTCCTTTCCTTTCCTTTCCTCTCCTCTCCTCTCCTCTCCTCTACTCTACTCTACTCTATTCTATTCTATTCTATTCTCCTCTCCTCTCCTCTCCCACATAAAAATCCATCTCTGATGATACATGTATCTTTCTGTTTGCCTGAGGAATTCTCTGTCTAATATGTGTAGAAATGCTTGAGGAATTTTTATTGGACATTCAAGATGAACAGTGTATTGATTCCAGCTGGATGTAACAAGGACAGATGAAGACACAACCCTTTTGTCCTACAACCATTTTAAGCTTGTACTCACAGAGGAATTCATATATTGGTTTGCCAAGATGACTACATAACAATGCCCTCCATGGTCAGAATGCTTCGGCTAATCTTTGTTCTTTGTTTTGCTCTTTGTTTGTGCTGTTCTCAGTAGATAGGCAGGTATTACAGTTTAAATTATTTATTTTACCTGTTTTGTTTTTCTTTGTCTTTTTAGGTGTCTGGTAAACCCCTGCCATTAGAGGAGTGTAGAGAGATTCTAGTGTGACTATTATTAAGCTGGAGTCCTTGGGCGTTGTAGTGTAGGTAAACTAAATGATACTCTGCATGTGACTTGACATTGCAAGATGGGTGCAAAGGCAGATATGTGTAAAGTTTTTCCCCTCCAGCTTCACAGTTATGGTTCTCACCAAACTTAATGTCCATTTATAAAGATATATACAGATTGAAAACCAAACTTTTGGAGAAAATCAGTTTCAATTCCAAATTGCCTAGGGCTGGCTATATTTTTCAAGAGTCCAGGATTCTCTTGTGGAGATCAGCTTGAATAAAAATGGTTTGCTCTTCAGTTATTTTGACTTAGGACTTTTAAAGTGCTGTAAGTTTACTTGCTTTTATGAGGCTAATAAATAACCATAATGTAGAAACACTTTCATCCATCCATCAACTCTGTGCCTGCATTCGTGGATTTCTCTGCACATCTTGACCACAACAGAAACTCAGAATGTGCTCCATAAAGTTTGAGGTATATGTTAAAGTTCCATGAGATTCCTCACCTCTGTGTAGTGCTGTTCTGGGCATTCATTACTCTTTGACATTTCACTTTATCTTTTCCCAGAGCTTCCCAAGAGCCATGAATATTAAGCATGCTGCCTGTTTGTAAAACAGCTTCTGGCTTCGCCTGCCGGCAGAATGTAGAGCTGTGTTTTGAAACTCCGCTCTCCAGTGAATAGGAGAATATTCGGCTCCTGCGGTTGCTTGATTAACAAATGCAGAAATTTGTCCCTTAGAGATATAATAAAGTGCAAGGATCATATCTCAGTCTTCAACATAAAGTGGGCTCCAACAAATGTGTATGGTAAATAGGTGGCGTGGGAGCCGAGCCTGGTTTATGGGTGCGCTCTTTGGTCGAGGACAGTCAGTTAATGGCTTCCAGAACCTTCAATCTACAATCCCCACGAGAAAGTTTTCATTAGCATCTCTGCTGATTTTCAATGAAATGATTTTGAAATGTTTATTTTTTCAAATAAACTTCCGTTTACACATGTCATGGCTTGCCCAGTGCCTCTCTCACTGAGAGGTCAGGGGAGGTCAGATGTAAAATTCAGAGGCAGACGTACAAAACTGGAAATGAATTTGAATTAGCACCAGCCGATCATAATATTAACGTTGGCTTGTGATTAATGCCGAGGGTTGTCAGCTCAAATAATTAGCATGCACAAATAGCAGTTAGACAAAGCAAACCTTCGACATTTCTAGAAAAATGCCTTGTCGGAAGGCAGCTTTCTATTGGCAGTGAACAAATAAATTAAAAAGAAATAAATAGGATAAGTCAACACACAATATAAGCGTGTCCAAACACAAGCTAATACCTTTCCTCTGTATTAATTATGTTGACTTTATTACTGTACTTATATCAGGTTAATTTCGCACTCTGTTCCTCTGGCCTCTTGAGTCCCACATATCAAATCTTCCTGCATCTTTTGATGCATCTGGTTCTCTTGTTGAAGCTTTTATCATGATGCAGCTTGCATAAAGAAGTGACCCTCTTTGAATGAATTTTGAGACTGTCCTAGTTTGTTCTGCTTGAAGAGCCTCTTCATCTCCTCATTTACATGTGTTGAAAGCATGCACCACTTACTCCGACTCGTCCTACATCATCTGTCTGCTAATTTCTTTTTAGTGAAAATCGCAGGATGTTTTGCACTACATGACCTTCACATCTACATGGAAATTCAAGATTTAATTTGAGAAATTAAAGCACTTTAATAAACAATTTCTTGGTTGTGGTTGGTGATGGGAGTCAGTGATGTTTGAGCCTACAACAAACAAACGTATGGCCTCACATACTGTCTGTACATATATTGACTTTGCACTGTTCACACTGTACATATTGACTTCATATTGTTTCACTGTAGCTTCACATTTCCTTTTGTTTCTGATTCTTGGAGTTTCAAGACAATTCAGTATCACAGAATGGTGAATGTAATTATTTAGTGTCATATTAAACACTGACCTTCTGATAACAAATTCTCATTGTAATTTCATTGTATGCACTGGCTATGGAAATTGTTGTTTGTTGTTCATAAAGTACTGTTTTGTAGCTCTGGTTTTGATTTTCTGTGTGTCAGCTTGGAAGGAGAGTTGATATCTTGGTGTCTCTTGCCATCACTACCTCTTATCTTGATTTTCATCATCATAATCATGCATGCAAAAATTTAGATATTCTGAAAATAAACAGATTTCAGCACAGTTGAATTCTGAGTGTGCCTCTGTCCTATTGATGGCCAAAGAGTGAAAATTACTATTAAAAGGTTAGTCACTCCACATTCCACTGCTCTCCACGCTAAGTCCTGCATAATTTACTTGGTTGTAGCAAACTAGGATGAAGAAAACTTTCTAGAGCCTCAAACTCTAAGATGAATGACTCTTTGGCCATGTCAGACGTCAAAAGCATTTCACATCCAAAAGCCAAAGGAGCTCAGGGTGGCACACTTCAAATTACAGAAACAAACCACTTCCTCAAAACATTACTTTAGCTAGGCAAAAAGAACACGTTAGGTGCACGGTGAGTTAAGCAGTTACGGGGTCATAGTTGGCCGCCCACGAAATTAGTCCTGTGCTTTGCCCCCATTTAAGGGCTGTTTCATTAGTCACAGGTGACAGAGAGCTCCACTGAGCTTCTTCCTAATTACAATGAACATGAAGCTCGTCTTTCTTTGATCCTCACTGCTCTGAAAAATCAGTTTAAAAGGGAATATTTCAACACTGAACTTTTGTCAAATTAAAAGTGTATATCAAAGACTTCATCAGCTAAATGTAAGTGTCAGCTGTCTTTTACTTATGTACTGTAGCTCCTCTGAACTGATTACAGTAATTTTACCATAACAGATTTTTTTAAGGATCTATGCCTGGCCTTTTAAGCCAGATACAGAATATAAAATTTAATTTTGTGTAATTTTTTTAGAATTTCTGTAATTTTAAATTTTTGAAAAGTGCTTTTATATGTGAAACAACTATAATAAATACAAGCCCTGCTCGTGTCAATCATAACTTTGCTAGAGGCACTAAAATTACTTGAGTTGTAATTGCTTTTTTTCCGCTGTAAATTTAAAGGAATCATATCATGGAAAACATTTTTTGTGGACATTATGATACATTCATAATGCAAAGCTCCCTCCTCAGTCCACCCAGAGCATTTATAAAAACTGAGTTGCGAAATAGGTTATTTAGGAATCTTTATGTATTATTGACGTCATAACAATGAGCACATGAGAACATATGACCACCCACATTTACATAGCAACACCTATTATTCGGTACTCATTAACCTTCTGATGAACAAACAGTGTGGACAATAACAAAGGAATTAGAACACTAATGCACATGTCTGGCACTGAATTATTTCCAGTAGCGGCATTTTTATAACCCTGAACTGTCAAAATAAAATGACTAGCGCATACTTTTAGAGTCTAGCTAAAACAGAACAAACAAGATATGTGCAAAATCTGAAAATAATCACTGAGGTGTCATTACCGATTAAATAAGACTCTGGGTCAACAAATTTTCTCAAAGAACATCAAACGTTTACCTGAAGTGACTTATACAGATGTGTTGTTAATACTCAGTGCATCAACACGAGAGTTAAATTGTATCATAGTTTAGATGCTCAAAATTATTATCTCAGCGGCAAGGTCAAGAATATTGGATTGCTCCTGTTATAATCAATAAAGCCATTCAATAAAGCTGTCTACGTGACCTGCGGACAAGGCAAGGATTACTTTTTTTAATGATAAAATACTTTTCTTGTCTCTTTCTTCTGGATAAAAGCATTTGCAAAATTATTAAATGAAAAGTAAATTACTTGCAGTGCTTCATTCAACCTCTCAAACTTACAATTATCTGGCCAAATATGTGTTGATCTACCAGAGATAAGATGTGTACTACAGTTGTTAGTATCCATCCAGCCGTCTCACTTCACTGAAGCGGTTTATGGGTCCGTTTGTCGTTGCTTTTTCGGAGTTTGAAACACTTTAATTTTCCATTAGTTCCAGGGATCCAGGGAGTATCCAGCCAACGAACAACATTTTAATAATGGCATTTTATGACAATCGTGTTAACATTAGTAATATTAACCATGCTAAAATCACTATGAATGAAATGCTGTTGTTTTGAATGAGGGTGCGTTCCATTCAGAAGTTGTCAGTCCTATTCCCTTTGAAGACTTTACCATCCAATGTGAGAGTGTGGGGCTCAAAAATAGGGGTAATTTAGATCTCACTTTTAAAGCCATTTTTATTGCAAATTCAGCTTGAAGCAATCTCACAGCATTACTATCAAGATTTTTCTCCCTTCAAAGTGCCCTTCGGAGGCTGATTTATCCCGTTTGGAATGCAGTCTGAGTTTGACAACTAGCAGGAAATGTTCAAGGAACAAAAAGACGTCACTTCCTTAAACCATCTTTAAATGGTCTATAGAAGCCTTAATGGTAAGGTAGCTAAACAAAATGTAATGTGTAATGCTAAATTACGACCGTTTTTGATGCATGAAACCTTATAACATTATAAATAGACTTCAGGGAAAAGATAAAATGCTACAAAAGTGTAGAATATGGCCTCTTTAACCACTGTGTTAAACAGCTTGAAATACATGAGTTGGTAATACTAGCTCAGAGCTCAGATACTCACATTCAGTAGTGAGACATGAGTGGTTCTGCTCACCCAGTGTTTTGCTTACTGCTGTAGAAAAGTTGTTCTCTAATGTCCAGTAATGTCTGCCATAATCAATGTTCCAGATAAGTGGAAGACTTTTATAATAATATTGCCTTTTCACAAGTTAGTTTGTTTTCAGAGTAGATGTGACATCAGTTCAATTTACCCTGACTGCTCGACTCTCTCAGACGTGATGTTCTGCCACTACGTGCTATTCAATAACTCCATCATGAATTCGATAGAATCTGCCCCTTCATTTGCGCTTATGTTGGTTGAGGCTCATTAGCCAAGCTATGTTAACCTCTGCTGGCTGGCCTGACACGCACCGCACACCCCAGCAACAACAGGCTTGTTAGACGATTCACATTAACATTCTTAGCAACAAACACAACCAACTTCCCAATAAAACATAGTGACACACCACTGCTCTTCTGTATCAACTCACTAACGTGAAAGTTTCACAATGCAGGACTCTGATGGGTTGTGAGAATTCTCCTCCCCCTTTTTAAATTCAGCTTAATTGCATTGTAATGTGGCATAATAAATTATGCTGATGGTAATCGCTGTGTGTAGAGGAATGCCTCAATATTTTCAGAGCGGAAGTTTTTGTGTTGTTTAGCTGTTGTTACAATTGTTACCTGACCAGTGGGGAGTAACTAATTAAAAGTCATAATGATTCTAACTTCATTTGCAGTAGTGTGACAGTACCTTAGCTGTTTTCAATACGGTGTCGTTATGAGCTACTTTTTCATACAGGTAGAGGTGAAGCAACAAAATACTACGACGATGATTTTTGTCACATTGAATTGCTTATACAGCTGTACAGACAAACAAATAGTCATATTTACTTACACTTATCTCTTCCAATTTTAAAGTACCACCCTAGTTCCTAGATCCTTTGTTTTTGTGCACATAAATACTACTCTGATTGCAAAAATAAATGACATCAACTGATAATTATGTATTTAAAAGGATATTGGTCCCTTTAATAGGTTCACTGTAGTTAGCTTCTTTTTCTTTGCAACTTGAAGTGGAAATAATTTTTTTTTTTTAAAGGGTAGGTTTAACTACTTTAAATTATGAATAAAGGGGATTCACACACCTGATGCATCGTCCAGTGACGGCGCCCCGCTACAACTTCGGTGGCTGATAAAAAATCTGCTGCGCCACTAACATAGTTTTTCATTAAATTCAACCCAAATCATTATCAAGGGATATATATTATTGACTTTAGCCTAGACTAGAAGATACATTGTGTATAGGCTATTTTTGAGGAACTTAAGGTAGTTTTTTGTGGTTTGACAGCTTAAATAAAGCCAAAACTATTTATAGAAAAATTGCATAATTTCTAATCACCCTTTCTAAGTTTGCGCAGTTGCACTGTTTTTTCTTACACCAAACTGCAAACTTTGAATGTCTTGAAGTAGTGGAAAAATTCTTTGTCTGTAGGTGGGTAGAGTAGCCAAAAACTGTACTCAAGTAAAAGTACAATTACTTAAAAAATAATTACTCAAGTAGAAGTAAAGGTACTAACATAAATAATTACTTGAGTAAGAGTAAGAAAGTATCCAATTAAAAGAGTACTCAAATAGTGAGTTACTCATTACTTTCACAAATGACATAATGGACTCCCGTATATTCCATTACATAATACACATTTAACATGTGTAACAGAATTATTATTATTATTATTATTAATGGAAATTCTGTCATCATTAACCATCATGTTGTTCCAACCCTGTATGACTTTCTTTCTTACATGCAGCACAATAAGGAGATATTAGACAGAATGTTTGCCTGAATCACTATTTAATTTCAGTGAATGTGTTTTTTTCTCCATATTTTGAAAGTGAATGGTGAACGAGACTGTCAGTCTCTAACATTCTGTCTAACATATTTTGTGTTCCACAGAATACAGAAGGTCACGGGTGTGGAACAAATGCGTGAGGGTTGGGAAATGATGACAGAATGATAGCTATCATTTTAAAGGGATAGTTCACCCAAAAATGAAAATTCTCTCATCATTTTCTCACCCTCATTACATTCCAGATATGTATGACTTCCTTTCTTCAGAACACAAATTAAGAATGGGTGGCAACATTTTTATGCTCCAAAAAGCACATAAAGGCAGCTTAAAAGTAATCCTTAAGATTCCAGTAGTTAAATCCATATCTTCAGAAGTTATATGATAGGTGTGGGTGAGAAACAGATCAATTTGTCATTTTTTGCTAGACATTCTTCTCCCTGCCCACCAGGGGGCGATATGCAGAGAAGAGTGTGAATCACCAAAAACACAAGAAGAAGAATGTGAAAGTGATCTGTTTCTCTGTTTCTCATCCACACATTCTCATATCACATCGCTTCTGAAGATACTGATTTAACCACTGGAGTCTTATGGATTACATTTATGCTGATTTATTTTATTTTATTTATTTTTTTTAGCTTTAAAATGTTGGCACCCATTCACTTGCAGTTTATGGACCAAAAGAGCTGAGAAATTCTTCTAAAAATCTTCATTTGTGTTCAGCAGATGAAAGAAAGTCATACACATCTGTGATGGCATTAGGGTGAGTAAATGATGAGAGAATTTAAATTTTTGGGTGAACTATCCCTTTAAGGGCTCTTGTCAGATCTGGAGGAATTTGTCAATAAGAAGAGAGATTTGGAAACCTTTCTATTAATTATTATGGTGAAAATGTGAAAATGTCCCACAGGAACATTATATATAATGCTGAAATATAAACCAAAGCAAGATCATGTTTTATTAATGCCTACTTTCGCTATTTCGTAGCTTTTAAAGTCCTGTGTGGATTCTTATTTCAGTGTAGTTACAGTTTTCAGTATCAAAAGAATTTAGATCATTAGTTCTGTACAGCAGTACCGCCGCTCTCTAAATGCAGAGTACACAGCCTGTGTAGGTTACCAGCCCCGGTCATGTATATTTGATGTACACTCGACGATGGTTAATTGCCCATAATCCATCGCAGGGAAGATGTACGAGCTGGGAGTTTACTGCTTCCTTCACTCCTGCAATGTTTTATTTCATACTGAATGTATTAAATTACTTTTTGACAAATCATTACTTGATTAAAATAACATAATAACATATAGAGAGGCAAAATATACAGATACATTTTAAAATGTACTCTTTATTTTTATTTATACAGAATTGTGCCATTAAGATGAAGAATTCTTTATTTACTAAATAATTCACTGAGGTGATATTATTTTAACTCAGGAGACTGCACACAGTGGAAATGATAATTCTGTGGATGATTTAAATACTCAGTTAAAACATGTAAGTTATGATAACTTTGGTGCTGTTTATGGTCGTATGAGGGTGTGATGCGCCCAGAAACACTACCCAGCTTGTACTGGAGTTTAAAGATACTAAAGTATAACAAATAAATACAATAATGTACATTTGATCAAATGTGTTTACTCTTTATATGAACATATATATTAAAAATGACAAACAGAATGATTTATTGTATTAATATATTATTTAATAATAATAACAATTAAGGCCTAAGTATTTTAAAAGTTCATAGGTGACGCTGTTTCTGCGACAGCCCCAGAGCTCCAATGCTTGGTGTATACATCAGCGTCCGAATTCACTCATTCATTTCGTTCACTCAGTGCCGAGATATAGTGCACTCACTGCCATTCACTATATAGGAAATAGTGAATGAGTGAACGATTTCGGACATAGCCACTCTCTTCACCATACTATCGCCTCGTGCCCGCACATCTCTCACGCGCACGCCCCACGAACTTCTCTGTGCACACGCATAAATGCTGTCTGTTCGTGCTCCAGTTATCAGTCACACAAACGGAAAAGCAAAAGGCATTTACACTTAACTTGGATGTTTACATGGATTTATACAGTTAATCAGACCGAAGTAACTGTGATAGTTTCCAGTATCCCTCCGAGGGCACGGGGTAAATGCATAAATACTGCTCATGACATGCGGGACACGGGACAAAGCGCACTGATATATTGCTGCACTGATTTAAAAATGTACACTTAAAAACTGATGTCATAAGAACCCAGTTATAGAATCACCCTGAAAATGACCATCACATTACACAGAAAAGCCCGCGTTAGCTTTAGAGCCACAACTTAACTCGACGTGCTGCCTCAAGTTGAAGCTGAGATTTTAATCTTGAAATATCATCTTGTCTTGGTGTTAAATGAAGGCATTTCATGACGAAACTATTCTTTTTTCACCGTTCAGAGCGAAGAAAGTGTTTCACTTTGAAGAGCTTGATGCTGCAGCAGTGATGGACTCTTCTTGAGTGACAGTTCCAGTCTGTGACAGCGCGCGCAGCTGTGTGGACTTCCGCTGTCGTGAATGTCCCATTCAGTAATCTCTCAATGAATTACTCATTAACTAAAATTAAACCCAGTAATGTAACGACAGGTACGCTGCCCATTGTAAAGAAGTAAAAGTACATTTTTTTCATTAGAAATTTTCTTGAGTGAGAGTAAAAAGTACCCACTACACTAAAAGTAAATTTTTTCCCAAAAAGTTACTCAAGTAAATGTAACGGAGTAAATGTAGCGCGTTACTACCCACTTCTGGATTAGATTCACTGTTTTGGACTGCCACATCCATTCATCATACTGATGCATTTTTTTCCTGCCTAAGAGTTTTGAGTTTTGTCCTGTCTGGCACTATTTTTTTGGAGACTGGCTTAACTTGTAGCTTGAGAAGCTACAGTTTCAACGTAGCTTCCAGGCATTTCCATGAATATGTCAACCATACCATGAAAAAATGGTGATTTCAATCTTATTACAATTCATCATGCAGCCTTGATGGGTTTTATAATGTAATATAATATGTCTCAACATATTATATGATCGAAGTCTGCAGATTTCAAAGCATTTTAGATGGTTTCCCCTCATTATGTAAGTGCTGCTTTCTGAACTGTCACATCCATAATGAAAAGATGTCATGTCCGTAACGCCGTATTTCCCCCATTTATGTGAAAACGACAATGAATATAGCATGTTCTTAGGAGTGCCAACATTTCTATATTATGTGGTTATTATTATTTATGAAGTTTTTACAAAGTGTGTGGTCTCCCACAAATTTGTGTTCATTTTTGTCACATCCATAATGCAAGCTAATTTCTCGATCTGAACTGGAAAAAATATTCTTGTCTTGACTTAAACTTCTCTGATGTCTGGATTATCTGTAGGGGTCTATGAGTTTACATAAAAGTACTTTACATATGAAGTTAAATTTCACATTTTCACCGCAAATATCACATCCATAATGATGGAATGGCCCTTCCCCAACACTGGCAAGTACCTTACTGTTTTCTGAAAGCTGATGTCTCCCGTGAAGATTCTGAAGTCCCTCTGGATAGTTTCATTCTTTTCAAAAAATTTTTTCCTGATTTCAGTTGGTTGACAAATAATCATGCTATTTGTGATTGTGTAAGGAATTACATTTATGACCAAAAAACTCTGATAATTACACATTCTTACCTTCCCAGGAAGTAATTGTAGAAAATTTCTGATGGACAGCTGGCTGCTCGACATGCAGTTGGGGTTTATGAGAGGCCTATCTGCTGACATACAATGATAATGGATTTTAACCTGTCTTACATTTGTCTCATTTTCAGCGAGTGTGTGTATGTGTGCAGAGGGAGACATGTTAAAAGTTAGTTAATTTTTTTTTCTTCAAATAAATATGCTAGTAAGCATGCTGTAATTATATCAAAGTCTACATACAGTATGAATAGGCTATTTTTGAAGGACCTCAGATAAAACATGAAAACCAACAATGACATTTTTCTTTGCCAGTGTTTCCTGCATCCATATTGAACTGCAGATGCCAGTATATCCACCTAATGACTCAAAGCTTGAATACACTCCTGATATCATAGAAACCGAACACACCATGATATACTTACATCATCTCAAATTTCTGTAAAAACAGTCAAGCTGAGATTCTAGGTAGGAGTTTGACCTTTTCGGACGGATTGGGCAATTTGTCCACAGAAAGAAAGGCTGACCTTTTTAGGCACTTAGTCTCAACGGGGTATCAATTAGCAAAAGCCAAAGCACTGACAGGGAAAAGGAAAACGTGTTGAATCAGAAAGAAGCCTTTCCTCAATAATGATGCATCTCCTCACAGGAAACCAGAAATGTAATATTTAGATAGAATGAGTGATATTTTCACTGTTAATTATGGTGACGAACATTTGACCAAATACCAAGAGTATTTCAGGGAGCCAAGATCATTGTGGACCCCTAATGTGGAAGGCTTTGAGTAGCTAATCATTATGTGTTTTGAGAAAGAAGCTATCAAATCTGAACCCTGAAAGCATTAAATACATATAGACAGATGGACGGACGGACGGACGGACGGACAGATAGATGGATGAAGGATGGATAGATGTATTGATGAATAGATAGATAGATAGATAGATGTATTGATGAATATATATATATATATATATATATATATATATATATATATATATATATATAGATAGATAGATAGATAGATAGATAGATAGATAGGAATGTTTTTTAGTGCTTGAGACATTTAAGAGCATTTAAAATTCACACTGCGTTTTTTCACTTTAAATGTAATTATGTTTGTCACGCAAGCCCAAACAAAAAAATGTGATTAATTTAATTTGTTCTAACAAGTTCTTTCAGTGTATTTTGTTGTTTACTTCAGTTTGCTTGATCCTAGCAGGAATCGTTGTTGACAAGCATATTCTTTTTCCTTGGTACCTAAATGCGTTGACAGCTAAATTGTGTACGTTTTGTCTGGCGTATTCTTAATTGCATCCTGTTTTGCTTTTGATTTTCAATGTACTTTGTTCCAAAGAAAACAATGTTTTTTCTTGTATGTGATAGACCTGTGAATCATTGGGTATATTTCTCTAAGTGAACATAAGTATCTCAATAATATTAGAGAAAATCACGCTCTTGTACATTTTCTTTGATTCACATTAAGATGAAAGAATATTTTTATGGTCAATTATCTATTCTGTTGTACTCTGTAATGCAGCTCAGTGGCTGTGAATCACTGAAGAGCTGGAATGGAGAAGTGTAATTTTCTTAGGGGCTGCCAAAAATGCACTGATCTAAATGAAAGGTGAGGAATTCCTTTAGACTCATGATCTCTTCAGTACTGCAGACAAAATAATCTGCACCAACTCCACACACTGGACACTCCATCCCATAACACTAAGCAAGGTTGGTAGTAATGCTGCTGGGTTTAGACTAGGGATGTCAAAAATATCGGTGCTTTCGATACTAAAATAAAAAAGATATTACAATACCAGTGTTTATGTAGTACTGGAAATATCGAGCTCCAATCTAATACCAGTGTGCTTTCTGACTGACACAAGCATTTTGGGCTTTAATGATTACACTGTGCCATTTAAACAACTGCTTATCTGTCAAAAACACATACAAAGTGAAAAGCCTTCATGTCAAAATAAAAGCTTGATTCAACTTGTAACAGAAATGTAGAGTAAAATGTAATATTCACTGAAATTTATTTCCCCCAAAAAAATAAATAATAAAAACTAATATTTAAGCAATATCTTACAAGCATGAGTGCTGTTGTTCTGAATGAAAGTTTTTATCAGTGTTTTCATTTATACTGTGATGCTCTTTATTTGACAAAAATAAGACCAATTTTGTATTTAAAATATGCTCTTTACAGAAGCAATTTATTTGAAAAAATTGCAATGGTATGTTGAAAATCAGTTGTTCTATTTTCATTTTATTTAAGTTGAATTAAAATTTAAGATACAATTCAGAAAAAAAAAGGAAAATAAAAGATTTGGGAAAATATTAAATGTTTCTTAGGGCCCTACTTGAAAAACACTTTTTTTTTTTACTGTACAGCAATGTTTACTTGATTGAAAAACATGAAGGAAACACGCAGTTGTTTTAATTTAATATTTACATTGCAAAATAACTTTTTAAATAGGGCAAAAACATCCTGGTTACTTTCGTAACCTCCGTTCCCTGATGGAGGGAACAAGACATTGTGTCAATGTAGTGACACTAGGGGTCACTCTTGGGAGCCCCAAACACCTCTGATTTTTTTAAAAAAGGCCAATGAGAATTGGCCAGTGGAATTTGCATGCCACTCCCCCGGATATACGGGTATAAAAGTAGCTGGTATGCAACCACTCATTCAGGTTTTGTGCTGAGGAGCCGAGACAAGGTCCCGGCCATTTCAGCCGGGGGTTACGAAAGTAACCAGGACGTTCCCTATCTGTCACTCACTCGATGTTGTGTCAATGTAGTGACACTAGGGGTCCCTATACAAAATGCCACAACTAGCTGAACTGTGTTACGTGAACTGGCGGTGCGTGACGGGCAGACTGCTGTGTGCCTCGCAGCCAGTGCACCAGGCCATCACGTAACCTCCCCCAATGCTCTTATGAGCGTTGAACGGTCCATCAGGTACAAGTCGACTGCCCAACTATAGGGACAGTCGAGGCCTCTTTTCCCTCTCTTTTCTCCCCAAAAAGAGTGGAATTTGTTAACTGACTGGGAGCCATAAGTGTCTGCGTCGGGGGGTGTCCCTCCCAAGGGGAAGACACTGTGGAGATCAATGGCCAAAACCTCCGCAGGGCGAGCAGTACTTCCAACAACTCTAGGCAGTTAATGTGCCAACGCAGCCGCGGGCCAGTCCAGGAGCCGGCGGCTGTGTGCCTGTTGCATATGGTGCCCCAACCTGTCTTGGAGGTGTCTGTTGTAACCACGATGCACCTGGAGACCTGCTCTAGGGGAACCCCTGCCCGTAGAAATGCAAGGTCCGTCCAAGGGCTGAAGAGGCAGCGACAGATCGGCGTGAGGGTCACGCGATGTGTCCTGTGGCACCATGCCTATCTTGGGACTTGAGTCTGAAGCCAGTGCTGAAGTGGTCTCATATGCATCAACCCGAGGGTAGTGAGAGCGGGGGAGCTGAAAGACCGGGACTGGGCAGTAAAAGGTGCCTCCCACGATCTTGTTAGCTCCTCATGCACTTCCGGGAAGAAAGGAACGGGGGCATGGCCATGGGCGGCGCCCCAAGCCCAGGAACCAATCGTCGAGCCATGAGGGTTCAGGGGAGAGTGGAGGGTTCCACTCTAGCCCGACGCTCGCGGCCGCACGGGAAAGCATGTCCATCATTTCCGCATCGGTCTAGGACTGGGCAACCATTCCCGAAGGAGGAAGCCCAGTCAAAGCCTCTGCGTCCGACTGGATGAGCTCGCTCTCCGATGCTGCGCTCGATAACTCATCTTCTTCCCGGACTCCAAACGAGTGGTCGAACTCACCCTGAGATGAGCTGGCGATCTCGTCCGAGTGCCCGACCGGGGCAAGCGAGCATGCTGGTTAATGGGAGGTCCGTGGGGCGATACCCGGCAGAGGTGGTCCCATTGAGGTCCCCAAATCACCCCCAGTGCTAACTGGCATGGCCTCATACCCGTAGGTAGAAGGACCGAGGCGGGGAGCCGCTGGGGTGGCTTGCTTTCTTACGAATGCAAGCCGCGACCGAAACGTTGCCATGGTCATGTTCTCGCAATGAGGACAAGACCCATCCACGAAAGATGTCTCCACATGGGCAGCGCCCTGACACGTAAGACAGCGATCGTGGCTGTCAGAAGTGGAGAGATAACGACCGCAACCAGGAATAACACACAAACGGAAAGGCATCTTTAAAAAGACATTCCGTGTGTGCCGCTCTTTTAGAAAGAAAATATACTCTTTTTAGAATATACTCTTTTAGTTGTTTCTGCCAAAGCATCCAGGGGCGTTCTCTGCACTCCACGGGTGCAGAGGGGGAGAAGCCGCTGAAATGCACCGTAGAATCCAGCAGATGAGGTGAATGAACTTCGTGGAGGAATTCAGCTTCAATGAATAAAACCTCTCGGCTCTGAAGAGAAAATCTGAATGAGTGGTTGCATACCAGCTCCTTTTATACCCGTATGTCCGGGGGAGTGGCATGCAAATTCCACTGTCCAATTCTCATTGGCCTTTTTTCAAAAAAGCAGAGGTGTTTGGGGCTCCCAAGAGTGACCCCTAGTGTCACAACATTGACACAACGTCAAGTGAGTGACAGAAAGGGAAACTGTGTTCAATAGCATATTATCCTGTTTTGCTGTGGTATAAAAATTTGTTTCGAGAATCGTGAAATTTTACTGGAATAGATGAAATTACTCTGACGTCACACTGCAGGAAACCATGCTTCCAGGTTCTTTTGAGCAGCAGATTTCAATGGTGGAAATAGGCAGCGCTGCAGTTTTAATAATCTTTTAAGCTTTATAGAGTGTAATAATGTCTGTTAATGTTAATAAAAGTTATTATAAAGGAATATATATGGTTTACAGTGAGGAAATTATGTGGGTTCTTTTCTGAAATATCGTCAAAACAAGTTTAAACTTGGTTCAATATGCCTGTATGATTATGTCGGACATGTAAAAGGTTGATGAATCCACATTCTTGCACACTTAACACACTAAGACTTGGGTACTTAGAAATGAAAACTATCACAACATACAATATGTGTCTTAACTGCTTAAATTATTAACCCACATACAATAAATACAAATATTTTACTTCAATATAATAATATTCCAAATCAAAACTTAATAACAGATGTTTTTGACCGAACAATATGATTTCCTCCATTCAAAATAAATGCAAAGACACAATTTTAGCAGAATGACATTATTTTTATACACTTATCCTTTCACAACAGTAGTCCATGCACTGCGGTGGTGAAGACGGGTCCCCGTTCCTCCAGTTATATCGTATATGGTGGTCTTGATTATATAAGATAATCATTAGATCATATATGACCAACTGACCTCATATCTGTCACAGCGACAGCATTTTGGAAATTAAAAACAGCCATTTGCGATTGGAGTTTGCACGATGTCTTTGTTAAAAAAAGTTCATATCCACCAACAGCTGCTGGGGGGTCAGTTGTGTCTAATAGAGCAGACACAATAACAATGACGGTGAACCATGAAAATCATAATTTTTGTAAAATCCTGAGTTTTACCTGATGCAATGATCTGGTGGACATTTAAAGAAGCCCTAATCTACAATAATCTGTGGGAAATGGGTGTTTCAACCCCACAAACAATACTTTTTGTACAGTTTCAGCACAATTTGAGCGAAGCACCCATAGACAGCAGTTCTTTTCTGGGCTACCAAAAGAACCCGGAAAGAGCAGGGTGGAGCGTTTGTTTGTAAACAGTAACTTCATTTATTGGTTTGTAAACAGTAACTTCATTTATTGGTACCGACTACTGAAATGTTGGTATCGTGACAATCCTAGTTTAGACTATGACTAAAAAAAGACTAAAAATCAATATAAAATAAATCAGTAATAACACACACACACATATATATATATAAGTCCATCAGTTATTACAGAAACATATCAACATTTCATTGTTATTTTAAGCATTAAAGCAATACAGTACAATCTCATTGATATGAAAACTTGTTTCTCCCTAAAGTTAAACAGAAGAATTCAGCTGTATAGGGAGGGAGCATTTGTAAACGTTTAATGCTTGATTAACATTGCTTTAATTTTTCTGCAGTTAAACATCTGTGTGGGTAATTGCTTGGCTGATTTCATCGTTGCCCTTCTCGTTTGATACATGAACCTTGGGAAAAACAACACTGTTTGATTGTTGGAGTCTAATAATGCGCACTGCACCATGCATCCACAATATTATATGAGATGTATGAAAATCAATACACAGTTGAAACAACTCCAAATAAATTAGATTTTGCTCATTAGAAGCAGAATTCAAGTGGGGAGAGTGTGTGCATTTGTGCGCATACGCTATTATAGTGCTATCAAAAATAATTGATCAATCAGATCTATGTATGTTCTATTTTAAGTAATTCTAATGGTGATTATAATGAAGTCCAGAAAGCTGTCCAACCATTAGAATCACTGTAGACAGTGGAGAACTCTAGATGACGGTCCATCTGCAATGATGATGATGATGTTCATTCCGACGGGCTTGTGTCGTGCAGAAATGGGGAAATAAAAGTTATGCTTGACGTCCATGCAGAGGGAGTTGTCAGGTTTGATTTGTGAAGTGAGCCCCTCTCCCTGACTGCCACTAACGTGTCAGTCTCCACGAAATGAATGAAGCCCACAGCTCACTGCCTTCTGATTGGCTTTTTCCGGCTCACAGAAATAGGGTGCCCATCTTCATACAATAACTCGTTTTGATTAATCCAGGATACACACTTTTTCCCCACACAGAGAGGCATCAAAATGAGAGATGGTCTTTGGAGTGTTTTTGTTTTGGAGGCTACATGATTTGTTTGTGTAATATTCTTTTTTGAAGTCATCACCACAAAACTGCATCTCATTCTGAAACAGACTACAGCACCAGATGATTATTACTAGACAATTTGTAATGCTGATTGTCGTTCTACGGTGCTGCACCGGTGGGCCTAAAGTCTCCTGCGGTCACACGTCACAGAATATTCTGACCTGCATACTGATTTTTGTTAAACATGTTTACATTCAAAGTTAAGGAAGCAAACTTCATTTAAACTATTTAAAGATCCAGAGCTGAGAAGTGCAATTCGACATGTGTGACACACACTTTTAACAACCATACATGTTTGCTTTTCTTGTATGTGATTTATGACATCGCACGCTGTTGTTTGAATTTCTCGAAGAAGTCATAATTTAGGGAACTTTCTGTAAAAGCAATTTAATGATTTTGGTTATGTTGCTGACAGCCAATAACGTGTGTTATTTAGCTTCCAGCAATCTGTAAACAATCTGTCATTCAAAGATCACTGGTTTATTTTTGATTCCACAGGCATGTATTGCGACTGGTCCTCTGCTCTATCTCAGACCTGTTCTTTTCAGCCTATTTACGGTATTTATGTACTTTTCAAATAGAAACTAGGAAGGCAAGGAGAGAAAGAGAGAGACGCTGGTAGGCAGTAAATAAAACATAGGAAAATCAATCGTTATCAAGCAGACATATTTGTGAAATGACAGTAGATTGCGTGGCATGGTGCTTTAAATTTGAGCCACATTTTTGAAAACACGCTCTTTGTTGCCATTGCCAGCTTTGCTGTTGCCACAGAAAAGCTCTTTTCAAGCTGGCTTCAGTAAACCCGTAACGTCATTTTTAAAGAACAAAGATTTCAGTTTTTGGAAGGGTTTGGAATCTGATGTGCGAAGGTCAGCAGATAAAAGGAAAATCAAGCCAAAACTTCTTGACAGAGGCAGCAATGCATGTGGAAAGCATCCCCCCACCCCCGGCGCTGCTGCTGCATCCGAACACTTCACAGAATGTGTACTGAGGTGTGTGGGTGGCTGCTTGCTCTGCCTGTCCATAGGCGACACTGTAGCTTTAACTGGTTGTTTCCCAAAAGCAAGGACATTGAAGAAGTGCATTCTCAGAAAATGAAAGCACAATGGCAAGGTTGTATAGCGTAGTCTGAAGAGTTTTGTTTTTGGTTCATCTTTTCCATTTTCCTGTTCAATTGCTCCTTTATTCCTTCCACTTTCCGTCCAGTTCTAAGATTACACGTGTCTTTTCTGTATTTTGAGTTTATGATCCCTTTAAATGACTCAATAATACACTAACAGTACTGCAGGTTTTTTATAGGCTGTGTTTTGTAGGGAACAACTAGGTTGTTGATTAGTAAGGGTCGGACAGTGAGTCAAGATCTTTTTTAAACTTTATTATTTCTTAGCTTTAATATTTTGTAGTCATGGTGCTTTATAGGGAATGTACACTCACTGAGTGAACTTTATTAGGAACACCTGTACACCTTCTTATTCATGCAATTATCTAATCAACAAATGGTGTGGCAGCATATGCAATGCATAAAAGCATGCAAATATGGGGTCAGGAGATTTAGTTAATGTTCACATCAACCATCATAATTGGGAAACATTTTTATTTCGACCATGGCATGATTGTTGGTGCCAGACGGGCTGGTTTGAGTATTTCTGTAACTGCTGATCTCCTGGGATTTTCATGCACAACAGTCTCTAGAGTTTACTCAGAATGGTGCCAAAAAAAAAAAAAAAAACATTCAGTGAGCAGCAGTTCTGCAGACGGAAACGCCTTGTTGATGAGGGAGGTCAATGGAGAATGGCCAGACTGGTTCGAAGGGCTACAGTAACTCAGATAACCACTCTGTAGAATTGTAGTGAGCAGAATAGCATCTCAGAATGCACAACATGTCGAACCTTAAAGTGGATGGGCTACAACAGCAGAAGACCAGGTCTGGCACTTTATTAGGACCATAATGTAAAGTGTTCAGTGAGTGTATTTTCTCAAAAAACATGTTTAGCATTCTGACAGCATGCTTTGCTTTAGTGTGCTTACAATAACAATAACTGTTGAACTGTCAACACGCTAAAAGATCTCTTAAGAAGCTGCATTTTCAAATTCATTCCCTTTTTAAAGCAATGCCGCTACATCCACCAAAGCACCTCTTTTTCAAATCCACTGGCTTCTACAGTAAATTTCCAGACAATTGCTGTCAGTTTCTAAAATATTTTAATTGGTCTGTGACACATGCAAATGGTAGTCCTTGGCCACTGCATTGCAACTCACTTTTTTCCCCAATGCCTCACACCATCAGCGTTTTTAAATTGATGTGTCAAGTTATAAAGATAAACTTTCAAAAACGAGTCTCAAGACTCGATTCTTCGATTCTGTTATGCTCTGTCCAGCTTTTTTTCTAATTTAATAATGTTTTTATGTGAACGCCTCTTTAATGTTGTTGATAGATGTCTGGCGGACCCTAGTCCCGGCTAATTATTCAAAACTTCCATAAGACGGACTAGTCCACTACTCATTCAGACAAATTCAAAGTGTTTAATACTAATAGAGCTTTGGGATTTAAAAAATAAATAAATCTAGATTTATATTTTTGCCCTATTTTTAACCCCTCAAATAGTCTAATGCAGTGAAGCAGCATGTTTGGCCATTGGATATTTCTTTTGTTCAACTCATTTGTGTTCAAACCCAAGGCTTCTCCTGGTTAAACTAGTCATGGCGTTTGTATTTGGCATTAAGGCGACTGGTGCATGCCTGTCGTTTTTGTGTGATTATGTTTTCTGAGACTGTTATCATCCACATCATTAAGAAACAGCTGCAGGAAAGTGGTGGCAACTTGTGCCATTTTTCATTTCAGACAGTTCAGCTCTTCGCACATAAAACAGGCTTGTTACTAGCAGTAATTCTGCTGTTTTTTTGTTGCCGTTTGCTTTTTTAAGAGGCAGCGAGTTAGAGCTTGTTAACTAAGGTTTGTTCAATCACGGCCTAATGAGAGCGCGATTGTATCACAAAGGCTGGAGGTGGGGTTAGATTAATGATCCCTTTTCATCTTCTCTTTGCATTGCTTATTTTTACCCTCTGACTTTTGCAAACCCAAGAGAGGCTAATTTTGCCTTATGATTAGCAAAATAACACATTTCGCTCTAACACTTCCAAAGAACGTTCTTGATTTTCACACTCTTTCTTTATCAGATTTATCTATAACATCAGTCTTTGTTTTCTCTTCTTCTCTGTCTTTGCTCTCATAACTGAAACTAGGCATGTGCATTTTGGTCATTTTAAGTGCTTTCCCACCATCAGGACTGTTTACTGTGTACAGCTGTTTGGACCGCAAGGTACCACCCAAAAAGGCAGCTTAAAGGGATAGTTCACCCAGAAAAATGAAAATTCTGTCATCTTTTACTCTCCCTCATGTCGTTTCAAAGCAGTATTACTTTCTTTTGTCCTTGCAACACAAGATGACTAAGGCCATCAGTTCCTGACATTCTGCCTAACCTCCTCTTTTTGTGTTCCATGGATGATGTAATGTTTACATCCTTAAAATAATATTCCGGTTTTAGTACAAGTTCAGCTCAATCGACAGCATTTGCTAATGTTAATTACCACAGAAAACTTATTTCGACTTGTCCCTCCTTTTCTTTAAACATTTACAATGGAAGTGAATGGGGCCAACTTTTTAGGGTTAAAGGCAGAAATATGAAGCTTATATTTTATCAAATAACTTACATTAACTCTTCTTTTAAAACGTGTGTATTATTTTAGCTGTAAAGTTGTTTAAACTGTTGTTTTAGAGTTTACAACATTTACAACAAATTTACACAGAAAAGGTTAGTAAGCAATTTTATCACACTGAAAACAAGTCAAAGGTTCACTCAGTGACTTTCTTCCTCATTTCATTTTTTTTTACTTCTAAAGAAATTAATAGTAATTTTGAAACATATGTATAAAATCATGACCACTCATGTGTTCAGTCATATCAGTTATTCTACATGGACATGAATACTACTCGCTTAATCTCAGTAACTGCCCTGTTAATGGACACTTTCATTCATGGATTAAATTAATCCTATTTTACTGTGCATAATGAATTTCTACAATGGCACTGGTAACTAAAAACTACTATGTTTGACCATTCATTTCCATTGTAAGTGCCTCACTGTATCACAAATTTTTCTTTTTTCTTTCTTTCTTTTTTCTTTTCTTTTCTTTTTTTTTTTAAAGGTGGGCCTAGTCTTAATGAACTTTAGTCTTTATCAACATTATGCTACAAATGCTGTCGATTGACCTTAACTTGAATTAAACCTGGAATATTCCATTAACAGACATATCTGAAAGTTATCCCGTTCTCTCCTATTGGTAGCGGCTTTAGTAGTTATACTGGTTGAAAGTAGATTTGTTCTTTCTCATCTGCAGTCCAAAGACTCCTATAAACTCCTCCAGCTGATAAGCAGGCACTCAATTCAGAGGTTAGTCATTTTAGGTGAAATATATCTCACCATTCTGTACACATTTGTGCAGTCACACAGCATAAAAAGCTAATTTATCCCCAGTGGATTTTGCACAAATAACCTTATAGAACAGGACAAGACCAGCAGGAAGAAGCCTTGAGTATGTCATTATACTTTCTCACTTGACCGGCTCACCTGCATGAGACTGATCACACTTATTAAAAAAAAAAAAAAAAAAAAAAAAATATATATATATATATATATATACTGTATATATATATATATATATATATATACTGTATATATTACAAAACATTCTCCTTTTGCCACCCAGAGGTATTCTTATTCTGTAATATTGTGACTAGCTCCCACCTTCTTTTAAAAGAGCCTTGCATCTGAGACAAAAGGACTCAAAAGTATACAAAAGTATCAGAAGAGTGTAATGTTCCAGCTCATTTCAGAGTTTTCTAATTCTGCAGGGTGTTGTTTGGAGCGGGGGGAGGTAGAGCCGAGCCGCGTCTGCTAATGAAAATGCACTGAAGCAGGTTAAATGCACAGAGCAGGAGCCAAAGGCTGCTCTGATTGTATTGCAAGCAACTCTGTGGCAGTGTGTCTGTCTCCCTGCTCATTTGCATCTGATGGACTTAATAGGAGTTTGTCTCCAGAATGCAGATGAACGCACAAACAAAGTGCTGGAATAAAACCGATTCCGCCCACCCCGCTGAGTCTCTCTCCCTCTTCATTTTACCCCTGCTTTCTTTCCCTTTTCAAATGATCGGAGTTTGTCCACTCTCTCAGAGCCACTCTCCGTTATTAAAACCGTATGCTGCTTAGACAGAGACGGTGAACGGAATTAGCCATTATTGACAGTTTTTGTGTGTGCGTGGATAAAGTGGCACTAGTTAATAACGTCTGGCCCTTAATTATGCACAGATGCAACATTGAGAGCTGAGCGCTACTGTGCAGGCCATCCAGGTGTGCGTGTTTGTGTAAGAGTGTGCATTTGTTTGTGTGTGCAACTCTGTTTACCAATGGGAGAGAGCAGGAGGAAGGGCTACCCCAATGTGTTTACGATTCTCTGCAGTTGCTACATAGATTCATTTTCTGCATGAAAGCACATGGGTAGGATGAGAACGTTTTACAAGAGTTTTCTAATGAACAGTGCCTTCGCCACACAATGCATAATGTGTCTTAATAAATTTCTCAGGTACGTTTACCGCACTGTGTTTATTTCAGAGGTTTATAATTTGGTTTCTAATGTTCAAAGGGGAGGAAGATATTTTGTCATATTTTCATTTCTTAGCAAAACATCTACGGTTATGCATACATTTGTTGCTTTAGAAAAATCAAAATTTGAAAAACTTCTTACGACTTCCCCCGTCTGATCAACTCTAAAGTGGAAACCTCAGGAGACTTAACCCAAGATAGTTAACCCAAAAAATCTGTCATCATTTACTCATCGTTATGTTGTTCCAAACCTGTATGACTTTCTACCCTGGAACACAAAATAAGTTGTTAAAGGAATATTCCAGGTTCCATACAAGTTAAGCTCAATCGGCAGCATTTGTGGCATATTGTTGATCACTGCAAAAAATTATTTCAACTTGTCCCTTCTTTTCTTTAAAAAAAGCAAAAATCGAGATTACAGGGAGGCACCTACAATGGAAGTGAATGGGGCTAATTTTGTAGAGTTTAAAGGCAGAAATGTGAAGCTTATAATTTTATAAAAGCACTTACATTTATTCTTCTATTGAAACTTGTGAATTATTTGTTGTGCATTGTTGTTCAAATCATCGTTTTTATGGTCGCTTTAGGCTTTTAGGTTTTACTGTGTTTCATGACAACGAAGTTGTAAAATTGGATATACATAACTTTAAACAGAAACGGTTAGTAAGCGAATTTATCACACTAAAATCATGTTAACACCCATATTGTTTACGTCTTATGGGTATACTTGTGAAACAGTGAGTATTTTAGAGAACCAGGTGAGACATATAAAAAGTTGCCAGAGATTTTCCTCCAAATGTCAGTCTGACAGGTTTTCATTTCCCTCAGGTTTTGGAGCTGTTTGTTTCATCAAAACCCAGTGCAAAACAAGATGATTAGTCATTTTAATGCAGGTTGATTAAATATTTAGAACATTTAATTAGAAATCCAGCTCTGTTATTGAGGGTGTCTCAATTATAACACAATTTATTGAAGAGTGCTTCATTAGAGAGTCCTTTTAAGCAATTGCAGGGTTCATAAGGTCTCTTTCTGATGTACGATCTGATGTCAAAGAGACTGAATCTTTCAGGCCATCAACTTTCTCATGGATGGAGCAGCCTTCATGATGAGGCTGACAGGGAAGGGAGGGATTAATTAATGAGCCATGGTGATGTGGGGACTGTGACCCAGCCAAAGACAACCTTCCACCCAGGACAGTGCAGAGAGAACTAACATGCCCTCCCCCCCACTGCTGCCGTCAGCTGCCAACCAGCGGGTGTGTGATCATGTCACCCTGATGGGTCGTTGACTGACAGTTGTGCTGCGGTCTCCCTGTTTCTCCATATTCTCATTAAAACAGAAATGAGTGGGAGCAATCACTGTCACTCGTGTGGAAAAAGCTACACAGCATTAATAAACACTGAGAATTGTAGGGAAAAAACCCTGCTCCAACCCTGCTCTTGAGCTGTGGCTTCAGGCATGAGGGTATTTGAACCTCGTATCTTGCCGTCTCTTTGCTATGTGCTCGCCAGCACTCTTTGCTCTGTGCTGGCCAGCATCTCAAGCTAATGCCAGGTGCTGATGGTGAACGTGTGCATGAATGTGTTGGTACTAGGGATGTGCAAAACCACCAATATTTATAACCAACTAGTTGGTCGGTTGTTTGAATTACTAGTCGGTGTTAAGGATCATGTATAAGTAGGCTCCGTTATGTTCACTAATCCAGACCCAGCATTTCAGAGGGATATACGGATGCAAAGTGCAGCTCTTCAACATGGTAATGAATGGATATTCAACAAATAAATAGGCTAAATAACAAAAAAAAACAAAAAAAACATCATATTGCATAAAAATATCAAAGTAAGACCAGTAAGAAATAAGATACAGAGTGGCACAAAACTGCTTATGCGTATCCTGAACGCAGAATCACATGCTTCAACGTAACCTGAGTGCGATCCCCACTGCGCATTCAAGAGCACAGAACTGCTAGATAATATCCACACATCTAGTTCATGACATCAAGCAGTTTGAACCTTTTTTACTGCAACAAATTATTTAAGAAGTGTCAAACAGAATCAGCAAAATACTTGAATCTTTCCACATCACCTCACAAATACGGGAGTATTGCTCACAGCAGAGGATTTAACATTCGACAGTGATCGTCTTGAAATGTATTGAAATAATTCACACTTTGCTGTAACAGCAGCACATAAAAAGACATTATCAGACGAAACTTCTTGCAGAGGGTTTTACTGTGTTGACATTTATTCACTGTTAAGCACAGCAAAAACGCTCTCCAAGAAGTTGCATCCCTTAATTAATTTGAGAATTGCACCTCCCATTAAAACCACCACCACTAAAAATATTAATGTTATTAATGACTCCACTTATCGACTAGTCAATTGTTGGACGACTAGTCCCTGGTACAATCCTAGTTGATACGTGAGTCCTTGAACTCTAAAGTTTCCAGGACTGACTGTATCTGCAAAGGTACCTACACAGATCCATTCATGCTCACTGCAGAATGCACAGTGGCAGCATTTGGATACAGAACAGATGTGAATTGTCAAACAATTTGCACAGTTCGTAAGCTGTTCGCCTGCGAGCTTCTTACATCAAGACGGAACAGTGATCACATACTGTATGAGAAATGTGCACTAGCCTCTGCTATGACAGCACCTGATATTCTCTGAGGTTTTCTGGGGATGGGTAATGCAAACTACTTTATGATCATGATATATATGTCATGATTCAGTGCATCGCAATGCATCTCAATTTGCATGTTTACGTTTACATGCACGATCTTAGACTGATTATGCTTAACAAGCCGACAACGTGTGTGCTAATGTAAAAGCCTGAAACGGCTTTCCTCCGTCATAAACGGTTAGTTCATATTTACTATATAGTCTAGTCAAAAAAGAGTTAATAATGTTGACAAATTATACAGATGTATAATTTGTCAACATTATGAACAATTTTGAACAGCACACTATATAGTAAATGTGAACTCATTTAAGCAAAGTACAGTCAAACCCATGGGTGGTTTCAATGAGCATCAAAAGGAATATTCGGGGTTCAGTAAAAGTTAAGCTCAATCGACAGCATTTGTGGCATAATATTGCTTACCACAATTGAGAATTTTCTTTAAAAATCAAAAATCGAAGTTAAATGAGGCACTTACAATGGAAGTGAATGGGGCCACTTTTTGGAGGGTAAAAGGCAGAAATGAGAATCTTATAATTTTATAAAAGTACTTGCATTAATCCTTCTGTTAAAAATTTTGTATTATTCGAGCTGTAAGTTGTTTAAATTGTCGTTTTTACAGCTGTTTTATGGTTTATTGCGTTATGTTGTCATGGCAACAAAGTTGTAAAATTGGATATAACCAGAGATTTAGCAGAGATGGGCCACTTCTATTAAAATGAATGGGAGAAATTGGAACGCTCAGCCAAGGAGCCAATGGTCAACGGATGCAGAAAGGAAGTCCCGCCTTACAGGTAAAAGAGCCAATCACCTTTTAGATCCATACATCACCTGTCAATCAACTCTAGAATGCACATGTGCATTCGCTATACAAGCCGGGAAAATTGAGTTTTTTAGCTTAATATGAGGTAAAGAATCGCAATTTATGACACCAGTATTGTCAGATTTTATTGCTGATTTGAAATATGTTCTTTGATCGTAATCTTGACCAGCCGTTTCTGAGATTTCGTTATTCAAGTAGATTGGAGCTGCACTGGCATGACTGGAAATAGCCTCCCGTGAGTGTTCCAAAGATGGCCGACAGTGGACTGACTTGCTAGAAAGACTTTGACATAACTTTACACTGAAAAGCAAGCAATTTTATCACGCCAAGATTTTGTTTTTTAGTCGGCAGATTTATTTATTTATTTTTTAAGAAAAGACGAAGTTAGACTAAAGTAATTTTTGTGGTCACATTATGCTACAAATGCTTTTGATTAAGCTTAATTTGTATTGAAACCAGAATATTCCTTAAAGCAAAAAAAAAAAAAAAAAAAACAGTCCGCACATGTAGATTTTTGTCCATTACCCCAATTTCATGTTGCATGTAAACACCTATGCATGTGGTGTGAGCTTGGCACTTACGTTTTGACATCATAAGCAGAGAATAACCAGATGATTTCAATGAAAGAATAACATACAATAAAAGAATGGTGGCTGACACTGTCATTCTTCCTATAACTCTTTTTAGGCTCCCAAAAGAAAGTAATATGGGTTTGGAACAACATGGTGGTGGATAAAAAATGACATAACTTTTTATTTTTGAGTGAACTATCCCTTAATTTATACATGAATGGAAAAATATTGATGCAAGAATAGGTGCAATATCTTGAAAAAAAGAATTGCGATATGTTGATATATGATTCTATATGCACAGCCATAAACTTTACGGCATCCAAAGTCTTCATCTGCATGAAATGGGAATGCTATCTCATCTGCAAAACTAAAAATCAGTCGGCTTTGGGCTTTTTTGCTCCTAGTGAGATCTGTCGGTGGTGCAAACCAGCAATGTGGATAGCATAAAAATACTGACACAAAAAACTTGTGTGTTGTAATTAACTGAAGAGAGACATGCGGAGTGTGTACTCATCTCCGTTCCTGCTGGACACAGGTCACTATCAGAAGGGGTCAGCTGTAAACAGGAGTTGTGGCTGGTCTGCCAGTGAAGCATTGTGGGTATTCGTGTTAAAAGTGCCCCCCCCTCCCCCCGTCCATTCATTGAAAGAACACTAGAACGGATCAGCTTCACAGTGGATGTATGCTAATTAGAAATTCTAGATTCAATTAAATAGCTTGACTGATAAGCTGTGGACAAGTGCCACATGCTGAGGAGACATGCTCTCTGTGCTCACCGCTCTTGTGTTATGATGTCCCAGCCTGGATATTTTAAGAGAAATTTAAGAGACCACTGCCCATTGGGAGTGAAGATCTGTCTCCCGTTCGGCATGTAAGAAAGGAAATGAGACTATAATTGTCTTCGTTTCAAGTGCTTTGGTCCACAGGGGCTGCGCGTGGTGGATAAATGAAGCTTTAAAAAGGAAATTGTGGAATAATCAGAACCTCTTTTTGCTTCTAGTTCATCACTAAACACGTCCTGAAGCTAGTGTACATTCAAGCTTGAAAAAATTAATGAAATTGTACAGAAACGCTGAGAATCGAACTTTCATGAAAGCACAGTTCTTCTGAAAGCATCAGGCCATTTTTTTTTTTTTTTTTTTTTTTTTACTGATAGGTTCTTTTCATTATTTTAGAGTTTTTATTGTTTTAATGAAGCATTTGTTTCCTGTTTTGGGCTGAATTGAGATGAAGCAGCCCAAGTGTGGGATAGTCCAACGGTAAAATAGCAATTCCGTAAAAATTTAAATACACACTGTTTCAATGGTACAGCCACAAGACGTAAACAGTATACATGTTAACATGATTTTAGTGTGATAAAATTTCAGTTCTTCATTATTTTAGTTTTGTAAAATTGCTTACAGCTGTTTCATCGTCATGACAATGACATTATAATATTGGAAATAACTTTTCACAAATAAGGTTATTAAGCGACTTTATCACACTAAAATCATGTTAACACGTATATTTTTACATTTTGTGTCTATATTTTTGAAACAGTGAGTATTTTAATGTTGGCCCCATTCACTTCCATTCTAAGTGCCTTACTGTACCTACAATTTTTGCTTTTCAAAAAAAGAAAAAAAAAAAAAGAGGGATGTGTCAAAATGAGTTTCTGTTGTAATAAACATTAGGCCACAAATGCTGTTGATTGAGCTTAACTTATATTGAACTCTGTACATCAGAGGCAGCAAACTACTTTGTTTTCCATGAATGCCCGGTTCTTCACATGTGCATTCCTGTGAAGCTGGAGATAAAAGTGTGTGTGTGTGTGTGTGTGTGTAATTGTTCTTGGGAATATTTCATCTAAGTGAAGATGATATGTGGATCCAATTGAGCATCTTACACTCACCTCATGTAGGAATCGCTTTACATAATATTTTAATCTCAAATGCGTGTTCCATTTTCCACCAAGTGCGACGCAACCTGAGCTGCTCACAGCTCTGCAGTTGAAATCGGTGGGCTTTCGGAAGGACAGGGGGTGGAGGGGGCAAGTCTTTAGCTTAGGGTGACAGCAATCTGTTAATTAAACATCTTTATGGCTGTAATTGCAACCATTCATGGACCCAGCTGCTGTTGTAATGCTAGCTTTGCCACGGCTGCCAGGATTCAGCTGTCTGGGAGGTGGGAGCTCTTGACTGCTTGGCAGGCGGGGGGTCCACGTTTGACTCCTGATGCAGGCTGATAGCAGCTGCTTTGGGCTGGTCACCCTTCTGTCTGCATTTACCTTCATCACCCGCAGTGTGCTGACCAAGGGAGCAGTCTTCTGGAGCCAGTGCTTGTGTGTATTTGAAAGTGTGAATTGATGCTTTCCAATCAGAGCACAATGCTGAAGCAGGTGCACCCAAACAAAAAGCACAACACAAACATTGGCAAGTTGGAATTTAGCCTTTTTTTTTTTTTTTTTTTTTACATCCTCAATAATAGCGCTGGATTCAGCCCCAGTGCAAATGTCCTGCTGGCAGCAACAGGATGCTAATTAGGATTTTGGCACTGTTGACCCAAAATGGATGTGTTGGATCCAGCCTAATCCCCCACACAGTTCGTGCTGACCTTAAAATCCTGCATATATCAAAGGATTTCCAGGGTTGTTCAGGCTGATAAAACATCCTGAACGCCATCCAAAACCTTGGCGAGGAAGGACTCATATCCATGTCGGCATTTAAGTGCCTTGTGCAGCAAGAACCTATTAAAATACTTGCAGAGTAAATTTTACAATAAAATGTGTGCTAGATCAGTTTGAGTGCTGTTTGTTATGACAATGGCACACACAAAAAGTTTCATTCCATTTTGAACCTGTATATATCTGGAGCCCAACCGAACAGTCATTATTGGATCTGAAGCCCAAGCGCATGTGTTGGTTTGGCAGATGGATTTTCATGGATGAAGTGTTGTGTGGGGCATAATTGGATGTTGTTTAAGGAAAGTGGTGACAGTGGAAATGAAGGAAGGAGCGAAACTGAAAAAAATATTCATGTTGTCTCTGGAATCATGCTGGCCTTCTTACGGAACAGTCAGACGAGCCCAATACTGAGTGAAATAATAATAATAAAAATTGCTACATTGTTATTTGACTGTCTCTTTTGTCCAGCTCAACTTAAATAGATAGTTCATTCAGATTTGAAAATTCTGTCATCATTTACTCACCCTCATGTTCCCGAATGACCTTTGTGGAGTTATTTCTTCAGTGGAACAGAAAAGGAGATGTTAAGCCCTGTTCACATTGTCAGTGACTCACAGCCACAAAGAGACCATTCATTTTCAATGATAGCTGGCGATTTCCAGCGACACGAGTGACAGCGACCGTTAACTACAGGATGTGGGTTTGTCAAGAGATGTGAAAAAAGTTCAGAAAAGTTTAACTTTATGCAAATGTGGAGCGATATCAGGCAGCGCCAACAACCAATAGGAGTGAAGACGATGAAGTACACATCATCCATTTCTTGTGAGAGACTGGGGTCGAGTGCAGGTAAGATAGAGAAGTGAATTTTGTTATCGATTTCACTGTTCTATATCATTTGTCTCTAACCACATAAATGGACATAATAAAAATATGATGCATGAAAAAAAAAATCAGAAATTGTCAGGATTCTGAGTATGTTTGTTTAGATAAATTGTAGGCTTGGGATCGATGCCTTTTTCACTGATCGATAATTGGAAGATTTTCCCTATATATTTTTTTTTTCAGATATAAACAGGGCTGCTCATTGCACAATAGTCTTTTGTCTTTTCAAACATATTTCTCAACACAACTTTGGCAGTGTGTGAGCAGCAGGGTAAATTACCCAAACATTGGATGCTTCTGTCTGATATGTGGCATTCTATAATTCGAAACTATAATTCTATTATTTTCTATGAGGGTACTTACACCCAAAGCTCAATGCCAAAAATTCTGCAGTGCCACAGAGTGCAAATCACTTTTCAAGGCTACATATAGAGAAATTGAAAAATATACATCACCATTTCTAATAGTTCAGTTTGCGCAATTACACCAGTTTCATACACTCACCTGCAAACTCATCAGTGTTACTTTGTTCATTCTTGAAGTACAAAAACCTTCGTAACTTTGGACTGACTTCTGATGCGCCACATCAGCTTGTCTTCTGTGTGTGATACCGGTGCTTTTCCTAACAATGACCTGGCTTCAGTAAATGTCATGTCGCCCTCTCGTGGTCTCCCAATGCTATTACGCAATTACCCAATTGAGTAAATTGAAAAGCACGCAAATTAGGCTTCTAATTTAAATGTCGGCTAATTTAAATATATGGATCCCTCAAAAATATATCATAAATATATCAAAATATATCGATAAAATAATGTGCCTATTAATAAACGATATATCAATATTTTATGATATCCCTAAAAAATTGATAGATCGTTCATTATGTTTATGATATGATGCACTGAGCACTGCTGCAGTTTTCAATGAAAACACTCTCTGCTGCAGAATGTTAATTCATAGAGGTAAAAATAATTATTCCTTGTTCAATACAAATCTGTAATGCACTGTAAGATCAGGTAAAAATTGCAGGGATTTTAATAGGAGAATAATCACAGGCAGAGCTCCGTGATAAAGAGGTAAAGGCTTCCACGATTCTTCTGCTCATTTCACTCTGGAGGACTAATGAAGAGGCCCATTACCTGTTCATATCCAGTACAGCTCTCAAAACTCATTTGAGCTGCCTGAACGAAGGTCATGTTTATGGCACAGACTTTTTAATACCGGAGAGTTTTGCTGAGATCGAGTTTTACACTCAGCTGCGTTAATGGACATTATTTTATGGTTGGTTAGTTAAAATATACTAGTGTTTGGTAATGCAATGACATGTGAAGTATGTTGCTAATTTCATATTCATGAGACAAACCAATCGGTGCTTATGAAAATGCTAATTGCATAACTCATGTATGCAGCATTTTACATAAAGAAAACTTTCACTGCCTTTTCGTTAAAACTTTTTAAGCTATTTGCATAATTCCAGAAAAACAAGGACTTGCCTGTAACAAGATCAACTTTCAGCTGATTCGTAGAAGAACCTGCAAAACAAAAACAAATAATTATGCATTTAAATACAGGCACAGTTAGAGCAATATTACACTGCCGAGCAATCATTATGCAAATATGAGATAATAAAATTAAAGCTGTATTGGATTTCTTGTCATGGGTGTGAGAGCACGTCCCTGTATCAAACTCTTCCGCCCATTACAACAGCCCATCATATAACCTTCAGGTTGGAGTCAATAAGTAATTTCTCCAGGCTGAGGCGGTGTGTGTGTATGAGGTAATTAGGATGTCTCTGTGAGGTAACTGGGGTATGTGTGTGTGTGTGTGTGTGTGTGAGAGAGAGCACTGTGGTTCAGAGGCTGGCTGCTGCTGCTCTATGATAATGGGCAACGGGGGCGAGTGTGCAAACTCAGCGGCCCTGACAGGTGTGCAGCAACTCTGATGAAGCTGTCAGATGTTGCTGGGGTGTTTCCGTCTCTCTCCAGGGATAAGGGGGAGGGGCAGGTGGTGCTGACGGCAGGCCACAGAGACACACGCTTGTTATTGATGCTGAGGTCGGCTGTTGTCTACACAAAGCTCCTCTCTACTCATCTGCAACACACCTGAGATTTGCCAGACCGTAAGTTGGAAAATGGAAGAGCACTCAGAAAGCTTTCAGACAGAAGCTTTTTTGCCTTTTTTGGATATGCATATGTGTGTAAACTGAAGATGGCTTTCTCAAGGTGAGGTCACTCTCAAGCTTTATTGAAAAAGCTCTGAACAATACATTATTTTGAAACCACATTTCTCAGGTTTTGTAGTTAGAATAATGCTCTTATATTAAAGCAAAAATAAGTTCCTCTGAAGTCAAAGTGAGACAAGGTTTCTTGCACCAAAAATGGAATTTAGTTTTACATGACAGTTTTCCACATTCTCTCTCTAACCCTAATAATTAAATGGGCTGTTTTCGTTATTGAAGAGAAGTTTTGGTTAAAGGGATAGTTCACCCAAACATTTAAATTCTGTCATCATTTACTTACCCTCATGTCATTCTAAATCCATACAACATTCTTTCTTCGTTGGAACACCAAAAAAGCTCAGGCCATATCCACACTAATCTGTTTTCATTTGAAAAATAATTTTCTAAGTGCTCCATTTTCGATGGAGGAAAAGGCTGTTCCAGTATGGACGAGAGGCGTAAACATAGTGAAATCAATGCGTTTTCAAACAAAAATGTATTAGTGTGGATGTGAAATTCACCATTCACTTTCACTGTATGGAAAAGCCGTCCATTGAAAGTGAATGCTGACTGAGGCTGACAAACATCTACTTTTTCTGTTCCACAGAAGAATGAAAGTCATATGGCTTTGGAACAACATGAGGGTGAGTATGTGATGACCGAAGTTAGGTACAGATGCAGGACAAAATGCAACAAATTTAATTATTTTGGCTGATAAAGACATAACTGGTTGAAATGTTGCTTTGTTCAAATAAAGTTCGGAGCTTTAAATACAATACAAGTTAAGCTCTGTTGACAGCATTTGGGGCATAATGTTTATTGCGACATTATTAAGAGGTTACAGTGAGGCACTTAAACAATGAAAGTGAATGGGACCAATTTTTAGAGGGCAGAAAAGGCAGAAATGTAAGACTTATGATTTTATTAAAGCACTTTAATTTAATTAATTTAATTAATGATTCATTCATTATTACGAGCCGTAAAGTTGTTTAAATCATCATACATAAAGGCAGCATAAAAGTAATCCATAAGACACCAGCTGTTTAATCCATGTCTTCTGTAGCGATCCAATAAGATGTGGGTGAGAACAGACCAAAATGCTCTCTTTTTTTTACTATAAATTTTGACATCAGCAGTCTCCTTGGCGATCATGATTTCAAGCTTCATTACACTTCCTAGCACTCTGCGTATGCATCAAGCACTAGGAAGTGTAATTAAGCTTGAAATCATGATTGTGCCTAGTAGGGTTGCACGGTAGATTGGTGCTATGGTAGTATCACGATATTAAAGCTTAAAAATATGACGGTGCCACAGTATTTTTTAAACGGTAGTACCGTCAATACGTTAGTATAGTAAGTTATGTTGTATGTGCAGTAATAAATATTATTTTTCGCTAAAACATTTGAATCAGACCTATGTCTGCAATAACATTAAAAATATAGTCTTTTCGAGTGGTGTCCCCCTCAAACAGTGCCCTTAAGAGCGCAAAATGCTGTTTAGATTTTGCCCCTTATATGGTATTGTTTATTTTTCAGTGAGTGGTTTTCCCATGCTTCAAACACACCAGTGTTATAATTAATGAAAACTAAAATAATAACTAACTAAAACCATTTTCATTAAACAATTATGTGAAAAAAAAAAAAAAACTAAACTAAAATACTTTTTCTTAACTCCAAAACTAGCTAAAATAAAAATGATCTAAAATTTATTTAAGTTTTAGTTTTGGGCAAAGTAGGACACTTTTGGAAATTGTAAATTTCTTAGCACTTTTAATTATGATCCAAACACACATAACCTAACATTATACCTTTGAAGAAAGCTTAGGATGTCTTCTACCTTAGACAAAAGCAAAAATGAAGAAATTCTTAATACCGAGAAGTACAACTTTTGAAGACCCTCTTTTGACCAAATCCCAGAGGAGGAATGATTCTCTAGAAAATATCTACAAAGTATTTAGAATAAATGTTATAATATAATATTTTGTAGCAATTTTACATCATAAATCATTATGTAACATTTACAAACATTACACCTCAAATTTCTGTTATTTTCTTTACCATTGCTTTTCCCACCGGTGGTCATGAAATGAGCTCTGCCACACATCCCAAAGTAAAAATCATCAATTTAAAACTTCAAAAATGTACAAAAAAAAAAAAAAAAAAAAAAAGACACTGCCCAAAAATGAGAGTTCTCTTATTATTTACTCACCTTCATGCCATTCCAGATGTGTTTGACTTTCTTTCTTTTGCTGAACACAAAGATATTATAAGAATATCTCAGCTCTGTAGGTCCATACAACACGAGTCAACAGGGTCCAAAGCTTTGAAGGTCTAAAAAGCACATAAAGACAACATAACCTAATCCTTAAGTAGTTTAATTCATGTCTACTGAAGAAATCGAATCAGTTTTGGGTGAGAACAGACCAAAATGTAACTACTTTTTCACTATAAGTCTTGCAGTTGCAGTCTACAGGAAAGATCGCCAATGAGACTGCTGATGTCAACATTTACAGTAAAAAAAAGGATGCTACCTTTATGTGCTTTTTGGAGCTTCAAGGTTTTGTACTGTGATGTCTTGCATTGTATGGTACTACAGAGCTGAGGTATTCTTCTAAAAATCTTACTTTGTGTTCTGCAGAAGAAAGAATTCCAGACACATCTGGGATGGCATGAGGGTGGGTAAATAAGATAATTTTTTTGGATGAACTATCCCTTGTTGTTTACTTCCCAAAGATTAGTTAAGAAATTATTTATAATCATCTAAGGAAATTCATATGGATACAATGGGGATCAAGTTTAAATGTCCTTTGTCACTTCACCCATATTCACCCTATGTTATAAAATTTGCAACATTTACAATCCAAATTAAACACAATCATACAAATAGATAGAGGTAACAACAAGACTGCCCTGAGAAATGTAATGATGTTAGACATTTTTAAATGATACCAGTAAATGCTTCTGCTTTGGCAGCCATGAAAAATACTAAAACCAAAATAACTAAAACTAAAATAAAAACTAACTAAACTGAAACTGAGAAAACGAAAACTAAACTAAAACTAATTTGGAATGACAGATTGATATAAAATAGAAACAAAAAGTAAATTAAAAATCCAAAACTATAATAACACTGAAACACACACATCTGAATCCCAATGTATTAATTTGGCAGTCATGTCTCCTAATGGATAATATGGATTTAAGTAAAACTTTGGAGAGTGAAATGTGGAGTTATTTTGGGTTTTGGCTGATGAGACCCGGAAAACCCATCTGCCTGTCGACAGAGATTTCAAGCCAAAGGGGGAATACCAGCAACCTTATTAAACACCTTCGGACACATCCCACTGACTCTGCAGAATACACACGGGTTAGTGACAATTAATTGAACCTAAATGCTTTACCATAACATTTACAGATTTACAGTTTCTCTGAAAAATTGAACGTTGCACTCGTTTAATTTTTTTTCCAAGTACAAATGCATGGTGGCGGTAACTTCACAAAGTTCGCACTTATGATTAGATCACGTCCCTGAGCTGTGCGATCAAACCGGTGTGTGTGTGTGTAATCTGCACTCGCGCTGCTGTTTACCAGGAGACCAGGCTGAAGCAGTTATAATAGTAAAACAGCTGCTCAAAACAGTTTTTTCAACATTACAATATCTTTATTTTTATGTTACCAACAATCAAATAATCACAGAAATAATGGAATAAAAGTTTAAAGCCATTGCTGTTTGAACTGGCTGTTTTGATGTGGTGAAGATTATTTATTTATTTATTTATTTATCTATTTATATTTTACATCAAACTAAGAATGTATTAGGTATCAAGTTAGTCCATTTGACCCTTCTCCCAATTCATCCATCAGTTATTTTCACCACTTCTGGAGCAACAAGTGGAATGGCTAGTTCTTAGAACCACCTTTGCTATGACAAACGGTGTTAAGAATTAACACACTATCGTGATACTTCTTGGTATTGTAATACTTTAGCTGGTATAGTATCATAAGATATGATTATGGTATCGTGACAACCTTAGTGCCTAGAGACTGCAATGGCAAGAGTTAAATATTGGTCTCTTCTCACCAAAACTGATTGGATCACTACAGAAGACATGGATCAAACCACTGGAGTCTCATGGATTACCCTTTTGCGGCCTTTCTGTGGTAACTGGAGCTTCAAAATTTTAGATCACCATTCACTTGCATTGTATGGACCTACAGAGCTGAGAAATTCTTCTAAAAATCTTTGTTTGTGTTCTGCAGAAGTCATTAAAATTATTTTATTTAAAAAGAGCAACAGAAATCCAGTCTCCATGATATGTACCCTTTAAGAGCACCACATACATCAAGTAAAAAAATAATAATAAAAAAACACATTTATTAGCAGTGTTAGGACCTTGTCCAAATGTCATCCCAAAGAAACATACAAAATCGCATTTATGGCCTCCGAATTGAATAACTTCATCCCGACTTCAGAATTGAAAGCTTACAGTAACTCTTGCTCAGAATATATCTTTGTAAAATAAAGTCAAAGATTAGAAAGTCAGAGAGTACTGTAATTATAACATCAACCCACATCTGAAAGGTTCCTGGCTGGTCGTTGGCCAAAATGGTCGATTACTTATATTCAGTACTGAGGCATCAAAACCTGTGACAACAAAATTACTTAAATCAGTTGGATTCCAGGTTACTATGGAGTTTTTTTTGCTCATTGTTGTAAATTTTATGCTCAACATGTTTTAAGATAAATGTACTGGAGTCTTTGGCAAACCATAACAATGATACACACAGTGCTCGGGAAAATCAGAATCCACGTCTGTTTTTAGACCAGTGTTCAATGTTCCCTATCTGTCACTCACTCGACGTTGTGTCGATGAAGTGACACTAGGGGACACTCTTGGGAGCCCCAAACACCTCTGCTTTTTAAAAAAAAAGGCCAATGAGAATTGGCGAGTGGAATTTGCATGCCACTCCCCCGGACATACGGGTATAAAAGGATCTGGTATGCAACCACTCATTCAGATTTTCTCTTCAGAGCCGAATGGTTCTATTCATTGAAGCTGAATTCATCTGCGAAGTTCATTCACCTCATCTGCTGGATTCTACGGCGCATTTCAGCGGCTTCTCCCCCTCTGCACCTGTGGAGTGCAGAGAACGCCCCTGGGCGCTTCGGCAGAAACAACTAAAAGTGTATATCCTAAAAAAAACGTGGCTCCCCTCCTCGGTCCTTCTACCTACGGGTATGAGGCCGTGCCGGTTAGCACTGGGGACGATTTGGGGACCTCAATGAGACTACCTCCGCTGGGTATCCCCCCACGGACATCACATTCTCCAGCACGCTCGCTTGCTCCGGTCGGGCGCTCGGACGATATCGCCGGCTCCTCTCAGGGCGAGTTCGACATCTCATTCTGAGCCCGGGAAGAAGATGAGTTAACGAGCGTAGCATTGGAGAGTGGGCTTGTCCAGTCAGACACAGAGGCTTCGACTGGGCTTCCTCCTTCGGGAGTGGTCACCCAGTCCCAGTCCGACGCGGAAATGGCGGACATGCTTTCCCGGGCGGCCACGAGGCTCGGGCTAGAGTGGAACCCTCCACTCTCCCCTGAACCCTCACGGCTCAGCGATTGGTTCCTGGGCTCGGGCCGCCCCCGGAAGTGCATGAGGAGCTGACAAGATCGTGGGAGGCACCTCTTACTGTCCGGTCCTGGTCTTTCAGCTCCCCCGCTCTCGCTACATTTGATGGCAGAATGGCCAGGGGGTATTCGGTGATCCCCCAGGTGGATAAGGCACTCGCAGTGCACCTGTATCCACAGAGCGCTGCCACCTGGCGTGGGCGCCCGAAACTCCCGTCCAGGGCCTGTAGGTTTATGTCGTCCCTGATGGCTAGAGCCTACGGTGCCACTGGACAAGCCACTTCCGCCCTGCACGTCATGGCTCTCCTGCAAGTACACCAGGCCAAGGTGCTAAAAGAACTGCACGAGGGTAGTTCTGACCCGGGATTGGTGCAGGAACTGCGCTCAGCGACCGACCTCGCTCCCCGGGCGACAAAGGTCACAGCGTGGTCTCTCGGGCAGGCGATGTCCACCCTGGTGGTCCAGGAGCACCACCTTTGTCTCAACTTGGTTGAGATGCGTGAGGCTGACAAGGCACAGTTCCTTGGCGCCCCCATCTCCCAGGTTGGCCTATTCGGTGACACTGTCGAGGACTTTGCCCAGCAGTTCTCAGCAGTGAAGCAGCAGACGGAGGCCATACAGCACATCCTGCCCCGGCGTGGCTCAAGACCCCGCACCCCATCTGCTCATCACTAAGGGCATCCTCCTGCAACTACAACACCAGCTCCGCCGCAGCCTGCCCCCGTGGCCCGGCCCTGGCGTGGAGCCCAGCGCAGGAAGCAGATGGCACCCGTCACACGGCCAGCCGCCAAGAACCCGAGGAAGGCTTCGAAGCACCCCTGAGATGGGCGACCCAGGGGCAAGGAGACCCGCTTCTCCGGATCTGGTGAGCAGACCACTCCATCCCCCGGTGGAGGGCCGGGAGGAGAATCTTTTGTTTCATTTTCATTTAATTTCGCCGCATGTCCAAGAGGCTGCGGTACCCAAAAATTCAACAAAAGAGTGGTTTTCTTGTTCACTGGGTCACATGTTCGATGTGCACTGCCATCGTCACGACCACAGTCCAACGTCCCATCTTTGCAGGTATGGCACCCCAACGGCGGTCCCCCCACCCCTGTGCGTCCAGCTGTGGCACAAACACGCTCACACGGGATTGGGTCCGGTGGACTACGGGGACGACCCCCCTCCTCGGCCAATCTTATGGTAGGCGGCAGGAGCCAGGTAAGTGCTTCGATGTCCCTGGACTCAGCACAGCCACAGGGCTCGAATCCCCTTGACTTGACACCTTGAGCTCCACCCTGCCACGAGGCCCCACCCACCGGTACGTCCGACATGATCATTCCCTTGGTTCACCTCGCCCGGAGTTTGGACGTGGCTTGTGCTTTCCAACCCGTCGCGGTGGCTGACCCGGACCATCCGACTCGGCTACACGATTCGGTTCGCCAGGCGCCCGCCCAGGTTCAGCGGTATCTACTTCACCTCGGTGAAGGGCTAGAACGTCGCTACCTTGCGTGTGGAGATCGCTACCCTTCTGTGCAAGGGCGCGATAGAGCCTGTCCCTCCAGCTGAGATGAAGAAAGGGTTCTACAGCCCTTACTTCATCGTACCAAAGAAAGGCGGTGGGTTGCAACCAATCCTGGACCTGCGAGTACTGAACCGGGCTTTACACAGACTCCCGTTCAAGATGCTGACGCAAAAACGCATTCTAGCGAGCGTCCGGCATCAAGATTGCTTCGCGGCGGTAGACCTGAAGGACGCATACTTTCACATCTTGGTATTACCTTGACACAGACCCTTCCTGCATTTTGCCTTTGAAGGCCAGGCGTACCAGTACGAGGTCCTCCCCTTCGGCCTGTCCCTGCCCCCTCGTGTCTTCACAAAGGTCGCAGAGGCTGCCCTTGCCCCGCTAAGGAAAATGGGCGTCCGCATCCTCAACTATCTCGATGACTGGCTAATCCTAGCTCACTCTCGAGAGTTGCTGTGCGCACACAGGGACCTCATGCTCTGGCACCTCAGCCAACTGGGGCTTCGGGTCAACTGGGAAAAGAGCAAGCTCTCCCCGGTTCAGAGCATCTCTTTTCTCGGTCTGGAGTTGGACTCAGTCTCGATGACAGCACGCCTCACGAACGAGCACGCACAGTCAGTGCTGAACTGTTTGAAGGCATTCAGACAGAGAACAGCGGTTCCACTGAAACTTTTTCAGAGGCTCCTGGGGCATATGGCATCCTCAGCAGCGGCCACACCGCTCGAGTTGATGCATGTGAGAGCGCTTCAGCACTGGCTTCAGACTCGAGTCCTGAGATAGGCATGGCACCACGGGACACATCGCGTGGCCATCATGCCAATCTGTCGCCGCCTCTTCAGCCCTTGGACCGACCTTGCATTTCTATGGGCAGGGGTTCTCCTAGAGCAGGTCTCCAGGTGCGTCGTGGTTACTACAAATGCCTCCAAGGTGGGCTGGGGTGCCATATGCAATGGGCACACAGCCGCCGGCTCCTGGACTGGCCCACGGCTGCGTTGGCACATCAACTGCCTAGAGTTGTTGGCAGTACTGCTCGCCCTGCAGAGGTTCCGGCCATTGATCCAGGGCAAGCACGTGTTGGTCCAGACGGACAACACAGCATCGGTAGCGTACATCAACCGCCAAGGCGGTCTATGCTCCCATTGCATGTCACGACACGCCTGCCGTCTCCTCTTCTGGAGTCAGCAGTGCCTCAAGTCGCTACGAGCCACTCACATCCCGGGTGACATCAACACCGCAGCGGACGCACTGTCATGTCAGGTTACCCTCAGGGGAGAGTGGAGACTCCAACCTCAGGTGGTCCAGCTGATTTGGAGTCAATTCGGTCGAGCACAGGTAGACCTGTTTGCTCCCGGTAATCCTCCCACTGCCCACTTTGGTACGCCCTAACCGAGGCACCCCTCGGTATAGATGCACTGGCACACAGCTCGCCCCCTGGACTATGCAAATACGTGTTTCCCCCAGTGAGCCTACTTGCACAGACCCTGTACAAGGTCAGGGAGGACGAGGAGCAGATCATCCTAGTAGCACCCTACTGGCCCACCCAGATGTGGTTCTCGGATCTCACGCTCCTCACGGCAGCCCCCCTCAGTGAATTCCCCTGAGGAAGGACTTTCTTTCTCAGGGACGGGGCACCATCTGGCACCCATGACCAGACCTCTGGAATCTCCACGTCTGGCCCCTGGGGGACGCGGAAGACCTAAGTGGCCTACCACCTGCGGTGGTAGACACGATCACTCAGGCTAGGGCTCCCTCTACGAGACACCTGTATGCCTTGAAGTGGCGTCCGTTCGCTAAGTGGTGTTCTTCCCGACATGAAGACCCCCAGAGGTGCGCAGTTGGATCAGTGCTTTCCTTCCTGCAGGAGAGGCTGGAGGGGCAGCTGTCCCCCTCTACCCTGAAGGTGTATGTAGCCGCTATTTCGGCGTATCACGATGCAGTAGATGGTAAGTATTTGGGGAAGCACGACTTGATCATCAGGTTCGTGAGAGGCGCTAGGAGGTTGTATCCCTCCAGACCGTGCCTCGTCCCCTCATGGGACCTCTCCGTAGTCCTTCGGGGTCTACAGGGAGCTCCCTTTGATCCCTTGGGGTCAGCTGAGCTTAAGGCACTCTCTTTGAAGACTTCCCTCCTGACTGTGCTCACTTCCATCAAAAGGGTAGGGGACATGCAGGCGTTCTCTGTCAGTGAATCATACCTGGAGTTTGGTGCGGGTTACTCTCACGTGATCCTGAGATCCCGAACGGGCTATGTGCCTAAGGTTCCCATGACTCCTTTTAGGGATCAGGTGGTGAACCTGCAAGCGCTGCCCCAGGAGGAGGCAGACTCAGCCTTGGTGTTGCTGTGTCCGGTGCAAGCTTTACGCATCTATTTGGATTGCACGCAGAGCATTAGAAGCTCCGAGCAGCTCTTTGTTTGCTTTGGTGAACAGCGGAAAGGAAGTACTGTCTCCAAACAGAGGATCGCCCACTGGGTCATCGACGCCTTCACGATTGCATATCAGGCTCAGGACGTGCCACCCCCTGCGGGGTTACGAGCCCACTCCACCAGGAGTGTGGTGGCCTCCTGGGCCCCTTGCCAGTGGTGCCTCTTTGGCAGACATCTACAGAGCAGCGGGCTGGGCAACACCCAACACCTTTGCGAGGTTCTACAATCTCCGGGTTGAGCTGGTCTCATCCCATGTATTGGCAGGCACGAGCAGAGAACTACCCACTGAAATGGCCGGGACCTGGTCTTGGCTCCTCAGCACAAAACCTGAATGAGTGACTGCATACCAGCTCCTTTTATACCAGTATGTCCGGGAGAGTGGCATGCAAATTCCACTCAGCAATTCTCATTGGCCTTTTTTCAAAAAAGCAGAGGTGTTTGGGGCTCCCAAGAGTGACCCCTAGTGTCACTACATCGACACAATGTCTCGTTCCCTCCATCAGTGCTGGAGGTTACGAAAGTAACCAGAACGTTCTTGGAGACTGAAAGAGAGTATTGAGTTTTGACGGACAGGAAATGGGAATTTTAGACCTGTATACACAGAGTGTATACGCATATTTGTTCAGTCAAATCTTTAATCATTCTTGTCCATGACATGCCATAATTTCCAATTACAGACCTTTTTTCTTAGCATAGTTAACTTCAGCTTGTTCAACTTCAAAATTAAATGTTTGTTTAAACATTTTAGGAATTCAGAGAAACATTCCTCAGTGCTTTATTCACAGAAGTTTCCCTACATTTCAGTTTAATGCTGAAGATTTGTGAACAAACTGTCATAAAGCTTCTCTTACAGAGAAAATATCAGATGCAGCCATGCAGAAGTTTCATCAAATTACTACTGACATCTAACATCTTCTGCCTGTTTGAATTTGTACCATGGAGTACATTTTTAGGCAAATCTTTTCCATCTCCACTTTAAAGGTGTTATTGAAGGATGTGATTTGCTGTGTATATACGTTTAAGATGCAAAAATCATTAAATACATAAACTGCAGAAAGATAATACACATGCTGCTCTTAATCATAAAAATACAGGGTTTCTTACAAAATCAAGTTTAATCTCCCAGACATAAAAGATGCTGCTCACTCAGCCAGGACATTTTCATCTCCAGAATATGGCATTCATATTTCACTCGTTTTTTAACACTGATTTGTATGACGGCTTGATTGCAACAAGACTCTAATCAATAAATGTAAATGATCATTTTTTTCACAGCAGGGTTTAATAAAAGGATTGTTTCATTACAGTAATGTGCTTCCACGCAAGTATCGATCCATCTCACGTTTCATGCTACAGCATTATCAGCTCTGTACTTCACATGCGCTAAAACACATTGATTGCTTTTGTCGGGTACCGTAGCCGTAGCGCACTCAGCTGAAGCATTTCTCATTAGATCATTTTAGTTGTTTCTGAAAAATGATATTCCATTATCTTCCATTTCACGGTTTTGCTCATTTGAAATAATTTGTGTGTTTGCACAGTTAATTAATATGAGCAAATTAAAGAAAAATCACAGACTCTAGAGCGTAATATCTCTCACTTTTTGCATTGATTATCATATTTGTCAAGTGAAAGTCAAAAAGAATAAATCTAATCAGGAAGGGCTGCTTGCCATTGTTTTTCTTTTGCAATCCAGTTAAAATGTGAAGATCATTTTGCACTGACAATTGCATTTGATCACAGCCTAAGATTTTTTTAATAAATGTTCCAGCACTGTTGATTGAGAAAGTTTGAGCTTAACTGTTAGACATCTCTACAGTCTGTTTTGCACGACTAAGAATCATTTTCGGTGTGTTTGGAGATTTAGCTTTAGGCTGCAGTTAAACTCAGCTGGGCAGTCTCCATGGTGACATGCTGCTTTTTTGGGCCACTTGACAGGAAAGCTCACATGTGCAAAACAAATAAAAAAATAATAAAAAAAAGGTGAGATTGAAAGCAAGCACCGTTCTACGTTCTGAACCTTTCTGCTGATTATTTGGCTGATTGCAGTGATCGTCATATTCAGCAGTAAGGAGAACTGAAAGGGGACCTGTTTGTTTCCAAAATGCAGAGCACAAATGCCTGAATACCTTCGCCAGAACTAAAGAGTTTCATCAAAATGAGTTGATGCATTGTTTGCACTTTTCGAGTCAACAATACGCAAATTAACATAAAAGATGTTGATGCAATTGTGCAAAGATGTAAAACACTAATATGCAAGTTTATGTGTAATGCTGGGTTACAATGCAGAATTTACGGTTTAAAGTTGGTGTGTTTCAGCTCTGCGATCATCTAAGCTTTGTGCATAGATATAAGCCACATGGGCAAGAAAAATAATGTTAACCAAAAGCCAAATAGCTATTTAAGCATTTTTTAAGCTACTTTTGCAAGTATGCAGTCTTTCGAAAAACCTTGCCATTTGGTAACACAGTAATTTAAAGGGATAGTTCACCCAAAAAGAACAATTCTGTCATCATTTACTCTTCCTTGTGTTGTTCCAAGCCCATATCACTTTCTTTCTTCAATTTAAATAATAATACATTCGAATAAGAGGCAGAAACATTTAAATTCTTCATCAAAAGAGGGTGCTGTGATCCAATCAGTTCCCAATTAAATAATTTCCTCCCTATATTTTTTTCTCATTAAATATTCCATTTCCCTCAAAAGTATGTCACATTATAGAAGTTAAATGGGTTGCGAAAGCATTTCATGTTGATTAAACATTTAGTTATTTTCTTGACCTGATTGGTCAAATTGAAAACTTGTTATTTAACAAACTGTCAGCATGGTCACAGTTTGAAATGTTCCACCTAAAGAGAAAAAAGTTAAGTTATACCATCATTGTTTACAGCATTGTTAAGACTTTTTGTATACCAGCATTAATCGTTCATTCTCCATCTCTATTTCTCCCAGTGACTCATAGCCTACTTTTTCATAGCTGTTTGAAGCTTTTCTTGCTTGCGTTCAAAATCCTCTGTGGTGGGATTATGCCATTAAAAAAGGGAATTGAGGTATCTGTGGGAGTTCAAAGCCCTGTAGCTCTGCAGGTACTTTATAGTTTCAATTACATTTGCATGTTTTTTTCTCACATCGTATGCAATTTGTCTATGAAATAACTTCGCCTGGAAACAAAACCTCTTCTTTTCGCTCAATTACACCCCCTATAGAAAGTTCTGGATCCAGATTGTTTCCTTGCTTGTGCTTGGTTACACACCTCATTTATACTGTTTGGAATAAATATAATTAATATTCCACTCATTTGGTTGAAATACATCCACAGGCAGAAGAGACTGATTTTTTCTAAAGCTGTTCTGTTTCGGACAAGCTTTGACTGTGTTCTGGAGAGCAGAGCTTCAGCGTTTATTCTCAGACAGACTTTATTTCCCCTCAGTCCACAGAGCAAAGGCCACGGGCACTGGGGAACCAGAGAGAGTTAAAAGGCCCATAGCACAGCAGAGGTCCGTCAAGCATTGGCTGTAAACTGGCGTGACACCTGATTGTTGATGTAAATTGACGTTGCTGCTTTGGAATGCCTCAGCCGGGGCTGAAAGTGAATCTCAGCACTGTTGAGGCCCCAGGGAGGAGGGCCCCATTCCTTCAGCATTCGATCCAATTAACCGTGCCACGCTCCGGCTGTTTGTCTCACATTTCCATGTTAATATAGCCGGGGAAGTCTGTGTTCAGTCAGCAAATCTGCTGTCCTGCATAATACCAAAGGTTCTGCTATCTCTAAATGAACCAAAATTGCATAAAAGCATAAACTGACTTTACATAATGAGCAGAATCTGAGAGTTTTCCTTTGCAGTTCTGCAGAACAGAGCTGTAGATCTGCAAAATAGAGAGGAAGGTGATGTTTTGGGCTGCGTAAGAGACTGACTCTGAACTTGGTCACTGCCGTACAGGAACCTTTGTCATCTGAGCCATGAGGAAAAACCCTGGGTTCCTTCACCTGCACCCCAAACACCAGCCCCATTACCCTGACACAGCCTGCCACCCCCAGAGCATCGAGCGTGTGCTCAAACTGCTATAGTACCTCTTTCATTTCTGTGGGTCCCACTGCTCCTGTCAGAACTAATCAGACAACAAGACAACACAAAAGCTTAACGGTTTTACATCATTCTGTGAGCGTTCTATTGTACTGTTGGCCCATCCTGCCTGTATCACTTCACTGAGAAGCAACTTGACTGCTGTCTACTTCCCCACAGCGAAGCACTCAGAACTTTGGCAATGGACAACACCAATTGACATATTCATTTGGCCCATGTCAAAATGCAACAATATTGTGCATGTTAATTACCATGATATACCGTATTACTGAATGCTGTCACATGCCTAGTCTCCTGTGTACCTCGTAGACGTTGTACCGCTATAGTTGACTTCGGTGTAGCAAACGCTGGTCCATTTGAATTTAGATCAGATAAAACTCCTGGTAAATGCTTTGATAGATCACAGAAAGAAAAAAGGACTTGTTTGAACATGTGTTTGTGGGTCTGAGGATGCTGTGTCATACAACTTGATGTATCTTGATAATCACAGGATCAGTTTGTCTTCCACCTTGTTTTGATTTTTGATTATCTAAGTAGCATAAATCAGGTCCTTAACCAAGCGCACACCATGTAAAGCAACAGTCTGAAACAACTGTCCAGATGCAAATTGTCCAAAAAAATCTTTGGCTGCGCTTCGAAAGGTCAGTGGAAAACGATAACAGTTGAAATTGTTTGAACTTTGAGCATCGTTTTGGAAGGCTTAACCAATGCACGATGCAGCGCTGTGGGTAACTCTGTAGCTTGATGCTTCACATCATTTAATGCATGAGAAAGGGCCTTTGACATCTTGATTCGTAATCTCTCTGCCCCCTTCGCCTGTGGCAACATTCACATGAATACACAGCCTTCTTCTTCATCTTCCGATTGCTAAATATTGTACGTAACATACAAATGTGCTTGCCTGCACATAGATTGAGTTTAAATGTACTCTTGAGGCATCTATCTCAGTTTATTTGTGTTGTTTACAAGAAAAGTTGATCAAATGCTGCAATATCATCAAATTACTTAACGCTCCTTAATTCTAATGCTCCTAAATGAAATCAGGTCATGGCAGGATGCTACATTTAAAATGCTTTGCATCAGTGCAGGAAATGTCACTGATCAACATCTAGAGCAATATCTTATCTACACATTTACCTGCTCATGTTTATTCACGCTCCCCTGATAATAATATTATATCGAAGATGATATAAGATCAAAGTCCTGCTTTCTTTTAATATGAAATGCACGAAAATACTGTATATGTGGAGAACATTTTGATTTCCATTTTACCCTTTCTTTTGTGTGAAACCTACGGTTTCTGCAGAGGGCTCAAAGTAATTCTGGTGACAGATTGTGACAAGGGACCCTGAGACTTGCCTTTTGCCGGTACCCCCAGTTGAAATGCACCGATCCAACATGACAACATGAGATTATTATTTTTCTTGTTTTGTGCAAAAGTAAAGGTCGCTTTAGAGAACTGTAGTGGGATACTTCACCCAAAAATGAAAATTCTGTCATTATTAAAGGTGACCTCTTGTTGTTCCAAACCCTTTAGGACTTTCTTTCTTCAGTGGAACACAAAAGAAGATGTTAGGCAGAATGTTAGCCTCAGTCACCATTCTCTTATAGAAAAAAATGCAATGGAAAACTGAGGATAACATTCTGCCTAACATCTTCTTTTGTGTTCTACGGAAGAAAGAAAGTCACAGGGGTTTGAACCCTTTAACCATCGCTAACTTACTAATTTTCTTGTGCAACACTTCAGTGCTCCGCTTAACCGTTTCTGCTCTACTTAACCGTTTCCTGCTGCCAACGCTTTGAAAGTCTCCATGTCCATCTTTCTTACTGTATGTTCTCTCTCTCGACAGAGGCTTCAAAGACTGAGTTGTACTGACAGACTCTCCCTACAGCGTCTTGCTGACCCCCTAGAGAGAGAGAGAGAGACAGAAAGAGAGAGACAGAGAAAGAGAGGGATGCAGTATTATATCTGTGATTGCCTCTCTGTGTGGGCTTCCTGTGTGCCGCACTCCCCTGCCCTGAGTCTAATGCTGTGTGGCAGTGCTCATGCTCTCCTGTCCAAATGAATCTGTCAGACCTCTGACACACTCGCACAGCAACCAGTTACTTCCTGCCTCCAGTGAGCCGCTGACCCTGGGCGGCACTCTTACATGTGTGTCATGTGCTCTCTGATATCACACACACAGGATACCGTGTTCTTCACGTATCAGTAATTTCAAATTAACATGACTCCTCATGTCTGTCCCTTTTCAAGGGTTTGCGCCACCGGTCTTCACTCGTAGCTTGACATGGTTCATGATTTACAAGTATGAAGATTTTTCCGGAATTCAGGTCTTCTGTGTGTGTTTACATGCAAACATTTTGAAAGGATAGGAACTGTAAGGAATTTAACGATTCCAATTCCAATTTCTATTAACAACACCGTTTCCTTAATGGTTCCATTAATGATTTTTAAGTATGTTTGAGGAAGAAATATTTGGAAATAATAAATTCAATTAATATTGGACTTACTGCCCTTAGCATCATTGTACAAAATGATGACAACAGATTCTTGCAAAAGGTGTTTGCACAGATTAATTAAGATATTTTATTCATTATTATAATTTTTTATATAAAATACCACTAATGACAACAAAACTCATAATTTGTATCTTTAAAATCACATTGTCATTTTAACATCCATCTAGTAGTTACTCTGGTTTAAGTACACATAACAGTCGAGTTGGACATAATAAAATATATCACTTGCAGTTAAGTAAGGTTTTTATTCACTAAAAAGATGTGGCTGATCATTTGTTCGGGAGTCATTTGTCCAGGAGGTACAGTAGCATGGTATGTTTGGCTATACAGATTCAAAAGAAGAGGCTCATAAGGAAAATGCTGCCTTCGGAGGCTGTGTACAGAGGTAGGATGAAAATAAGGTGCCTTTCAAACTGTTCTGAGAACAGTTTCCTTAAGCATTCCATTACTTCAAAACACTATTAGGTAATACATTTACTGAATAGACAGCAAGGTAGCAAGTCAGCTGCCTAAGATTTCAGATGCAGCCACAGGATAACCAGTAAAGAAACTGAAAGTCATGAACATAATTTTGTTCCGTTATTTTTTATAAATGGAACCGGTTCTGAATAAGATTCTCGGTTCCCAGCCCTTATTTCTATACTTCTATTAATTTTATGTAGAAGATTTCAGATCTTCGTTGTGTGCATGTGTTAGCATCTGATTGGCTGTCAGGACAACATAAATGAGTCCCATTCACCATGTCATGTAAACGGCAGAGTTTAAACCAAGCCACAAGGTTTTATCATTGTGTTTTATTGAGACACTGCGTAGGAGAGAGCAAACTAATGGCTAGGTGAAAATATGTCATCCATTCTGTCTATAGATTACATTTCCTCCTGATCTGTAATCCTAATTGCTTTAATGAATGGGAAAACCTTGTGGAATTTAGATCTGAGGGTAATTAAATAGAAACCTAATAAAATAACAGCTTTTAAGCTTTTGCTTGCGAGGAGAAAATAATTACAGCTTTCAAATGATTGCTCCCGTCACCCTATGAGTTTGCTTAAGTCTTTTAATCAAACCAATTTGATGCTTCTCTTAAAGAAATGGCTTGAATGGCATGAAGGCCTCATCTCACAGGATCTATCATAGGGCATATCAAGGTCCAGTTGAAAGATTTGCTTTATGCCTGCTTTATGCCATCTGTCATGTCTGGTACAGCAAGCTAAGGAGATCTTACCCATCTTATCTTTGAGGTCTTATCTAACGCTATTAGAAAACTGAGTAGCACAGATTATTGCAGGCGAAAACAATGGTAAAATAGAAAGATATGAAGGTAAAACTGTTGCTAAACTTTAGAGCTTGAAGATTTGAATTTGAGAACTTGTACATAAAATTTACACCCACAAACCTAACTTGAAAACTTGTAAGATAAAAAAACCTGAAGTTGAATATTGCAATCTGCACTCACAGACAATAATCAAAAACCTGTGTATGGGATCAAAATCCCGTCAAAAGTATTGCGGTCACGGATCCAAAAATGATAAACGTGAATCAAAATAATAAGCGTGAATCAAAAAATAATAAGCGCAGATAAAAAAATAATAAGCGCAAAAATAAATAAAAAGCGCGGATCAAAATAATAAGCGCTGATCAAAATAATTAGCACAGATCAACAAATCACAAGACTGAATCAAAAATATATAAATACATTTAAAATATGTCGCAAAAAAAAAAAAAAAAAAAGAAAAAAATGAAAGCAAATCATCAGAAATGCAAACAAAATCATGTTTTCCTTAGTTATATTACTGTTTTTTGTGCTATCTTTTGCTGTATTTTTCTTTGCTTTTGTTTTCAAATTCTGTGCTTGGTTTTCCAAAACTTGTGAGTAGAATTTCATATAAATCAGTGGGCGTTTTGCATCCTTATTAGTCCACTAGCCAATCATTCGAAGAGGGGAGGTGACATCACTCCAATGCAACTCCGATGGCTGCCGCTCAATATTACATTATTTGTGGTTGATAGATATGCTGCTTGTGTCTGTTTTGAGTATTTTCTGCCAGCTATAGGAAAAAATGTGTTGTCCGAGTAGGCCATTATCATAGTCCGTTAATACATTTATCGAGTCAGCTGAATTTAGTTAGCAGAGTCTTTAGTTTAGGCATTATTTAAGACTTCCTTGTTTGTAGGTTATTGGCTGCATATCTAAAAAAAAACAACCAAAAAATACAAGGCTGGGTTGGTGTGGATGTTTGATGCATGTTTTTACTAGCTGTATCAATGTAGTCGTGAGTTCAGAACACAATTTGATGCGCTTTTCCATTAAATAAAATCCAGATCCCGACACTAAGGCCTATTACAATACTGATGAATATAGAAATGCTTACATATAATTAGACATTTTTTTATTTGTATTTTTTTTATGATATCAAAAATCTAAAAGGAGTGCATTATTGCTGACACCTACATGCACACGAGTTGGTTGTATGCCTGTAAGTAATTTGCTTCAAATGTTACAGAAGTTGTATACTCTATGTCATGGAAATGTTTGTAAATGTTTTGCATTTGTATGCTCCAATGTTGCCTGTATCTTTAGAGACGGTCCCTAAATTGCGACTGTTTGTGAATAAAGAACATCCAACGTCAAGCCAACTTTATTGCATTATTGCTTGGTCACTTGTTTCTGATTTCGCTGCAGTCTCGTGGAAAAATTCACTACATGTAGCCGTGCCAATGATGCCAACGTAGGATCAGTACATAATGGCACATTCAGCAACATCAAGCAGATCAAGTTGGGTTCTGAACTTTTGACTACATTGATACAGCTAGTAAAAACATGCATCAAACATCCACACCAACCCAGCCTTTTTTTTTTAATTTTTTTTTTTTTTTTATTGAAATGCAGCCAATAACCTACAAACAAGGAAGTTTTAAATAATGCCTAAACTAAAACTCTGCTAACTAAATTCAGCTGACTCGATAAATGTGTTAACGGACTATGATAATGGCCTACACGGACAACAAATTTTTTCCTATAGCTGGCAGAAAATGCTCAAAACAGACACAAGCAGCGTATCTATCAACCACAAATAATATAATATTGAGCAGTAGCCATCAGAGTCGCATTGGAGTGACAGCACCTCCCCTCTTCGAATGATTGGCTAGAGGAGGAGCTGTCGATCAAGAACTAGTGGACCAATAGGGATGCAAAACACCCCCTGATTTACATGAAACTCTACTCACAAGTTTTGGAAAACCAAGCGCAGAACTTGGAAACAAAAGCAAAGAAAAATACAGTGAAAGCATACAAAAAAATTAAAATATGAACAAAATTGTCAGAGAGCACAAAAAACAGTAATATAACCAAGGAAGCATCTTCGTGCACGAACTTAGTAATCATGTTTTTCAGGGTTTCATTAAATCGTTCGACCAAGCCGTCCATTTGCGGGTGGTACACGCTTGTCTGAATTGATTTAATACCCTCATAGTTCATACAGCTCACATAGTGTATGTGACATGAAAGTAGTGCGTTGATCAGTGAGGATTTCAATCGGAATCCCCACTCGGGAGATGATTCTGAAGAGTGCTTCCGCAACACTACATGCTGAAATGTTGCACAGAGGCACTGCTTCCGGATATCATGTTGCATAGTCCACCAGAACCAACACAAAGCAATGTCCGCATGCCATCCCCTCTAATGGCCCAACGAGGTCCATACCAATTCTTTCGAAAGGGGACCTCGATCAATGAAAGAGGGCGCAAAGGCGCTCTTGGGGTGGTCGGCGGATTCACCAGCTGACATTCATGGCATGACGCACACATCTGCGAACATCCCTGTGAATGCCCAGCCAATAGAAATGGGTCATAAGACGGTTCAGTGTCTGTTCCTGCCCTAAGTGACCCACCATCGGATTATAATGAGCCGTCTGGAAAAACATTTCCCGATGGCTCTTTGATATCAACAACTGGGTTGTATCTTCTTTTGTCTAAGTGTCCTGTGTCACTCGATACAACTGGTCATTTATAATAGAAAAGTACAGATATGCAAGTGCAATGTCTGGCTGAAGACATTGACCATCAATCACATTCACTTGGTCAAAGGCGCGCCAAAGGGTCTCGTCTCGCGTCTGCTTCAGAGGGAAATTCCCAGCGGGGAATCCTCTAAGGGTTGGGGAAGCTGAGAGGGGGTTTGGGAGGGGGCACCCCCCGTTTCCAGGGAGGAGGAACAGGACGGAAAGAAGAGGAAGGAGGGGAGACAGGAGAGAGAGAGAGACAGAAGAATCTCGGGGCTCGCCAGCTCCCAAGTGCGCTGCCATGTGGTCCTCTGCCAGCAGGATGGTCATTTGGAGCGATGCCGTTTTTGTAAGTTCTAGTTAAAAGTCTGTTTAAACTTTGTTATATCAGCCCGTCAATACTGATCAATCATAAGAATTAAACAGTAAGAAACTATGCTTTGACGCCTACCACTTATTTAGATACACAGTTGCCTGACTGAGTAGTTTGAATGTAAGATGGACCTTCACGAAAACTTTCCGCCGGATTCACAAACGCTTCGTACTCTCCAGATTTGTTAGTTAAACGTGTATATATTCGTGAATTCCAAACATTCGTAAATGGGGGGGGGGAGGGGTGTGCACGTTCATTCACAATTATCATAATCCAAGCCCATGAAAATGCCATATAAGGAAGGCACCAGACTCACTAGTAAATACTTTTAACATCTAGGTGGAACGGTAATGAAATCGTTTTTATGAATGAGGTGCATTTGCATCGTAAAATTTTGATTTAGCAAGCACAATAGCGTCTCAAAGAAAGTGAGGACTTAATTTCATTGCATGTTTTTGATGTCATATGATGGTCTTTTCTGAATCAAACAGTTCAAAGAGTCAGTAAAATGTGAAACATAAAAAGAGTGTAAAACATTTTCAGTCCACGCTGGCAGGAGGATGTCCACCACCATTAACCTTCTCTGGTTCAGTTTGCAGCGCATGGCTAGAATCATTTGAAGAAACTTCCTGGGTAAGTCATGAGTGTTATAGGCTACTTGCAACTGGAAAAATCTTCAGAGAAATTAATAGAATGCCTGAAGAAGATCTTTGACCGAAATGCTGTAAAATATTACAGATTTGCAAGCTATACGATAGTGTGCAGGCTTTTTCAATTTTTCCCCCGTTGTATTGTGTACCCACCTGCCCGTGATGTGTTAATTTATGGGTTAAACAGCATTAGCATTGACCATACGTTATCAGCTGAATGCAATTTACCGATGCCTATACTAAATTATGAAACCTAAATTATAGAGCTCATATAAAAAAAAAATACAAAAATAAAAAACCTGTCCAACAAGTCATGTTAGAGGGCATTAATATTTTCAAGAAAAATCAAGCACTTCTGCTGGAAAAACGATAAGCGGAGTTGGGAAAAAATTATACTTTAAGCAGTAAAGAAATAAGTAAATAGGCTAAGTATAGGCTATGGTTTAAAAAGAAAATAAAGATTTTTTTTTAAATAATTTGTTATTTTTTAAGGTCACTCATTTCATTATTAGTTATTTTTGATTACTTATTTAATTTCACTTCTATTAAAATGTAGTCATGACAATTTGCCTGTAAGAACACAACACGTTTGGATGTCTTACACACGATGTACACATAGTCGGGAGCAGGTGTAGATTTCGTTCATACCAACTAACGTTTTGAAAATACGAAAACTTTAATGAATCTGAGAATTTTCATCAGAATGGCTATGAACAATTTACACAAAAATTTGTTCTGCTCGTGTTTCATGAATGAGGCCCATTGTTTATGTCTCGTCGCTATACTTTTAAAACTGTGTATTTAAACATTTATGGACTGGCTCCATTCACTTCCTTACTCCCTTGTGCCTTACTGTAACCACGATTATTGCTTTTTTTTTAAATGAACGAGGGATGAGATGAAATTATTTTTTGTGGTAATGAACATTATACCACAAATGCTGTTAATTAAGCTTAGCTTGTAATGAACCTGAAACATTCCTTTAAGAAGCCTGGGGTGGACACTAGCACACCAGAATCTCATACTGAGCACCAACATCCAAAGCACAACATGTGGTATTTTCAGCTGTCACAGGTATAGAGATCCAAATCCCAGGTGATACTGCATGTTCATTTCATGAAGTCTCACCACAAGCAGGAAGTCAAATGAAAGCCTGTCTTTTCCTGCATCTGCTGGTTTGCGACTGAACTCCAGGGATCAGATTTGGTCATGCTGAAATCAATCCATTACCTCACATGTCCAGAATCTTCAGATATGACACAACACGGAGGAAAATGAACGACGCGTGTCGGTTTAGACCTAAAAATGGCACCCTCCTGACTGACAGATGATCTCCATTTCCCAACCTCTAAGATTACCTCAATAATACTTTGGAAAAAAAAATCATTTGGCATCTCTCAGAACTGTCAGCTGACACGTAGGCATGGAAAAATAACTCAGTTCACCCATGACTCTGAGAGTTATTTTGAAAATGGGTTTTAGGCCTTGAAGTTTTGTTTTCAGTTTCTTTTATGTGACACTTTTTTTGTCGACCACTCGAAAGAGCTTGGGCTCATTTCAGAGGTGCTTTAGATGCTACTGACTTTTGTAGATTTTATACAAATCACTGGATATGCAAGATTCAAAGCTTTGATGAACTTTAATCACCATTCGTTTCAGAAGTAATAAAGCTATTTGAAATAATGATTATATCAAAGCTATTTTTTATAGAGTTGGCAGTTTTGGCAGCTGGCACACAAGAAGAGAACATTCTGTACATCTCTCACTTTCTTTTCTCTCCATCTTTCTCAGCCATCTGTTCTTCTTAGGGGCCAAGCACCGAAGGTGCTGTGGCGCCTATTGTTTTCGTTAGTGTTATTATTATTAGTTAGGGGCCAAGCACCGAATGTGCGTAGCCTCTATTGTATCTGTTAGTATTATAATTACTATTATTCCTCCCCAATGGGAGTCTATGGCAGCCCATAGAACCGTTTGTAGGACAATTATGAAATTTGGTGCACTGATAGGGTGGTCATGAATAGTCTCCACAGCAAATTTGTGACCTCTAGGCCAAATTCCATAGCGCCACCACCAGCCCAAAAATAAAATTTTCTTTTGCGTGTATATTTTTATCCGTTTCTCCTAGAAACAAAAAAAAAAAAAAAAAAAAAAAAAAATGTTGTCTGATTTCTCTCCTCTTAATGTTTCAAATGAATTACCCCATACATTATAACTGCCCATTACGGTAGCTGCCACCTTGGATAATGATGTTTACAGTTTAAAAGTTTCATGTCCTTCAAATTTTGTCCGATTTGTCCAAACAATGGCTCAAAATAATCTCTAGACCAAGCCGCACAGAAATTATAGTAAATAATTTTGATTTTCGCCTTTGTTTAAAAGTTACGGTAGCACAAAGTTAATAAGGTCGATGTAAAACTGGATTTGAGGCTGTATCTTGGCAACAGTTTGTCCTGTTAAAACTAAACTTGGTATTCTTCATCAGGACCATGATCTAAGGGCACATGCAGAGTTTGGTGTCTATGGATTCTGTGGGTATTTTTCCAATATCAACTTTACTGTCCCTCCACCATATTGAAATGTATTTGAAAAAAAAAAAGACCTATCTTTTAAATACATTGCCTGATTTCAAAGAAAATTGGTATGCATCATCGACATCATAGCCTGATGATACTTGAGCAGTTTGGAGACAGCACCACCTATATTTCAAAAGATAACTTACACTTGAGTGCCATTCAAAGGGCATGTCAACTGAGTGTCTCAGTGTGATTAAAGCATTGGTTTATAGCCTAAAAGGTTGTGGGTTTGATTTCCAGGGTGACTTGTTTTAAGAGTTGATGTTTTATAGTACTGGATATCTTTGTATTTTGTTTATTGAATAGTTGCAGGGCTTCTCACAGATCAGTTCTGTTTGCAGGTATACTTCTTATACTTTTTTGTCTAATTGTTGTTCTTCTGATATATATGGGAATTATATATTTTGAAAGGATTGAGAAGTTTGGAGACAGAATCACGTGTAGTTCAAAAGAACATGGTCTGTTTAGTATGGTTATCATGATGCATGCTATGATAGCTTAGCATGCTAATCGGTTCACATGCTAACTGTTAGGTTTTCTGTCATATAAGGCTATTTGATCACAATGCTATCCGTAGGGTAACATTAGCTTAGCATGCTAATAGGTTAGCATGCTAATCATTTAGCATGCTAACCGACACATTTGTAAGGCTATCTGATCACAGTACAATCAGAAGGAAACATTAGTTTAACATGCTAGTCAGCTAACATGCTAATCAGTTAAATGTATCATGACCAGTCTATTCTTTCTTTCTGCTGTTTGATATTAGGCTGTCCACCATTTTGAATACTTTTATTTTATTCAAAACTTGGTGAATCTCAGCTTGGTATATCTCTTCAGCACTTAAAAAAAAAAAAAACATCAGGCAATGTGGCCCAGTGGTAAGTTGCACTATACTTTGGAGTTGAAAGGTAGTTGGTTTGAGATCAGTTTGGGACAATGGGAAAAAATTTGAGTAATTGCAAAATACATTATGACTGGATTGATCTTTTTTTCTGTTGTGTTTGATATCAGCCATATCAACACACCACCATTTTAAATACATTTGTATTCAAAACCTTCTGACTCTTAGACTGGTATGTCTTTTTAGCACCCGTGAAGCATTTCTGTTTCTCTAACTTTTTTGGTGACTTGTGAAGTAGTGTGGGGTTGCTTTGTATGTCATATTCATGCAATGTGTTGTGCTTACTATGGTGTAATGCTCGCCATATCGGAGATTTTGAATTCTGTTTACTGAATGGTTGCTGGGCTTTTCCCCAAGCAAATTTTTATTTTCCCCTTTGTTGAAAAGTTACATGAATATAAAGTTGATCATGGTAACAGCTGTGCACGGCTGTAATTCCACTAAGTTCGGTATGTCCCTTTGTTGATTGGCAACTTTGTGGCTGAGTAGTGTAATAGATAGCACACTAAACTCTAGAATGGAAAGTTGTGGGTTTCAAATCAAATTAAATCAAATCACTTTTATTGTCACACAAAAATATACACAAGTGCAATGGTGTATGAAATTCTTGGGTGCAGTTCCGAGCAACATAGCAGTCATGACAGTGATGAGACATATACCAATTACAATAAACATCAGATTTACACAACACAATATACAAATAATAACATACACTGTACAGTATACAATACACACAATATAGATACACATTATTCAATAAAAAAGTATATATAGAATGTACAGTAGGTTGTATTGTACTGTATTGACATTCAGGCTGTCGGTTGATAGTAAGTTGTTAAGAGAGAGTATATTATAATAATAATATAATATATGACAGTCCGGTGTGAGATATAAGAGTAATAAAGTGCAGTGCCGATGTATTTTGATTGTGGGAGATCAAGAGTTCAAAAGTCTGATTGCTTGGGGGAAGAAGCTATCATGAAGTCTGCTGGTGCGGGTCCTGATGCTGCGATACCGCCTGCCTGATGGTAGCAGTGAGAACAGCCCATGGCTCGGGTGGCTGGAGTCTCTGATGATCCTCCGAGCTTTTTTCACACCGCCTGGTATATATGTCCTGGAGGGAGGGAAGCTCACCTCCGATGATGTGTCTGGCAGTTCGCACCACCCTTTGCAGTGATTTGCGGTTGTGGGTGGTGCTATTGACGTACCATGTAGAGATGCAGCCAGTCAGGATGCTCTCTACAGTGCAGGTGTAGAACCGTGTGAGGATGTGGCGATTCATTCCAAACTTCCTCAGCCATCTCAGGAAGAAGAGGCGCTGATGAGCCTTCTTCACAACGACTTCAGTGTGGATGGACCATGTGAGATCTACAGTGATGTGGACACCCAGGAACTTGAAGCTGCTGACTCTCTCCACTGGTGCTCCATTGATGGTGATGCGACTGTGTTCTCTGTCTTTTCTTCTGAAGTCCACCACAAGCTCCTTTGTCTTACTGACGTTGAGGGAGAGGTTGTGCTCCTGACACCAGTGTGTCAGAGTGTGCACCTCCTCTCTGTAGGCTGTTTCATCATTGTCAGTGATCAGACCTACCACCGTCGTGTCATCAGCAAGCTTAATGATGGCATTGGAGCTATGTGTTGCCACACAGTCATGTGTGTACAGAGAATACAAGAGTGGGCTGAGAACACAGCCCTGTGGGGCTCCAGTGTTGAGGGTCAGTGATGAGGAGATGTTGCTGCCTATTCTAACCACCTGGCGTCTGCTTGACAGGAAGTCCAGGATCCAGCTGCACAGCGAGCTGTTTAAGCCCAGAGCCCAGAGTTTCTCATCAAGCTTGGAGGGCACTATGGTGTTGAATGCTGAGCTGTAGACTACAAACAGCATTCTCACATAAGTGTTCTTTTTTTCCAGGTGGGAGAGAGCAGTGTGTATTGTGGATGCAATGGCATCATCAGTGGAGCGGTTGTTGCGGTAAACAAACTACAATGGGTCTAGAGAGAGAGGCAGCACAGAGCAGATGTAATCTCTGATTAGTCTCTCAAAGCATTTTCTGATGATGGGGGACAGAGCAACAGGACGCCAGTCATTTAAGCAAGTGATATTGCAAAGCCGCGGGTTCAGAGCTTTGCGGATATTCACCTGTCGGAAGGATCGGGTTACATCCGCTACAGAGACGGAGAGTGAACTAACCTCTGTAGCTTCGGCCGTGAGAGCTCTCTCCGGGAGGGTGGTGTTATTTCCCTCAAAACGAGCATAAAAATTGTTTAGCTCAACCAAGAGAGATGCAGCGGTGTTCATGGCAGAGTTTTTATTCCCTTTAAAGTCTGTGATGATGTTAATTCCCTGCCACATGCTTCTAGAGTTGGTGGTGTTAAACTGTCCTTCAATCTTGTTCCTGTACTGACATTTTGCTGTTCTGATATTCGGAGTGCATAACTGGCTTGTTTATGCTCCTCCGCATTCTCGGAATTAAAAGTGGAGGTCCGCACATTAAGTGCCGCGCGAACATCACTATTAATCCATGGATTCTGGTTTGGATAGATCCATATTGTTCTGGTCGGAGCAACGTCCTCTACACACTTTCTGATGAAACACATTACGCTATCAGCGTAAAGCTTGATGTCGTCATCAGAGGCGGACCTGAACATCTCCCAGTCCGTGTGAATCTGATTGGTCCGACCAGCACTGGATCGTTCTGAGGGTGGGTGCTTCCTGTTTCAGTTTCTGCCTGTAAGCGGGCAGAAGCAGAATGGAAGAGTGGTCCGATTTGTCAAATGGTGGGCGGGATTTGTAGCCATCCTGGAAGGGAGAGTAGCAATGGTCCAAAACCCGGTCCCCTCGTGTGTTGAAACTGATGTGTTGGTGGTATTTTGGTGCGACTGATTTGAAACTGGCTTTATTAAAGTCCCGGTCACAATGAACGTGGCCTCAGGGTGCGCGGTTTCCTGCTTGCTTGTAATCCCATACAGTTCCTTGAGTGCCCGGTCTGTGTCGGCTTGTGGGGTGATGTACACAGCAGTGATAATGATCGCTGAGAATTCCCTCAGTAGCCAGAATGGTCGACACAGAAGCATGAGAAATTCCAGATCAGGAGAGCAGAAAGACTTGATAGAATATACGTTCCTCTGATCACACCAGGATTTGTTGATCATAAAACATACTCCACCACCTCTGCTTTTACCTGAGAGGTCTTTTGCTCTGTCCGCTCGGTGCACGGAGAACCCCGCAGGTTCGATGGCTGAGTCTGGAATCTCCGCAGACATCCAAGTTTCTGTAAGGCGGATAATGCAGCAGTCCCTCGTCTCTCGTTGGAAAGAGATGCGCGCTTTCAGCTCGCAGAGCTTGTTATCCAGAGACTGAACATTTGCCAGTAGAATACTGGGTAGCGGGGGTCGATTTGCGCGGCGTCTTACTCTGATGAGAACGCCGGCTCTGTTTCCCCTTTAAATCCTGCATTTCCGTGGCCGGGCAGCCCAGACAAAGGGCTCCACTTGCGTGTTTGTAAACAGCAGGTCGGCATTGAGGAATCTGTAGTCCGGTTTATGGTGTGTAATTGCTGAACCAATGTCCAAAAGTGTTTGTCTGTCATAGACAATAAGGCAGACAACATCCAAGACAAAAAACATAAGAATTTTAAACAAAACAAACAAAACACTACCATGTTGTGTCGGAGCTCGCAACGCAGCAGCCATACTCGGCGCCATCTTGAGTCCAACTTTTTTCATCTGTCTTTGAAAAAATCTGGGTTTAAATCTGTCCTTGGGTGATGTGATCTGTGCTTGCTCTATGAGATCTTTGGGTTGTGTTTAATGTTGTGAATTGGTTGCCATGCTGGTGCTTGGCCCCATAATGGCTTTCTGCAGCTATATTTCTTCCTGTATTTGCCACCCCAAACCTTTAACCTCCATCCTGTTTACTATATTATGAGGTTAATTAAATGAGAACCTATTTTGAGAACGTTTGCGCACACAACACAAGCTTTAACATGCCAAATCTTGCTTTGGCCCTGACCATTGGAGGAGTGACTCTTTAAACAGCTCTCAGCCATGACATTAGCCTGACTATTAATAATCTGTCATCAAAAGTCCATAAACCTGTGCAAACACTCCTGATATTTCACATCTGGCACCTTGAGAAAATCTTGGTCATGTTGTCTGACGACAAAGGGCCATGTCAGTGAATTTTGTTTGAAGATTACCCATCGTACCAAGCTTTCACTTCAAGTATTCGACGGACAAGTGGAGAGGCTGTTAAGTACAAAGGCTGGCCCCTCTCTGACACTCCATTTAGTCCATTTAAAACACTCGAATGCTCAAATGATATCATAATCCTTATGATTCCTGTGTGTATAGAGCCCGGAAGGCTAAATCGCCATGGGTTCCCTTGGGAATTTTCATATGGGATTTTAAAATGGCAATTTTGGATTTATGAGTAAAATAAGGTCTGTGTTAAACATTACTTGAAGATACTTGGACGTTTTGTTCTACAACATAAATTACACACAGTCATACCTCAAATGTGAATTTTGAAGCCGCCGTTTTTTTTTTTGTTTTTTTTCTTTAAGTATGTTGCTTCAGTGTGGCTTCAATTTTGAGGTATGGCTGTGTGTTATTTATGTTGTAGAACAAAACGTCCAAGTAACTTCAATTAATTTTTACCACAGACCTTGTTTTACTTATAAATCCAAAACTGCCATTATTAAAACCCATAGGAAAATCCTGAAGGAACCCATGGCTCATGAAAGCTAATTCTCTTCTGGGTTTTTGGACTACAACCTGAACAGCTCTGTTGCCAGTGTTGTTAGTGCAGTCCAAGGTGAAGTAGCCACAGTTCACCAGTAGGGATGCACCGATACCACTTTTTCTCTTCCGATCTGATTCCGATATCTGAAATATCAGTATTGGCCGATACCGTTCCTATCCGATACCAGTGTTGTTTTCTTTCTTTTTTTTTTTTTTTTTTTTTTTTTTTTGCATAATCAGTTTAGAAAATCTTTACATAATTATGTGGAACTAATTGGGGGTCCTCTGTAATATGTAAAGAAACACAAACCTCTAACTACACATTATTTTAATATAAATGGGAAGTGGTGGCTCAGTGGTTAAGGCTCTGGGTTACTGACCAGAAGGGGTTCAAGCCCCAGCACCACCAAGATGCCACTGTTGGGTCCTTGAGCAAGGCCCTTGACCCACTCTGCTCCAGGGGCACTGTATCATGGCTGACCCTGCACTCTGACCTCAGCTTAACTGGGATATGTGAAAAAAAGAATTTCACTGTGTATATGTGCAAATGTATAATGTGTGATAAATAAATACAATTAATTATAATAAAATTAAATGTGTAGCTTATTAAAGGAATAGTTCACCCAAAAATGAAAATTTGCTGATAATTTACTCACCCTCAGGCCATCCAAGATGTATCTGAGTTTCTTTCTTCATCAAAACAGAATTTAAGATTTTTAGGATTTCATTTCAGGCCTCCTCCTTTAAACAATGCAAGTAAATGTACTCCATTTTTTTCTGATTTTCCAAAATGCATATTTAGGGTGCATTAAAATAAACTCCAGTTGATAAATAAAATTATTCTGAACCCAAACGATTGATTATTTTTAGAAACAAAATAATACTTATATACTTTTTTAACTACAAATATTCGCTTCCGTACAAGCGCGCTCATGAGAGGGATGACGTAAGCTCGTTGGTAAGGTCACGCGTCACATGGAGGAGGAGGCAGGAAGTACATCACTGTTTACAAGACAAACTTGCACCGACCACAGACCAAGCGCCGTTCACAAACCAAAACAGTCCAAAACAGTTTCAAAACAATATAAAATTAAAAATAATTTCCAAATAATAATAATAAAAAATAAAAAAATAAAAAATATTACTGCAGTAAATAACCATCCTTTATTTTGGAGCAATGTATTGTACTTGTGCTTTTTCTTTAGCAGAAATATATAGGCTATATGACTGTCAGGAATTCAAGCCACACAAGTTGTAGCTAGTGAAACCAAGCATCCTTTGTGTGAGACTTGACAGTGAAGTGGCGTGAAGGTGAGTTATGCAGGCAGTGATGAGCGAGTGAATTGAGTGCAGGTGCGGTGAATTAGAATTCGGGTGATGAGGAGTGGAGCGCTGAGGGAGGTGCAGAGCCCGAGGGAGGTGTGACAAAGACAAAGATTTCACACATACCTGAGTTCGCTGGAAAAACAGCACGGGCACAGCCGATGAATTCAGATACCGACCTTTGTTTCTTTCGATGGTCTGAAATCCTCAGAGGTAAAAAAAAAAGAGAACGTAGGGGTGTACTAATATCCAGGTTCAGCGCAATAAGCCAGAGCTACAGTCGCTCATGATCATGTATAGGCAATCGATGAAAAGTTAATATTTTTCCTGCCGTGCATTTTCTTTGGTGTTTCTGAAGGTTGAACCATCCAGGATACACACACCAAACGACCATTTTGAACAATACACTTATACAAATACAAATCTACAGCAAAGACAATTCAACTTTTGTACAGCTCCCCTTGTCTTGTAAACAATGACGCGCTTTCTGCCTCCTCCTCCACGTGACGCGTGACCTTACCAGGGAGCTTACGTCATCCCTCTCATGAGCGCGTGTCACAGAGATGTACGGAAGCGAACATTTGTAGTTAAAAAGTATATAAGTATTGTTTTGTTTCTAAAAATAATCAATCGTTTGGGTTCAGAATAATTTTATTTGTCAACTGGAGTCGTGTGGATTATTTTGGTGCACCCTAAATATGCATTTTGGACCATCAAAAAATGGAGTACATTCACTTGCATGTTTAAAGGAGGAGGCCTGAAATGAAATCCTAAAAATCTTAAATTCTGTTTTGATGAAGAAAGAAACTCAGATACATCTTGGATGGCCTGAGGGTGAGTAAATTATCAGCAAATTTTCATTTTTGGGTGAACTATTCCTTTAAGAAAAACTTTACTGTTAACTAGTCTACTGAATCTACTAGTAGATTTTATATTGCACCAGGCTGAAGTTGCATTAAACATCTCAAGCATCTCCAAGTCATTACATCATCAACTACAAAATTATTTAATAACATACACGCCACAAACAATCATTTGGTCTTTAATCTGTCGAATCTGATTCTTCTCCTCCTGCCAGTTAGTCCATTACTCGGGTCCAAAGGTTTTATTCCCACATTTGGAATGGCTCCAGTCAAATCCTCTAGCAGATATCTGTACTGGTAAAGCCAAACAGCTTCAGTAACACACTGGTGACAGAGCAGAACCAGCATTAAAGTAACTAAGACTACAATGACAAGATTGTGACATATGTTCAGCTAGAATATATGCCAAGAACTGATCTCACTCAACAAAGTCATCCAGCAGCTATAGGGCCACAGAAAACCTGCAGCTCAGCATCCCATGAGCTTTGCAAGGGGAATGTTTGACACTGAGAAATGAAACCAGCACAAATAAAATAAAAACTTTGCACCCTCCCTGCAAAGTTATTTCCAACCCAATATAAGAAAAAGTTAAAGTGTCTTGTGCAGTGTGCGTGGACTGCTGTGATTAGTGGCTGGCCTGCTGAGATTCAGCTAATCACTGAAATGTGTGTTTCTAATTGCTGAATAACATAGTCCCTGATGGGAATTGGACGCTGGTCTGAACTGTAATTTTTGCTGTCTCTCTCTCTGAATCACCTGGTATCACTCCACACACACACACACACACACACACACAAACACACATTTGCTCAGCTATCCAAATGAGGACTTACCATAGATTATATTGTTTTTATATAAAGTTAACTATAATTATTATAACCCAGGGGTTCTCAAACTTCGATCAGTCAGGCCCCCCAGAGAGGCTCTACATGTACTGGCATCACCCCATGGCAACCACACAAACAACGTGTTATTTTTCAAATTACAGGAATCGCGGACATCTGCATCCTTATAATAATTTTGTAAACAAGAATTAATGATTCCAAAACGAACTTTATGAAATGTTGCCTAAGTATTTATGGTCATACTTAGAACTGCTCTCACTGGATGTTTTTTTGTTTCTGGCACCATTCTGAGTAAATTCTAGAGACTGTGCATGATAATCCCAGGAGATCAGCAGTTACAGAAATACTCAAACCAGTCCGTCTGGCACCAACGATCATGCCAAGGTCGAAATCACTGAGATCAAATTTTTTCCCCATTCTGATGGTTGATGTTAACATTAACTGAAGCTCCTGATTTGCATCTGCATAATTTTATGAATTGCACTGCTGCCACATGATTGGCTGATTAGATAATTGCATAAATAAGTAGGTTTACAGGTGTTCCTAATAAATTGCTCAGTGAGTGTATGTGTTCACGACCCTTTTCAAACTCTCAATCCCCCCAGTTTGAGAACCACTGCTATAAACTAACTAGAGGTCGACCGATATATCGGATTTACCGATTAATCTGGGCCGGTAGTTGCATTTTTTTTTACTATCGGTTATCGGACAAAATCAACTCGAACAGTTTCCAACAGTAGTTGGATAGTTTCCAACAGTTATTTTTGGTTTAATTTCTCTGTGGCCGGTGCTGGAGGGTTCAACAATATAACGACACCCTCTAGAGGTTAAATAAAAACAATCACTGATTCTGCGTGGAGTTTGTTGTGCAACGTGACTAGGCTATTTATAGAGACGGACATTCAATAGCGGGTTTAAAACATCGACACATGCTATCTTTCATATAATATCACATGAAAAACTAAAGTGATTCACATTATATTGGGCTTCCAAGGTATTTTGTATTTTGTATCGTGATTCTGTGAGATTATCTCCCAATGACCATTTTCTGTTTGTCCGCTTGACCAAGAGTGTATGTGAATGAAAACATGTTTATCGTGCTAACTAAGGCTATCACCTATTTTCTGTGATTGTTCTAGGTGCCCCAGCCCTATTCTGTGAATTGGTGGCCATTGTTCATGATTCAGTCAATGTCTAAGTCAAATGTAAATGCCTTTCCATTGGTGTGGACCCTTCCTTATTTCTATGATAATGAAGTCGTTTGAGTGATATTGTTATTCTAATTGGATTAGGGCTAGTAGAACTCTTCACCCATTGGATGCTTTGGTTTCACCTGAATGCTTTGTAACCACCTGGAAGTACTGCCTCCTGAATGCCTATAAAATACAATGGATGCCTCCTTAAGTCAGACTTGATGACTGCAGCATGAGACAGCACCTTCTGACGTGTAGGCTAATGCTCCTGATCTTCTACAATAAAGAATCCTGCTGAAGCTTTACCCGAGTCTCCTGGTCTTCTCTGAGAGTTTCTAACAGTTTGTATACAATACACGCTATTATTATTGTCAGTAATTAATATTTTCTTTAATTTCAGACTTTGAAGAAGGTTCCAGTGTGAGAGAAATACTTAAGTTCAGCACTATTTTAAATTTGACAAACTATCGGCCTGTTTTCCCACTTTAGTTATCAGTATCGGCAAAACCCACTATCGGTCAACCTCTAAAACTAACCCTAACCCACACCCTAAACCTAACCCTAACAGAAAACTTTTTGCATTATTACAATTTTAAAAATCATTATTTCATTTATGTATGGATTGTTTTTCCAAATGAGGAAATTTTTAAATGTCCCCAAAACATTTCCTAAAAATATAATAGATTAACATGTATCACCCCCCATCACAATCCAATGAAATCCAGATTGGTAAAATTCCCACCCTACTATATTTCCTTAATATTCTGTTTCACTTGAAAATACATCACACTACAGAAATTATATGTGTTGCATATGCTGTTTCAGGTTGTCTTTATAACCACACTCGCACCTGAGTGTGGTTTCAGAGACAGAAGCTTTTTTGAGTCGCAAGATCAAACAAGTCCCAATCCCTGGTTGTTTTTGCAGTGGGTGGTCTCCCTTTCCACATTGTTGGGGATTGTTTACTGAGGGAAAGCCAGGGCCACTGCCAAGCATAGTCTGTCAGAGAGAGGGAAGTCTGGTTATGACATGGCCTGTCGCATGTGTGTGCGCCTTGGGAGGGGCGCGTGACTGCAGCTCAAACAGTACTTCTGACATTTCCATTAGACACAGGGTTATGGATCTGCCCGGGCCAGGTAGGTACAGAAGAACCGCAGCAGTGTCACAGCCTGTCTGCTTTAGCTGCGAGGGACACATTACTTAACCTGCCACTGCGGCCCCCACTGACATTTGAGCTGCCTCGCTTTTTGCGGCTCACATTTTTTACGAGTGGAAAAGTGCTCCCAAAACAGAGCATTTCAGGATTGTTTTAAGTTCATTACAATACCGTTGCTTTAATTCCCATTTCCCTTGCAACTAATGAAGATGCAATGTCCTTAGAACTCTGCAACATCGCCTGGAGGTGCATGTATGTGTGTTTGCATGCAAATCTTACTGTAAAAATTCACACTTTGCTGTATAAATACCTCAGATGTCCCTCTGCTGCTATTACACTAAGGTAAACGCATGCTGTTAGAGCCAGGTGTTGATAGCCGCATCCTTCGCGAGGGCATTAGTCATGATAAGGTCAGCCTGTCAGTTCACGACTACATTGTAATCTTCCCTGACTCGACCTTTAGACCGCAGATTAGCTCCATTAGTTCTGCAGGAGAGACGTAGCAGTGAGCACACTGTCAGTACGGTAATTCACCCATTCATGAACGTTGCGTCGCAGATCCTGAGCTTGAGTAGAATTCAACCTCTAGGCATCAAAGCTTCACTGAGCTGAAGTTATCCAGCGTGACTTGCCCGTCGTAAGTGGTGGGCCGGCCGGTGGGGACGTTGGACACGTTGAAATGCGAATCACACACTACAGCGGGTGTGCGTGGGTTCTGGGGCAATAACATGCACTGGATTTCGAGTTCAGACATATCAAATCAAGATGCAGCCCAGCATGATGAGTTAGAGTCATGGAAATGTGTGTGGTGCTTGGCTGCTCTGTGGATTCTGTAGGAATATTCTTCTTAAATTCCGTAATTAAAATAAAATGTAAAAATACATTTTTAACAAAACTTTGCAGTTCTTTTTGGTCAAATAAAGTTCTGCACAACAGAGCTTCAATGTAAATTAAAACATTGATGGAAAAAACCTGTGATTACCTGTTGCACAAGGTTGTTATGGCTGAGTGCTGAGATTCTGTACATTCTTGCTTGTGTAAAATTGCTTAAATATAATAATAATAACAATAATTATAAGTAATATTATATACCATACAAATGAATGGTAATTGGTGTTATTAATAGTAATATTACATTTTTCTACATGTTTACAGTAGTAATACATTTTGGTCGTCATGTCCTTAATTTCACACATCCAGTTGAATCAAGCTTTTATTTTGATGGAAAACTTAGGGAAGTCCTTTGAGTTACTGTGTGCATTTGACAGTTGCCCATTCAAAATTAATTGCTGAAATGCTTGCGTCCATCAGAGCACTGCATCCTTTTGCAGTTTCATAATAATAATACTTGGCCATATCGCAATTTTAATTTGATTAATTGTCAAATTGTCATTCATTTAATAGCACATTTTGTTTTTACTCTTAACACCATTTTATTGACTCAATTCAGTGATTCCAAAATCCCCAGAGCTGCAGCATGGTGTAAAGCCATGTGTTAATGCAATATGAGGCCGAGGTGTCACACGGTGAGTAATTGCGGACATAAAGGTGCTTTGATAAATTGCTTGTCAGACAATTTGGTGTTTTATTAGGAGTTGTTGCGAGAGTCCACTGGAAATGCACAAGTTTCCACAGCTGCTTTAAGGTGAGGCAGTTCTTCTGAGTTTGTGGTCCCGGGTCCCCACAGTAATTAGCCGTGTTGGAGCTAGGTCTGCCCTGCCCCTGCGAGACCAGGCTCGTACACCAGTGCTAAAGTGAATGGAACACCATGCCTCTTTTCAACGAATTGGCTGGGCGGCAATGTTATAACTGCAATTACTGCTTGTCATAGCAGTGTGTGACAATCGCCAGCCTCTGCTTAGCCCTAAAAAGTCCTTTGCGCCGAAAGTCTGAGGAACTCCTTTAGGATTTCAACACACCCAACAATTATCAACTATGTAAAGAATAAATCACCATTTGAGGCCACATGTTAAATTCATTTTGTGTCCATGTGTGCCAGCGGGCAAGTGTGCACGTGTCTGAGCCAGCATACACTCATGTATGCATGGGTGTGTCTTTGCGGCTGCTTTAGAGCTCTGTGAGTGAATCTAGAGCCGGTGGTGAAGGGTACAGGTGCCATGAAGCTCTTTTAGTGTCAGGCAGCAGAATTATCGCCCCGGGCAGCCCTGCAGGCTAGAGGGGGTGGCTGAATCAGCCAGGAGTGCAGGAGGCCTTCAGTTTATACTACACAAGAGCAGCTGGAACTCCACTGCGGCCAAACAAAACCACTGTTACCTCTAAGACTGGCACATACTCGCACTGTGCATATGCTAAACCTCATATCAAAAAAACACTGAAAATAAGAATAAAATAAATGTCACAAAACACAATCATTAACTCCTTGAGCGGAATGACTCATTTACCTGGTGGTTTGGTTTGAGATTTGCATACATGAATGCTTCACAAATTACCATAATGTTGGCGATTACAATTTGTAATTTAGACCTTGGTCTAGTTTCGTGCTCTTTGATGTTCAGATGCACCTGTTTTGATCTTTGCAGTTAGAAAAACAGTCTTGTTCATAATTGAATCTTGTATTTAAAGGCAGCATGAAATTAATTGACTCTATTTACTTTCTTAACGCCCGTTCCTGGTCTTATTGTGCATGATTTATTGGTGCAAGTTAAAATGCAAATTATTATAATAATTTTTTTTATCAAAATGTCTCTAAACCACCTGGCTTCATTTTGGTATTTAAAGGGACAGTTCGCCCAAACACCTGTGTTACAGTTTAGACATGAAAGGCTGTTTGCAACCCATTTTACTTCCTTAATCTTACGTATTCCCGACACAAAATTCAACAATTTTATATGTCGTAGTCGGATACTTTCGTGATGGCAAATGGGGCTCTTGCAGGTGGTAAATGTTTGGATTTGGGGAGATGGTTATATAAGATTTTTTTGATCACTTCTTTATTTTAATAGCTTTTTTTTTAAATTTCATTTAAAGTGCAATTTGAATAAAAAAATATCTTTTAAGTTTTTCATATTTCAATAAATTAATTAAATTTTTAAAGCAAAATCAAATAAAGCAAAAATATTCACCGACGCTCGGCAGGTGGTTGACAATGTAATCGGGATATTTTTCTATTAAAATATCGTGAAAATGTTTTTTACATATCGCCCAGCCCTAAATGAAAGTGAATGGTGACTGAGGCTAAAATTCTGCCTAACATCTTCTTTCATATTTCACAGAAGAAACTCATATGAGTCATATGTTTAGAGAAAGTTAATGAGTGCGTTCACATGCACGTTCTTACACTGATTATGCTTAATAAGCTGATTTCGCGTGGCATGTAAACACCTTTACCAGTGTTCTCACCGGCTTAATCAGTGTGTGCACCTGTTGAGAGCATGTCTTTTCATGGTTTGATGTAAAAAACAGAAAATAACGCTATTGTTTCAAATCTCATGTAAACACGGTTTTCTTGCTTTGCCAGATTTTTTAAATAAGCTGATTTTTGGAGGGGGCCTGGGTAGCTCAGCAAGTATTGATGCTGACTACCACCCCTGGAGTCGCGAGTTCAGCAATGATCTCCTAAGCAACCAAATTGGCCTGGTTGCTAGTGAGGGTATACTCACATGGGGTAGACTCACATGGGGTATCCTCCTCATTGTCGCGATTAGTGGTTCTCTCTCTCAGTGGGGCGCGTGGTAAGTTGTGCATGGATCGCAGAGAATTGCATGAGCCTCCTGTGCTGTGAGTCTCCGTGGTGTCATGCACAGCAACCCACATGTTAAGATGTGTGGATTGACTGTCTCAGAAGTAGAGGCAACTGAGACTTGTCCTCCGCCACCGGATTGTGATGAGTAACCGTGTCACCATGACAACCTACTAAGTAGTGGGAATTGGGCATTCCAAATTGGGAGAAAAGGGGATAAAATAATTTTAAAAAAAGCTGATTTTTGGGAGTAATTGGTGTCCATGGAAATGTGCTCAATGAATCTTTGGGTGAACTATCCCTTAAATTTCAGTTTCTGATGGATAAAATCAAGATATCATGTTTCACTTGGAAATACATAAGATTAAGGAAGTAAAATGAGTTTCATGTTGATTTTAAACTGTAACTCTGTCTAGAAGTTAAATTGATATATCAGTCAAGAAAACTTTAGTGCAGTATTTTAGTTTCAGATATGTGGAATGTTTCTCAGCTGTTTCTGGCATTTTTTTTATCTCTAGATGGGTCTGTTAAGGTCACTGTTTTTGGGGTTTTCTAGAGAAGGAAATGAAATGCACCCATCCCTGACAGAGTTGATCATCTTCAAAACATCTAATCAAAACCCCGAATAAGAAATAATCTCTTCTCATAAATAACTTCCCTCCTCATGGACCAGCCTGTCACATTAGATTGTCTATCCATTGTAGAAATATTTTAGATTTTTATCAGAAAGCTCCAATGTGTTGTTGATCAGTGTCCAGTCTGATTTTCATAACTGATGCACTCTTTTTGAAGTCTTTTCGTAAAATCGAATAGTAGTATTTCAGCAGCTCTATCAGAATGTTAATTGACCTCATGAGACATGTTTAATTCAAAAACAACTTCTCCTATAACAATAACCGTAGTTACTGAATTACTATTGTAATGACCCTCAACTTTTAATGTGTGTACAATATCAACATTTGAAAACCCATTGTAACGAGGCCACAATTAACTTGAGCCACGAAAAAAGATCAAGCAGTTTGGCATCATTATTCTTTGTGTCCTTTTGTGTTTCAAGGTTGTGCTGAAATTTTTTTATACACTTTGAAGTACAGGTTTGTTAAGGAAAAAAGCTTCTTCAGCAATCATAGAAACACATAATGAAGATCAATAAATACACCCTCTCTGGTGCAAAATTATGTTTATTTCATTCAGCAAATTCAAGACATGCAAGAAGAGTGCAATTCAGGTCCTGTGAGTTGAACTTCTTGAGTGTTTGGATTTTGTGGTTGCAAGATTCAGACCATGTCCATCTTTTGAAGAGCAGAGAGGTCTGGGTGGAATTGGAGGCCCTCTGATTTCTCTTGGCTAACAGCTTGGTTTTGAATTTGTGAGTTTTGGAGACTCAGTTGAGAAATCAATCCAAAAATCAAAGCAATTCATGTTCCACTTCTGTCGTGCAAGATGTCTTTTGCTTAGATTGGAGAGGGCCAGGCCAGTCAAACCTATTTTGTGATACAGGAAGAGCTCTCACTCTTGGAAAGCAAGTGCAATTTTGCACAGAATGTTTTACAAAACTACTCCCAATCTTTCAAGGAATGTACCTGTATTTGGTGGAACAAGTCGCAGTCTTATTTTTGTTGGAGGCTCCAAGGAGGATACCATATCAGCCATCTGTCTATAATGCTTCAGTGTGAGATTTATTTTATTTTATTTTTTGTTAATTATTTTTCGCTAAGGATTACACTTAGAGATTCATCTGTCCTGGATGATTAATTTTAGTGATGGCGGTATAATCCTCAATCATGAGCCATTTTACCACTGCATGTTTTTTTCCTGCCCTGGATAAGAAAATCTTTGTAATAATTCTGTTGCATGCTAGATTAATCTGCCTCCTGTTTCTCTTGTACTTCAGGTTGTTGCTTACTTCTTTCATCTCAGACTGATGTAAGGCAGGAGAAGGTTGGAAGAATAACAATTTGAACAATTTCACCATACCGATAGAGAGGCTTATGCCACGTAGTTTATAAACACTTCTAAAGCACTATGGTAAAGTAGGCCTTTGACAACAAGACAACAGAGCTGATTGCCTCTTGCACAAACGGCTTTTCCATTTCTCTCTCTGTCTCTCTCGCTCTCTGTCTGTTTCTCTCTGGAGGAGGTAAGGATGCTAGAGGGCTGTGTTTTTAATGAGCTATAGCATCAGCAGCACTCAGGCATAAATTGCTGACACTGTTTACTGCAGGCGTTTTGCTCCTCTCAGCTGACCCTTTAGCTTCCACAGCCACAGTTAAATAAAGCTGCTTCTGCTCTTCCACAGGTAACATATTCAGACAGCGGCTAAATCCACCTCATAAAATCCAAATTAGTTTGTAGAACGGATGCAGTGCCTACGTCTTAAACGATGCAAAATCAAATCCCTCTTTAGTTTAATTTACTTACTTTCTTAAAAAATGTCCCTGATCTTATTGTGCACGATTTATCAGTGTACATTATTAAAAAGAAAAAGAAAGCAGTTTATTTTCATAATCTTTCATTAAAAGGTAAATACTTTGTCCACCCCTGAAACAACTTTCCTGTTGACATACCCAAGTCCACACGTGTGTGGAAAATATTAACCAATAATATCATAGCCAGACAATATTGATCCAATAAGGATAAGGTTCTATTTGTTAACATTAATAAATTCATTATGTATAATGAAATAACAATGAACAATATTTTTTACAGCATTTATTAATCTTGGTTAATGTTAGTTTAGAAATGTACCACTGTTCACTGTTAGTTCATAATGCATAAACCCAACTGTGCCATATGGAAGTAAAGAGATGTTTTACTTCTACAAGTCAAATAATTTACACATTTCAGAATGATACCCTGGGAAATCAGAATTTCAAGCAAAACACCTAAGATCACACCTTGGACACAAGGACAATTGCATCTATGTGAACTTCTGCCATTAATCTAGGATGAACTTCAAAGACATTAGTCATTAATCTTACAGTTCTTACAAAATCTTTGTTAAAAACACTGACCCTTAACACTTAATTAGTTTAATAATTTTAAACCATGACTTGCACTATACATAAGTAATATTGGCATTGTATTCATGATGTTAGCCAGAGAGGAACTGGCCCCCACAGTTAGCCTGGTTTCTACCGAAGTTATTTTTCTCCATTAACCAACATCTTATGGAGTTTTGTGTTCCTTGCCACAGTCGCCTTCGGCTTGCTCACTGGAGTTAGAAATACAATTATTATTTAATTACTTATTTTTAAACACAATTCACAATCATATTTTATCAAACTACACAATGATGACTCTAAGACATTATATATATTATAGTTTTATCTTCTGTTAACGCATGATCTTCTGCAAAGCTGCTTTGAAATGATGTGTGTTGTGAAAGGCGCTATACAAATAAAAATGACTTGACTTGACTTGACCTTGGCATGTATTGCACCAAACTTGCATTCTTGTCAAATAAACAAGAGTGTATGTTTATGTAACACTTGTGGTTGCTTTCAAAAAGCTATAACACAATAAACCCAATCAATTTTGCATGTTGATCTTGTAAATAACTTCCCATTCCCACTCGCTCTTATTCTCTCTCTCGGCTTCTTTCGTCCGAGAGGGTTCAATGACCTGCCTACATGCTGTTTTTCTCTCCCTTTGTTACATTCAGAATTGACATCGTCTGGAAGTGATGTTTAAATCTGTGTCCAGGAAATGGAACTGCAGGAATCCAATAACAAAATTCATTTGTCTAGATTTGACTTGGGGTGCTTCACCCACTGCGAGGGCATGCGCCAATCCTCTGAATGTAATTATTGGATTTATTTATCTATTTGTGGCTCTCATTAGAGGTGTCCATGGTTCCCAGAGCCCCTGCTGTGGATATTGGTCTGCTTACATGAAGCACATCTGCTGCGTCTCATAAACAAAAAGATGCTGTGATGCCTCAGCTGAAGATGATACATATATTTCAGTGGTTAATTTCTTTATTTACATCTATCATTCCTAAGAAGAACATGTAATTGATCAATGATCATGTGTAGGTCTTGAAAATGCTATTTGATTTGGACAATTCACATCAAAAGTGCACTTTAAGTCAACATGAAGTCAAAATGAACGTTCCTTGTCTTATTGTGCAAGATCCATCAGTGCATGTTATTACATACAAGAAACATAATGTTAACCATTGTTTGGCATTATTTTAGACCACTGTTATCGGTAACAGCCTTTCTAAACTCTTACCAATTGTTAACACAGTAATTAAAGGGATAGTTCACAAAAAAAAAAAAAAAAGAAAAAAAAAAGAAATCTCTCATTATTTACTCACCTTCATGCCATCCCAGATGTGAATGACTTTTTTTCTTCTGCAGAACACAAACAAAGATTTTTAGAAGCATATCTCAGCTCTTTTGGTCCTTTTAATGCAAGTGAATGGTGGCCAGAAATCTGAAGTCCAAAAAGCAGATTAAAGCAGCATGAAAGTAATCCATAAGACTCCAGTGGGTAAATCTATGTCTTCAGAAGCGATATGATAGGTGTAGGTAAGAAACAGATCAATATTTAAGTCCTTTTTTTACTATATATCTCCACTTTTACTTTCACTTTGCAACACATGTGATTTTCAGATGTGAAAGTGAAAGTGGAGATTTATAGTAAAAAAGGACTTAAATATTGATCTGTTTCTCACCCAAACATATCATATCGCTTTTGAAGATGTGGATTTAAACACTGGAGTCTTATGGATTACTTTTATGCTGCTTTTATCTGCTTTATGGACCTTAAGATTTCTGGCCACCATCCACTTGCATTGAAAGGAGCAACAGTGCTGAGATATTTTTCTTAAAATCTTCATTTGTGTTCAGCAATATGAATGAATACAGAAGGTCATACACATCTGGGAAGGGATGAGTAAATGATAAGAGAATTTTCATTTTTGGGTGAACTATCCCTTTAATGCCAGTTAATGAGAAAGTTTGCATGCACAATCTTACACTGATTATCCTTTATAAGCTAATATTGTTTAAGGTCATGTAAACGCCTTAAGCAGCTTTACTTTATCGGGGTAAGTTCATAAATGGTTTAAGCAAAAAGTGATTGGCATATAGATTTCTGCCCATTACCCTGATTTCTCTCTGCATGTAAACAGCTTTAACAGCGTATTTCGCCTTATCCAATGTGCGCAAGTGTTATGTGCATACCTGTTTACGTTTTGATATCAAAAACAGAGAATAAGCTGATGATTTCAAATCACATGTAAACAGGATTTTCCTGCAGTTTCTGATTTTTTTGAACAAGCTGATTTTAGGTAGTTAGCAGCGTATTGGTGTGCATGTGCCACCAGTCCTACTCAACCCACCCCGAGTGGGATTCAAATCAGCGATCCCTAGCATGGGAGTCAGACGCGCTAGCAAGGAGGCTATAAAGCCATAGCCTCTAGCTTTGGTCGCTAGTGCATCTCTTAAGGCCAGGAGAGTGAGGTTTACACACTGCACAGCTATCACTTACCAACTGGCTACCATTACACTCACCCCACTAAACCTCACTCCCATCCAGGTCATGGCACCAGTGTCACTGGTCCTACTCGACATGCTAAGTGTTAATATAAATGTGCTGAACATCAGTAAATGAAAATAACATTGTATTTGAAAAGGAAATGTTACCATTGGGATACATTGAGTGGTGGATCATTAATTTGTTTTAAAGGATTCTTGTACATGGTAGAGTCTAAACATCAGAGTTGATGAATCTTTGTAAAATATGTAACACTATTCAAATATTCAGATGCATCAGCGGCGTGAGACATTTCTAAACACTGCCATTTTTGGAAGTTCTTGCAGACCTGTAACATTTACATTCCCACTCATCTCTATTGTAAACTTTTAATGAAGTTTGCCAGTTTTCGCAAAACTTCAAAATTTGTATTACTGTGTGGCTGGAGGGCTGATGCTGACATTTCATCATTGTGCTCTATCAGTTTCATAAGTGTTTGAAATGCCAGGGCAACTCTGAAGATCACTCAAAAACACACTGATCTGGCCAATAGCAGTTAACACAGAATATGTTCTTGACTCTCTGTGACTCCCAATGTTTATTAAAGGAATAGTTAACCCCAAAGTGAAAATTCTGTTAACATTTACCTACCCTCATGCCGTTCCAAACATGTTTGATTTTCTTTTTTTCTGTGGAACATAAAAGGAGATTAGGCAGAATGTCCCGGGAGCTCTTTCTAAAAACTGAGTCTGAAATTTAAAGCTGAAGTATGTAATTTCTGCACCACTAGCACCACCAAACAGAATTGCAAATAAAAAAATCTTTCTGAATACACCCCCCCGTCTGCCATTAGTCAAACAAAGTGATAGACCCGCCCCCAAATCATGCCATTAGTTGAGTAACGTTGTGGGGGTGGGTCTAAGCGGGTTCCTCAAAATAAACAGAGCAATTTTCATAGTGCCACAGAAGACAGTGTTTACAGTTTTCGAGAAAATTAACCAATGAATGGCTTACTTATAGTTGTCTCTATTAAGCTTGTATAGAAGAAAGTATTTTAAAACTGAAAAAGTTACATCATCTGTATCAGTTTTCATCATGTAATCAAACATTTATCATCTAATAATCATCCAAGACCAATCAGGACTGTTCTTTCTGTATTCAAATTATAATTCTAAACTGTTACTATATGACAACAATTGACTTATTAATGTATTTTTTTATTTATTTTTATTTTTTTATTTTTTATTATTATTATTTCTCCTAAAGAATTTTAGGAGAAATGTTAGAGACAAAGTTGATACTTTAATGACACAACTAAGAACTCTATTAAGTCTTCGGAGCTATAAAAGAACAACCTTTGAGACAAAAAAATTATCATCTGTGTTTGGCTAGAAACATCCCACACATCTTCGGCAAGGACAGAAGAACAAAAAGCAACTATATGGCAATGTTTTGTGCACTTTTTAATGCCAAGGGAACTAAGATAAAATGTGAGAATGAGAGGTGTTAACTCAGAATGCCTAGATTAGACAACAACGAGTTGTTCGGCATTACCGCCATTTTACAGCGCTGTCCCACAGTAATTCTGCCACATCAGTGGAAGGCCAAGCGCTATTTATGAAAGATGCTCCTAGCAGAGGTGCACTTTATTGAATTTAAGACAAACTCTACCAAAGTGGTCTCCAGAGATGCATGAGGCTCCTCCATTTCTCTGATGTCTCAACTGTTTTCACATTAAACGATGAAAAAAGGTGAGGGGAAGCGGCGTGTTGAAAGGGTGAGATGTTTATTTCGCGGGAATCTTCAGTGAATATATTCTTTCAGAAATGCATATTCACTTTCTATTGACTCTCTTATGCCGTTTAACCAAATGTAAAAAAATAGCTCTGCATGTCTCACTCTGCAATTTAATGAGAAAGGTAACACATCCTTTTCACCTCCCGTATTGAAGACTGCTTGCCTTCAGGGTGCTTTTTCATTTGCAGTTTACTATATTACACTTCAAGGTGAACAGCCATCTGGATGTGGCCATTCCAGAGTGCCACCAAGCCTGTCATCTCACATGGCAAGACTTTGTCGAGGGGAAAGTTATTTTGCCTGCTAAGCTGAGTTTCTGGAGTGAGAGGAGAGTTTGAGGAGCTTCAGCTGAGAGCTGATTTATGGTGCCGATGCTGCAGTCTTGTTGATCTCAGCACTGTCATGTTCAGCTTTTCTAACTGCGAGACACCTGCACTCGCACTGCGGTGTGTCAGTGCACTTTATTAAGGTTCAGAGTGACATAAAACTAAAATTTATAGATTTATTCTTCAAAGTGAGTTCTGGAGTTTGAATAGATTTACTAGGCTCATAATAATGATCCTCAAGTAAAAAAGTGTTTTTTTTTTATTCCTTTGGCAGTGGCAGCTAGCACTGACAAATTGTATTTGATGATTTATAATTGTGACCTCCCTCTCTTTCTCTCTCTCTCTCTCTCTCTCTCTCTCTCTCTCTCACTCACTCTCTCTCTCTGTTTTAGGAACCTGTGTTGTGTTTATCCAGCAGCCTCATGATCTGGTGGTTGTCGCCGGGCAGCCTGTGACCCTGCCGTGCTCCATTACTGGATATCATGGCGTGGTGCTCTGGGTCAAAGACGGTCTCGCTCTGGGGGTCAACCGAGACCTGTCAGGTAAGAGCTTATGCTGCCTTCAAGGGCTAAAAATGAAAATTATGTCACATGTTGTTCCAAACCCATATGACTTTGTTTCTTCCATATGTGAAAAGGGAGATGTTTTGGTAGAATGTTAGCCTAAGTCACCGTTCACTGTCATTGCATCTTTTTTTTTTACACTGGAACAACAGGAGGGTGAGTAAAGGATAACAATGTTTGGGTGAACTATAGCTTTAAAGGAATATTCTGGGTTCAATACAAGTTAAGCTCAGTCGACAGCATTTGTGGCATATGGCCCTATTTTAAGAGAGCTAGCGTTAAGCACATTCAATGCTTTAAGTCATAAGCGTGAAGTCAGTGGGCATGGCCATGAAGTTTTGGTATTTTCGTGTAAATATGTGCTAAGTTTAGGCGCAAGTGGTTTTGGCTAAATCGCCCGCACAAGGCACAAATGGGATGGGTCAAGTGCAAAGACAGCAACTTCATAAGTGAGTAGGCCTACTTTAAATGGACTGTATGCAATGAATTAGAAGTAGTGTTAATATTGTCAGCTATTTTTTTTTTTATTTAGTCTTAGTCTTAGTCCTGTATCAAATGTCCTTGTTAGTTTTTATCATATTTAGTCAACCTTATCCTGTTTTTTTTTTTTTTTTTTTTGTCAAGTTTTAGTTGACTAAAAGTCTGGACATTTTAGTCTTATCTTAGTCAAAGAAAACCCTCAGTATTTTAGTCTCGTATTAGTCAATGAAAACTTTTGACATTTTAGTCATATTTTTGTCACATTTAGTCACATTTAGACAGATGCAACATCAAGAAATCCAAGTGATGCACTAGAAGTAAATCATTGCTATCATTTTAACTTAATAACACAAACCCTGAGTATCCAGAAAAAGAAAACTCTACACAATCAAAACTAGGTGGTATTATACTCACAAAGTAAGTACATAATGCAGGTTATATTTATGTTTTTCTAGGCAATTCCTTTTTATAACATATTCTAAATATCATTTTGATGGTAATGTGAAGGACAAATAAACACAGCATTGTCACCAAATACATGCCAAATACATAAGTCATTGGTCTATACTCAATCCTACGTTGCCGCTCATTTTCATCTCCTTCACAACAATTTGCTAGCCTATTAGCTTAATGAGTTCGGTTTAGCTATAAAACACAGCCTACATAATGTAACACCACTGCCTTGTCTTAATATAGCTTATTAAGTTGTCTAATATAGTTGTCACTAGTTGTTTTAATATAGCTTAAAAAAAACCAACCTATCATTACCACCAAAACGTTAACCTACCTCAATTTCTTCATATCTTCAGCCTTCATATCATCTTCTCTTTCTCCCAAGTCCAACTGTTGTTGTCATTATTTAATGAACGTTAGCTTTCTGTAAACTACTTGAAAGGTACTCCTCACTGTGCTTGCTTAGTCCTGATATGCTGCATGCAGCACAGGAAAGGAAACTGCTGCTCATGTCATCCAATGAACAGGATATTTGGATTGTAATTTAGAAATAAAAAAAAACAGACTAATATTTTGTCTCTTTTTTCCCCCAATGAAAATAAAGAGAGATTTTGGTAAAGACTTTATTTTTAAAAACTACATTTTAGTCTAGTCTTTTTTGTCAACAAAATTGCATGTTGCTTTAGTCACAGTTAGTGTTTAATGACGTTGGTGCCGTCTCGTCATTGTCTCATGTTAATCATGGAAAAAAAGGTTGTCGACGAACATTTTTCGTCATAGTTTTTGTTAACGAAATTAACACTAATTAGAAGAATTGAAAATTGCGTTATTTTGTGCATATTTCTATGACAATGAAACGCTTCTTTTATATGCATGGAAAATTTTATTCCCGTCATAATTTGGATGTATACTCCGTTAAATTAAAGCGTATGTAAGTATTATTAATCATTTTTATCTACTGACAAATCATGGGTTGTATTAACAGTGATCGTATCGGCACGCACTTTACTTCTGGTCGATTTTGATAGAATTTTTTTTTTATTAATTTATTGAAACATGAAAAAATGTAACCAAAAATATTTCTAAATTCAAATTACAATTCAAATTAAACAAAAAATATTATCAAAATTGCAAAGTGGTCAAAAAAATCGTACTAAATCCAAACATTTTACTCTCTCCAACTTCTTCCTCCGGCCCCTTTTGCAGTGACTTAAAAATGAATTTCATCAACAGGTGGAAAATTAAATCATAAATAATTACATACATATAAATAATAAAGTTTTTTTTTTTTCCATCTAATTATCTGTAACATTTTAAATTTTTTACTTCAATCTACTATATGTAATCAAACTAAATTTAAATAACACCTTTTTTCTATGAGATTAGTTATGAGACTAGAATACATTTTGGAGGTCCAGACTTTAAAGCCCTTTTACTTTCCCTTATATTTACAGTGCAGTTCCATAAGCATAGGTAAGACCATGGAAGGCTGCTTATAACTGTGGTTAGGTTAATCTCTTTAGTCTTTACCTCGTCAGTGCTGTGTAGTGGTTTGAGATGTTAGAATTCCTCCGTAGTGTTTTAACTAGACAATTCTGAATAGAAATCAAATGGGTCACAATAGTTTTGTGGTAAGCACCGATGCATTGAGGAAAGCCCAGATGACGCGTGCTCCAGAGATAGAGCAGTGCGCATCAAGCCTGGTTTTCTTCTGGAGTAGAGTTCAACTGTGGTACTCCTCAAGTATGAATGTCTCATTGCCGTTGAGAGCTGTGCACGCAAGTGTACAGGCAAAAGTATAACTGCAGCATCACGCGAATGCTTTTGTGATGGCTTACGCAACACTCACGCAAAAACCGAATCGCGCCTGTTTCTGATGAGGAAGCATATTTATTGTGTATAAAGCGCCAAATCGCAGATGAATATAATTAATTTTGCAGGAAAATCGCTGCAATAACCAACACTTACTTAACTCCTGCTTCAGTTCCACTCAAACATCTGCAATTCCAAACAAAAACATTCAGGGCTGGACTAAAATCATTCGGGGCTTGGGCCTTGAGTTTTGACCTAGCGATGTGCCTGATTACTACCTACTGGTGGAATCTCCAAACTGCAAATGCAGGAACTGAATTTGGACATTGTGCTGCGTTAAGAGGTGGTATTGAAACGTATTAGCGCAATGACCAAAAATGACCAATTACAGTGAGGCACTTACAATGGAAGGAAATGGGGCCATTCTGTAAATATTAAAATACTAAATTTTTCAAAAGTATTGCCACAAGATGTAAACAATATGTGTGTGAAAGTTATATCCAATTTTACAACTTCATTGCCATGATGATGTAACACTGTGTACCCTAAAACGACCATTAAAATGAAGATTTATACAACTTTACAGCTCAAAAGTAAACAAGTTTTAACAGAAGAATTAATGTAAGTGCTTTTATAAAATGATGAGCTTCACATTTACAGTATCTTTAAACCTTTAAAAAATTGGCCCCATTCACTTTGTTAGTGCCTCATTGTAACTTCGATTTTTGCTTTTTTAAAGAAAAGGAGGGACGAGTCAAAATAATTTTTTGTGGTAATCAGCATTATGTCACAAATGCTGTCGATTGAGCTTAACTTGTATTGAACCCGGAATATTCCTTTATGTACATTTTGTTTGGCTCTATATGAAGTGTACATTCAATCACACTAATACCACAGATACTTTTGCTGCTCGCAACAGCCTTGTGTCAGCTAGATCTGTTGGTATCATTACAGAGACGCTGTATACCTCAGATGACACGTCTTTGGTCTTTTCTCATGTAAGGCACTATAAATTCGAGCACAATAGCCATTCTGTCAGGTTGTGAATGCATCCCCTGACATTTTCTTACTAAGCAGCCTTGCCATTTTTTCCCACTAACTTTTCTTGATTGTTTGAAGGTTTTCCTGGTTGCTTCAGAAAGTGCCTGTCCAAAGTAGCATCAGACTGAGCAAAGCAAAACTACAACAGAGAATTAATTGCAATTCTATCATTAATTAAGGCAAACACTTCATCATCCACAGAACCCCAGAGAGACATGCTGCAAGTGCAGCTGTTTTACATTCACATGACGAGATGTACAAATTAATCTGTGCAAACAAATTGAAATGTTCTGAAACTAAGGAAAATGATTACCAAATTTGCTGTCTTTAGTATGCTGTTCTGAGCCACATTTTGTGTATGTGTGTTTGTGTGTGTTTATAAATGTGTGTGTGTTTTTGCAGTAGAGCAAACAAACTTGTATCTTTTTTAAATTCATTGCACATTCCTCCCTCAAGCTTCTGTTTGTTCAATGTCACTTCCAAATTCGCCTCAATTTGCTCGAAGTTCAACTTATTAGCTCTTAGAAATATTTATTGTGTAACAAAGCATAATGAAAGAGCAATTCAAGGATTTTATAGTAGAACTTTATTCAAAGTACAGTGATCAGATCCTGCTTAGATAACGTTACTCATAATTGCTGGATCCAGGGGTCATTATTGCTAACAATGGTTGCTGATTGCATTCACATATGTATCTAGAAACAAACACTTAATACTTGAAGATTAAGCTTTTAGCTGCAGCCTCATTTAGTCCTCTTGTGATATGCAATTTAAAATATAGCCTATACCTTACGAAAGAAGGAATTTCATTTTGGACATTGGTTTTTCCACAAGTTAGTCATGTTTAGCCCTTGCCCCAGGCAGCATTTAGTCATGGACTTTAATTGAACCTCTGAGGACTTTTCTTTCTCTGAGCATTTATAGGTGTCAAGAGACTCCTGGATATCATTGTAACATGGTATAATCAAGTACAGAGCTCTGGTACTTAACTAGCAGTGGGAACTGGACATTCAATGAAGTCTTGCTTCAAAATGATTGTGAAAATGACATTTATAAAAGCATTAAAGATTGGAAATTTTGCCGGTTTCGCTCTAAAGCATTGACATGATCAGCCAGCAGTACATTCAGAGCAGCTTTGGCTTTGTGTGTATAAAACCATTGTTTCAAGTGTGAAAAAATTACTCTATTTCTCTGAGCAGTAATTAGCATCCAGGGACTCATGGATACCATTGTATGTCACTCTTAAAAATAAAGGTTACAAAAAAGGGTTTTCACAGCAGTGCCATGAAGAACCATTTTTGGTTCCCTAAAGAACCTTTAAGTAAAGGAATAGTTCTCACAAAAATGACAATTCTCTTATCGTTTACTCAACCTTATGTGGTCTCAAAATCATATGACTTTCTTTCTTTTGTGGAACACAAACAAAGATGTTTTGATGGAAATATGGTCTGTTTGTCCATACAATGCAAGTGAATGGTGACCAAATTTTCAAGCTCCAAAAAGGACGTAAAGGCAGCATAAAGGTAATCCTGATCGAGCCTGAAATCATGATCGCCAAGGAGACTGCTGGTGTAAAGATATTTAATGGAAAAGGAGTTATATTTTGGTCTATTTTCACTCCAAACCGATCATATCTCTTCAGAAGACATGGATTAAACCACTGGAGTTGTATATATTACCAGTTGTATATATTACCTTTATGCTGCATTTATGTCCTTTTCGGAACTTGAAGATTTGGTCACCATTGACTTGCATTGTATGGACAAACAGACATCATATCTCCATCAAAATACCTTTCATAGTTAACGTCATGGTTACTGGTGTAACCTCCGTTCCCTGATGGAGGGAACGAGACGTTGGTGTCGATGTAGTGACACTAGGGGTCACTCTTGGGAGCCCGAGACACCTCTGGTCTTTGATAAAAGGCCAATGAAAATTGGCGAGTGGTATTTGCATGCCACTCCCCCGAACATACGGGTATAAAAGGAGCTGGTATGCAACCACTCATTCAGGTTTTACGCTGAGGAGCCGATATAAGGTCCGGCCATTTCATCGGGTAGTTCAGCGTTGTGGCAGGAGGGACCAACGTCTCGTTCCCTCCATCAGGGAACGGAGGTTACACCAGTAACCATGACGTTCCCTATCTGTCACTCACTCGACGTTGGTGTCGATGTAGTGACACTAGGGGTCCCTATACAAAACGCCACAAGGCTGAACTGTGTTACGTGAACTGGCGGTGTGTGGTGGGCAGACTTGCTGTGTGCCTCATAGCCAGCACACCAGGTCGACACGTAACCTCCCTTAACACAGTTATGAGTGTCGAACGGCCCTTTTTGGGGACAAGTCGACTACCCAGAGATAGAGACAGGCTTAACCCAGTCGTGGCCTCTTTCCCCTTCTCTTTTTCCACTCCCTAAAAAAGAAGGGGGATTATCCGACTGGGCTGCCAGGTCTAGTCGGGGGGTGTCCCTCCCAAGGGGAGGACACCGCGGAGACCACACCTCGCCCCAAGAGAGGGGGGGATATTTAAGTGGAAGAATACATCACATGGTCTTTCCAACCATGTGGAGAGCCTTCAAGGTAGATCCTGCCCAATGGGGGAGGAGTTACTACAACATGGAGACTGAGGGGCTCTGCCCAAGGAAGACGCAGTTTGCCAGTAGGGAAACGAACTAGTGGAAGATATAGATCGCATGGGGTTAGCCTTACAGGGAACCGCCACATGCAGAGCACCTACCCCAGAACCGGGCTCTTAGTCAGCGCGTGTACTGGGCCGGCAGCGAGTCTGTCCGAAAACTCGACTGCCACAGGGCTCGGAGGAAGTCAACCAGGGAACAACTTTCGTGAACACTACTGGGAATTAACAGCGCATGTCTTCAGCTCAAAAGGAGGTGGAAGGCGCTATGTGCAAGCGTTACACCCGGCCGGCTATCCCGGGCTTATCCACTTGTTTGCGTGCCACTACCTGGGACGAAACCGGTTCCACCCGGAGGTTGTAGAACCTTGCAAAGGTGTTGGGTGTTGCCCAGCCCGCTGCTCTGCAAATGTCTGTTAGAGAGGCACCTCTGGCCAGGGCCCAAGAAGCCGCTACACCACGGGTAGAATGGGCTCGTAGCCCTACCGGGGGCGGCATGTTTTGGGCGAGACATGCCATAGTTATGGCGTCAATGAGCCAGTGGGCGATCCTCTGCTTGGAGACAGCGCTTCCTTTCCGCTGTGCACCAAAGCAGACAAAGAGCTGCTCAGAGATTCTAAAGCTCTGCGTGCGATCCAAATAGATGCGTAAAGCGTGCACCGGACACAGCAACGACAGGGCTAGGTCTGCCTCCTCCTGGGGCAGTGCTTGCAGGTTCACCACCTGGTCTCTAAAAGGAGTGGTGGGAACCTTGGGCACATAGCCCGGTCGGGGGTCTCAGGATCACGTGAGAATAGCCCGGACCGAACTCCAGGCACGTTTCGCTGACAGAGAACGCTTGCAGGTCACCTACCCTCTTGATGGAAGTGAGTGCAGTCAGGAGGGCAGTCTTCAAGGAGAGTGCCTTAAGCCCGGCTGACTGCAAAACTCAAAGGGGGCTCTCTGTAGACCCTGAAAAACTACAGAGGTCCGATGAGGGAACAAGGCGTGGCCTGGAGGGATTCAGCCTCCTGGCGCCTCTTAGGAACCTGATGATCAGATCATGCTTCCCTAAAGACTTACCGTCGACTGCGTCATGGTGTGCTGCTATGGCAGCAACGTACACCTTCAAGGTGGAAGGGGACAGCCTCCCTTCCAACCTCTCTTGCAGGAAGGAAAGCACTGATCTGACTGCGCACCTCTGGGGGGTCTTCCTGATGGGAAGAACACCACTTAGCGAACAGACACCACTTAAAGGCATACAGGCGCCTCGTAGAGGGAGCCCTAGCCTGAGTGAATGTGTCTACCACTGCAGGTGGGAGACAGCTTAGGTCTTCCGCGTCCCGTCCAGGGGCCAGACATGGAGATTCCAGAGGTCTGGGCGCGGGTGCCGGATGGTGCCCCTTCCCTGAGAAAGAAGGGCCTTTCTCAGGGGAATTTGCCCGGGGGGAGCTGTCACGAGGAGCATGAGGTCCGAGCACCACGTCTGGGCGGACCAGTAGGGTGCTTACCAGGACGACCTTCTCCTCGTCCTCCCTGACCTTGCACAGGGTCTGTGCGAGCAGGCTCACTGGGGAAAACGCATATTTGCGAATGCCAGGGGATCAGCTGTGTGCCAGCGCGTCTATGCCGAGGAAGGCCTCGGTGAGGGCGTACCAGAGCGGGCAGTGGGAGGATTCTTGGGAGGCGAACAGGTGCACCTGTGCCTGACTGAATTGACTCCAAATCAGCTGGACCACCTGAAGGTGGAGTCTCCACACTCCCTTGAGGGTAACCTGTTGTTACGGCGCGTCCGCCGAAGTGTTGAGGTTGCCCGGGATGTGAGTGGCTTGCAGCGACTTGGTGCTGCTAACTCCGTTGGAGGAGACGGCGGGCGAGTTATGACATACAGCGGGAGCGCAGACCGCCTTGGCGGTTGACATATGCTACCGCTGCCGTGCTGTCTGTCCGAACTAGCACGTGCTTGCCCTGGATCAACGGCCGGAACCTCCGCAGGGCGAGCAGAATTGCCAGTAACTCGAGGCAGTTGATGTGCCAACGCAGCCGCGGACCCGTCTAGAGGCCGGCGGCTGCGTGCCCATTGCCAACAGCGCCCCAGCCCATTTTGGAGGCGTCTGTCGTGACCACGACGCGCCTGGAGACCAGTTCTAGCGGAACACCTGCTCGTGGAAACGAGAGGTCGGTCCAAGGGCTGAAAAGACGGTGACAGACCGACGTAATGGCCACGCGGTGTGTCCCGTGGCGCCATGCCCGTCTCGGGACTCGAGTCTGGAGCCAGTGGTGAAGCGGCCTCATATGCATCAACCCAAGCGGGGTGGCCACCGCCAAGGACGCCATATGCCCCAGGAGCCTCTGAAAATGTTTCAGTGGAACCGCTGTTTTCTGTTTGAACGCCTTCAAACAGGCCAGCACCGACTGGGCGCGCTCGTTCGTAAGGTGCGCCGTCAAGGAGACTGAGTCCAACTCCAAACCGAGAAAAGAGATGCTCTGAACCGGGAGGAGCTTGCTCTTTTCCCAGCTGACCCGAAGCCCTAGTCGGCTGAGGTGTGAGAGCACCAGGTCCCTGTGTGCGCATAACCCGTCTCGAGAGTGAGCTAGGATTAGCCAGTCATCGAGATAGTTGAGAATGCGAATGCCCACCTCCCTTAACGGGGCAAGGGCAGCCTCTGCGATCTTCGTAAAGATGCGAGGAGACAGGGACAGGCCGAAAGGGAGGACTTGTACTGATACGCCTGACCCTTGAACGCAAACCGCAGGAAGGGTCTGTGTCAAGGAAGGATCGAGACGTGAAAGTACGCATCCTTCGGGTCTACCGCCGCGAACCAATCTTGATGCCGGACGCTCGCTAGAATGCGTCTTTGCGTCAGCATCTTGAACGGGAGTCTGTGTAAGGCCCGGTTCAGTACTCGCAGGTCCAAGATTGGCCGCAACCCACCACCTTTTTTCGGTACAATGAAGTATGGGCTGTAAAACCCCTTCTTCATCTCGGCTGGAGGGACAGGTTCTATCGCGTCCTTCCGTAGGAGGGTAGCGATCTCCGCGCAAGGTAGCAGCGTTTCCATCTTTCACCAAGGTGAAGTGGACACCGCTGGACCTGGGCGGATGCCCAGCGAAGTGAATCGTGCAGCCGAGTCGGACGGTCCGGACCAGCCCTCGCGACGGACTGGAAAGCGCAAGCCATGCGTCCGAGTTCCGCGCAAGGGGGACCAAAGGGACAACGTCATCGGATGTACCGGCGGGTGGGGCCTCGCGGCGGGGCGGAGCTTGAGGTGCCACACCACATCGTGGCCGTGCTGAGTCTGAGGACATCGAAGCACTTACCTGGCTCCTTGTGACCACCCCCGGAACAGCCTGGGACGGGGGAGGAAGAGGCCTGTCCTCATGACCCGTGGAGACTGTCACATCGGGGGCGGATTTGTGCCACAGCTGGGCGCTCAGGGCGGGAGACCGCCGCTGGAGCGCCAACCTGCCAAATGGAGTGGTGGACGGTGGTCGTGATGCCAGCCGTACACACCGGATATGTGACCCAGGGAACAAGGAAACCACTCTTGCGGAGCTCTTGAGTACTGCAGCCACTTGGGCATGCAGCACAATTAAATGCAAAAGGTAACAAAAAGAAGATCTGCTTACCAGCTCCAGAGTAGCGGGTTTCGTTGTCCCTGGGTCGCCCGTCTCAGGGGTGCTTCGAAGACCTCCGTGGGTTCTTCGGTGCCGGCTGTGAGACGGGTGGCGTCGACTTCCTGCGGTGGGCTCCACGCCGGGGCCGGGTCGGAGGAGCGGGCTGCGGCGGAGCCGGTGCAGTCACCGCAGGGGGACGCCCTTGGCGATGAGTAGATGGGGGGATCTTGAGCCACGCCGGGGCAGGACAAGCCGGCTAGCATCCATCTACTGCTCTACCATCGAGAACTGCTGGGCAAAGTCCTCGACGGTGTCGCCGAATAGGCCCGCCTGGAAAATGGGGGCAGCAAGGAATCGTGTCCTGTCGGCCTCACCCATCTCGACCAGGTTGAGCCAAAGGTGGCGCTCCTGGACCACTAGTGTGGCCATCGTTCGCCCGGGAGACCGCGCCGTGACCTCCGTCGCTCGGAGAGCGAGGTCGGTCGCCGAGCGCAGTTCCTGCATCAATCCCGGGGCGGAACTACCCTCGTGCAGTTCCTTTAGCACCTTGGTGGACTTGCAGGAGAGCCATGGCGTGCAGGGCGGAGGCGGCTTGTCCAGCAGCACCGTAGGCTTTGACCGTCAGAGACGACGTAAACCTACAGGCCTTGGACGGCGGCTTTGGGCACCCACGCCAGGTGGCGGCGCTCTGCAGGCATAGGTGCACCGCGAGCGCCTTTATCCACCGGGGGATTGCCGAATAACCCTTGGCCGCCCCACCATCGAGGGTAGTGAGAGCGGGGAAGCTGAAAAGATCGGGACCGGGCAGTAAAAGGTGCCTCCCGCGACCTTGTCAGCTCTTCATGCACTTCCGAGAAGAAAGGAACGGGGCGGGGCGTGGCTTTGAGCGGCGCCGCGAGCCCAGGAACCAATCACAGAGCCGCGAGGGTTCAGAAAAGAGCGGTGAAATCCACTCTAACCGACGCTCGCGGCTGTCCGGGAAAGCATGTCGTCATCTCCGCGTCAGCCTGTGACTGGGCGATCGACCCCGAAGGGAGGAGCCCAGCCGAGGCTTCCGACTGGATGAGCCCGCTCTCCGATGCTGCGCTCGAGAGCTCATCACTTTCGCGGGCTCCGAATAAGAGGTCGAACTCGCCGTGAGACGAGCCGGCGGATTCACCCGGAAGCCGGATCGGGGCAGACGAGCGTGCTGGGGAATGGGAGGTCCGCGGGGGGATACCCGGCGGAGGCGGTCCCATTGGGGTCCCCAAATCGCCCCCAGTGCTAGCCGCGCCGGCCTCAAACCCGTGGGTAAAAGGACCGTGGCGGGAGCCTCTGGGGTGGCTCGCTTCCTTACGAAGGCGAGCCGCGACCGCAACGTTGCCATGGACACATTCTCGCAATGAGAATGTGACCATCCACGAACACTGTCTCCGCGTGAGCAGTGCCCAGACACGAAAGACAGTGATCGTGACCGTTAGAAGGCGAGAGATAACGAGCACAACCAGGAATAACACACAATCGGAAAAGCATCTTTAAAAAGACGCGTCTTTAAAAAGACGTTCCGTGTGTGCGCTCTTTTAGAGAAATATATACTCTTTTAGAGGGGAAAAATGCTCTTTCAGAAAATATACTCTCTAGTTTTTCTGCCGAAGCGCCCAGGGGCATTCTCTGCAGTGCACCAGTGCGGAGGAGGGAGAAGCCGCTGAAATGCGCCGTCAGATCCAGCAGGTGAATGAACAGTAATATTCAGCTCAATGAGCATGACCGTTCGGCTCCGAAGAGAAAATCTGAATGAGTGGTTGCATACCAGCTCCTTTTATACCCGTATGTTCGGGGGAGTGGCATGCAAATACCACTCGCCAATTTTCATTGGCCTTTTATCAAAGACCAGAGGTGTCTCGGGCTCCCAAGAGTGACCCCTAGTGTCACTACATCGACACCAACGTCGAGTGAGTGACAGATAGGGAACCAACGGTGGCTTCTGTAAATTCAAAAAAGTCTTGCTTGCTTCTTGCTTACACCATATAGTTGAGGACAGACCTCTGATACTTAAAGTGATATTTCACCCAAAAATTAAAATTTTGTCATCACCTTCTCGTCATTCCAAACCCATATGACATTATTTCTTCTATGTAACACAAAAGGAGATGTTTAGCAGAATGGTAACCTCAGTCACCATTCACTTTCAGTGCATCTCTTTTCCATACAATAAAAGTGAATGGTGACTGATGCTCTCGTTTTGTGTTCCACAGAAGAAAGAAAATCATGTATGAGTTTGGAACAACATGAAAGTGAGTAAATGATGACAGAATTGTCATTTTTGGGTGAACTATCGCTTAAACTAGTAGTCACAACACAATGGCAAAATCTTGCTTTATAGCGGTTGCCAAAATGAAAAGATTGGAAAATGTTTCGGTTTTGCAGTAGAACCTTGACGCTATCAGCTTTAATCAATATGTTCAAAGCAGCCCTTTCATATGTCAGTTAAACCAATAGCCAATTGTTTCATGTGTAAAGCAATTCATGGATTGTTTTGAGTCAATATCTCACTTTTATTGTGTAAATCCATAACACAATTTGGGAAACCAGTCTTATATTTTATCACCTGTAGTTTCACACTGACAAAATTGCACGCTTATACTGTCCTGTAAAACACCAGAATTCACAAATAATGAAACATAGATACTGTAGCTATGTATTTAAGGGTACTGTACATGTCCTCTGAGCTTGAAAAATGACAGATCTCATGTCAGAGATATTAAAGTGAACATAAAGCTTGATTAGGATGCCCATCAGTGTATTTCTCCCCCTTCGGGTTTCACATCCACTCATTCAGAGCTTTGATCTTCCTCCTTTCAACCGTCAGTTTCAACCGTCTTTGCATCCACTGGAGTGACAGTGAGAGGCCCACAGTCTTCATGCATGTGATAAATCTACGTTCCAGCTCTCTATCGCAGCTGCTATTGATCCAACATGAAGCCAAATCCATTTTGGTGGGATTCATTACCTTTAATAGGGTCATTTCACATTGTTTCTTCTAATTGACAGCCATTGTCTGTAGCCGCCCAGTCACGCATATTGGGGAATTCATCAGAGCTTTATTGAGGCGCCTGTATGCCTCAATAATCCCTAATGAAAACAGCTCTTAAATAAAAGGCAAAAGAAGATCCAGTGGCAGGAACCTGAAGGCAGTAATGACACTATTGATTCTTAATACAGGCTTTTTTACCAGAAAGCACAGGACAGCCAAACTCAGTCTTTAATATAAAGGATCGCTGGCATTTCACAGACATGCCATGATAACTGGTTACAAGATCATGTTCGGATTTAAATGTGCTCAGGGCTGCGATCTGTCTGCAGATATTTGCAGATTAACAGAAAATGAGACATCTGTCTTGAGTTGAGTACCATGGAGCAATTTTGCTGGTTGCAAGGGCATCATACATCATTTAATAAAGAGGCCATATTCTACACTTTTGTAGCATTTAATTTTTCCCCTGAAGTCCACTTGTTTTAAGGTTTTTTGCACCAAAAACATTTGTGATTGCCTTTCATACAACTATTTTTCACTCTGTCTCTGACTCGTAAGGCCTGTTCACACCAAGTCCATTTTTTTATGTGACTGTTCATTCCGAACGAGCTTTTAATGGGAATAATGCATTCCGATGGTGCTATTCATGAAAACGTCCTGGTTACTTTCATAACCTCCATTCCCTGATGGAGGGAACGAGACGTTGTGTCGATGTAGTGACACTAGGGTCACTCTTGGGAGCCCAAAACACCTCTGGTCTTTGAAAAAAGGCCAGTGGGAATTGGCGAGTGGTATTTGCATTTCGCCGCTGTGTCATGTGGAGAAGTCCCATGAACCCTTTGTACAGCAAACATTACCCTGGTCTGTTTTTTTTAAAAGTCAGCTTATGGTTTTTTGTCTTAATGTACATTATATAATATGTATATCATTGTGTCTGTTATTCTCATGGCATTAGAAATAGAAGCGAAGTTCAGCAATTGGTTTGCACTAAGTTCGTAGTAAAGAATCCCATGTTAAGAAATGTTACATGCAATATTTTACTATAGACAAACGAATTGCAGAACCACACTGCTATTTTTATTGCAAGGACAATATAACAAAGTATTTCAATAATTTAAATAAAGAAGAGACCATGAGCCAGTGTTTTATTTTATAATATTTTGTATATTATGCATCTTATTTTATACTATAGCCTACTGTTATTCTTAGTGTACATTATTCCACATGTACTAATATCACTGTACCTTGTGTTATATTATCCAAGCATTAATCCAGACATTATAAAAACAATAGCTGCTCGTAGCAAAATACATGTGCAAATAAATATGCAAAATTGTTCTTTACTCATTTCACTCGCATAAAAAACACAGGTTAATTCTCCTCAAAATGAATCAACACCATGGAAAGAACATAATTAAACAGTTATGCCAAATAAGTTAAGTAAATGCTTTAACAGCGTTCAATAAACTGAAAGTGCGGGCAGGAGACTGATATAAATGTTTGTAACATCAACAGCACTGTCTACTGTACAGGAGTGAAATGGTTTTTTGTTTCATCTTTTTATGGACTCGGTGTGAATAGACCTTCCGTCAGAGGTTCGTCTCGCTAAATCATCACGAATTTGGTGTGAACAGGCCTTTACACTGTGTCTAAACTATGTGCGACGCGACAATCACATTCACACTAAACGCGATGTGACACAATCATAGCCAATTAAACTTTCTTTAACGTTAATGTACAGATACGTATGTAAAATTGGATTTTGGACCATTGTGGACTACTGTAGACAACAAGCGATATACAAAATGTCCTAATATTTTTCATTTGTCACAGTTGTGGATAAATAGGCCCTTTTTGCTACTGTACATTTAAGACTTATATATGTAAGTAACCTCTGCTATGATTGACTAATTTCTTGTAGCGTACTTCACACTATCATTCTTAAGTTTTGCTGAATACTGAATTCTGAATAGGCGTTTATATATAAACATAAGCGGTCATAAGTTACTACAGTATATACTCATGTTTGCAACATCAATACCAATTTCTGAACTGCCTGTTTTTGCTGCTTTGATTCAATGAATGGCATTGGTATACTTTGCTATGTGCTTTGCTTTGTCTACATGCCACACTGAACAAGGAAAATCATGTTTTCCTTTCTATGTTTCTGTTATTAATGCTGTGTAAAGCTTTTATGGATCAGTGAAAGACCTCTTTTAAGACTTCTGTTTGTGTCATGCTGGATGTCATGTGTTTAATAAGAATATTTATGAATGTGTGGTGCTTTGCTAAGAAGTGCAAATCCTTGTATAGCAGAGTAAACATTTTAAACTGAATCAATAATTACTTTTACTTTAATCTGCTTCCTTGTTTAAATTGCAGCTTAAAGCTATTCGTCTGTCTTTTTAAATAGGCATAAAACACATTTACTGTGTGCTTTGTATTGTGTAGCATTTTGATCAGTGATAAAAATGTTATGTTCAAATTTAAGGTGTTCATGCAAGGTTTAATTCCACTTGTACTAAAGACTGCATTTTCCTCATTGTTTTATATTATTACTAGAGTCAGTGTGAGTAGAGATTCTTCAAGGCCAACTTTAAATGGGCCCAGTCTTTTATTGTGAAGTGAAATATTATCACATTCATTCAACTACCATAGAAATAGAACAAAACATTAGCACAAAGAGTAAAAAGCCCCCAACAACATACTCATTTAATCATTTTGTTGCAGACTATGAGTGTAAATCATTGTGCTAAACAGTTTTCTTATTTGTAAGCCAGTGGGTTTGGTATCTTTAGTTGCTTGCATAGAAAAGAGTCATATATACAATCTAGGCCGGATGTAGGCATTGGCAGGGGTGGGCTGAGCCCACCCAAACGTGAGTCTTGCCAACCCAATCAAACGATTGGCAAACGAAATACGATTTGTGCATTGGTTAAAAGCAATTTGGGAGTGGGCTGTGTGTTGCAAACATTGAGGGTAGGCTGTAGACCGTTCCAACTAATCACAAAATAGCACCAGAAATGTGTAGTCATTTTCTATTTTTGTCATTGGCCGAAAGCAATGACTCTCTCAAGAAGCGGATACTGCAAACCAGAGAGTCAGGGACGTCATGCGAATGAGAACGGTAATAAGAGATATTTTTGTGCAATGCATAAGTTTAAGTGCCCATAAAGAAGCCTGGTAGTGTCTCTAGCAGTGACTATCTGTGGCTTCTGTTAATGTTCCACAGGCACTCTCTTCCCGCTCATCAAATATCTCCCTCCAACTCAGCTCCCCAAAATCACGCTGCAGGTGTTCGAGAAATACTGGACCGGAATTGTAAAGTACCATCCCAGCCAATATTAGCCGATTGTTACCACTCGCGACAATGGCTGGATACAGTGTTTTGTGGGACGCGTGTTTCTGTCTCCCGTTGTACGTTCGTGTCGCTGAGAGATGCTGTCTTCACCTCGCATCTTACATCTCTTTTATTTACATCTTTTTACAGTGCTGTGATAGTTTTTTTTTTTTTTTTTTTTTTTTGTAAGGATGCTTTAAACTACTCTGTTATTGCCAAGAAAATAACCTTTGGTGCTGACATGGCGTTAGTTTCCATTTATCCATCCGTCCGTATGTCCATCCATCTAATTATTTTGATGTGGATTTTGTAGTTACTGCATCTTCACATCACGTTTTCTCTGAATCTTAGCATATGAGCCAAACTTGTCTGTCACAGGACAGATCATAGTCTAAAAGACCTGATTTCAGTCATGTAATATATAATTACTTCTTTAAGCAGTTCCCGTCTTTGTTCAAATTTAAGGTTCTTAATCTTATATATTATTGATCTCCCCATCTAATATATTTAATTCCACTCCATCCTCGTATTCATTCTTTATATTATTTCTCTCAACTCCATCCTTGCATTCGTGTGGACTCTGATTTGTCCTTGTAATTTGCTTTAAGGCTGGAAGTCTATTGCTGTATTTTATTGCTTAATAATGAAGGTAGTATACCAATAATAAGGTTGTCAGGACCCACTTCAATCTTATGATTACGTACGATCTTACTCCGTTTTTTTTTTTTTTTTTTATTTCAATAGGTTATATTTTTAATATGAGGAATAAGTGTAAAATATAGGTGTAATGGGCCTTATGATCTTAACAATTATGCCATGTTACGCCAATTACAGACATGAAAATAAGTCTTAGTACTCTCCTTTAGTCTTAGTGAGCGCGGGGGGCCTCTAGTGGCTATAGGCGGCACTTCAGCACAGCAACATAACATCAGAATCAGAATCAGAATGAGCTTTATTGCCAAGTGTTCTCACATACACAAATAATTTTTTTGGTGATAGGAGAAACAAGTGCACACAGAACATTACAGTGAGACACAGAATATAAAACAAGGTAAGAGTATAAATAGACATACAAATAATAGGACATATAACAGAATGGCTTATGTACATGTGCAAGTGGTAATGTATGTGCAAGGTAGGGGTATGTACAGTTATTGAATTAAATATGTGAATTTACTTATGTACATGAGATATGTATAAACGGTTCTTGTGCCTGGATGTCCTGTCACTCAGTGCTCTGTAGCGCCGGCCAGAGGGCAACAGTTCAAAGAGGGAGTGGGCAGGGTGTGTGGGGTCCAGAGTGATTCTACCTGCACGTTTTCTCACTGTGGAGAAGTACAGGTCTTGGAGGGTGGGCAGGGGATCACCAATAATCCTCTCAGCAGTCCTGACTGTCAGTTGTAGTTTCCTTCTGTCTGATTTAGTGGCTGAACCAAACCAGACAGTTATAAATGTACACAGGACAGACTCAATGATGGCCGAGTAGAACTGTGTCAGCAGCTCCTGTGGCAGGTTGAACTTCCTCAGCTGGTGAAGGAAGTACAACCTCTGCTGAGCCTTCTTCACAATGGAGTCTATGTGGGTGTCCCACTTCAGGTCCTGAGAGATGGTAGTAACATACACAACACATTACAGTTTAAATCATCTTGCATCGCCTTGCTGGACAGCGAAAGACACATTTAATAGGTCCTGATTTCATTTTCTCACCCACCGTGCAAAACAAGCTGAATTCCATTATATAAGCTATGTTAATGTAAGTGGTTAGGAAATATTTTTAATTGCTACAGCTCACTCTGCTTGCTCTGTAATGTTATGTGGCTAGAGTTACAAACAGTGCATAAATATCGAATGGTGATTTAAATTGACCAGAACTACCTGTGCATTCAACTGTTTGAACCGCATGCATTCCAGTCAGTCAGAATCGAGTATTCGAACAGACCATGGTATAAGGTTTGATATGTGCTTATCTAATGCAATGACATTCATATATATTTTTAAGTGTGGCTTAAGTTTCCATATACTCTTTGGGGTGAGTGTATGTGGCTTCTTTTATGTTGCTTTGATAAGAACGCATCTGCCAGGAATATAATTGTTTAATCTAAGCGCTTGTGTTTCAGGTTATCCACGCTATGACGTGATTGGGGACCACAGCAAAGGGGAATATCACCTATTGATTCAGAGGACGGAACTGGCCGATGACGGCAGCTTTGAGTGTCAAGCCATCCAAGTCGCTAGCAGATCACGACCCGCTCGGCTCACTGTTTTAGGTCAGTCTTTCTCAATACCACAACATTCAAAGAAATCAGGATGAATGGATGGATGGATAGAAACAGGAGTACATACTGTAGATGACTTTCTAAAGAACAAGATAATTAAAAGTTCTCTGTTGAACTTTAATAGGTTCTCCTGTGGCATCAGCCTTGTAAAACATTTTTAGGTCTGAATGGAGCCTTTATTTTAAAGAGTGTGGAAAGATTGATGGATGGAAGGATGAACCGGCCAACAGTGAGACAAATCGATAAATACTTTAACTAAAATTCATTCAATGCATTCAAGCACTGACAGAGTAGAATAAAGCGTGAGCTACAGAAAGAGAAAGCGAGAAAAAACATTGCCTCTGAAATACCATGAATGTAGACAAGTCAATGTCTGAGTCAGATAAATGTGTGATATTCTGAAATCAGAGCTAATCAGCTTTAATAAGACACATTAGATATGTCTGTGATCGATGAAGTCCCTGACACAAACGCATTGCGTCAGCTTAGCTCCTGGGCAGCCCGACTCAGCCTGATTATCATTATTGATTTCTCTCCTTCCTTTGTTAAAACTATGATATATTCCATATAATTCATTATACTGGCCTCAAAGTAACAGTGTTTTAAACCAGTAATCTGAGTCTAGACACTTAAAGCCAATCTAAGATGCCGGCGATTCGAGGTCCATTAAAATGATTAATTATAGATGAGAGGCTGCTCATTTGTTTTTATTTTTTGCTGGTTTGGTGGCAGCAGAGACAAATCATCATGCTCCCTAGGGCAGAGCCATTAGTCTGACATTTAATCCCACACAAACTGGCTTACTTCTGAAAAGTTGCATACAAAACCACAAGCAGCTCCTGAGAGAGGTAATGAACCTCATGTAGGGACTCCGTCACCGTCAATCCCCTGTCACTTCCCTCCCGTGGGACAACGGAGTGTAACCACAGTCAGACGCAACCTTCCATTTTCATTCTTTCTTTCTTTCTTTCTTTCTTTCTTTCTTTCCTTATTTCTTTCTCTCTCTCTTTTTCTTTACCTCTGTATCTCTCTCCTGACAGCCAAGAATCTAACTTCTCTTTATAAACTGATTGGGTGCCTTGCCTGTAAAGTCTCAGACCTGTTTATCACTTATGGAGAAAAATGGTTGGAGAAGCTTTTTCCTGACTTTGAAGCTCACTGTTTAGGCTAGAATCCAGGGTGCTGCTGTGATGCATTCATATATCCGGCTCTTGAGTCATGGTCGCAGTTACGCCAGTGTCTACTAAATACTTTCTCCAGTCTCCCACAGAGCACTGGCGACCCTCATGCTCATTATTCCTTATTCGCTTTCAAGTGGCACAGCCTCACAATAAGGCTCTCAAACAATCCGGCTCAGTTTCGGACGTGTAAAAACTCTAGGTCAACCCCGCTGAGGTGACAGCAGTGGGAGGCGGCTGACCTGTCAGAGTGACATTTGAACTTTGAACCCCCGTATGAGAGTTGTGGGGTAACCCAGTTTGCTTTGTTGTGGCCAGGCTGCTGAATAAGACATGAGGTGGGGTAGGTACACATTGTTGAAGAAGGACCCCTGAGGCTAATTAGATCCAAGGAATTCCCCTAAAGCCAAGCTGAGAAACAGGAGTGAGCAAATGGTGTAGGAATTCAGTCAGTGAACCATGGGGAGGAACCCCAGACACTTCCAAAGGTCACTATTGTTTAAAAAGAGCCACTGCAGTGTTTCTGTAAGCTCACAGCATTTGTTCTGCTCATTGTCTTCTACTCTGAGCTAAAGAGACTTATAAGATTTGGCTGCTTTCTGGCTTAATTAGAGACTTTCTTTTTCTTTCTTTTCCTTCCTTCCTTCCTTACTTCCTTCCTTCAGACCAACCGACTGTCCATTCTTAAGTGTAAATCATTATTACGTAAATTGACACACTTAATGCGACGAATTTCTATGTAAATTCATCGTAAAATCATTCTTACGTGAGTTTAGACTTTCAATGTGATGAATTTCTGTGTAAATTGATCATAAAATCATTCTTATGTGATTTGACACATTCAATGCGACGAATTTCTGTGTAAATGATTGTAAGTCATCGTTATGTTAATTGACACATTCATTGCAATTCATTTCTGTGTAAATTGCTCATAAAATCATTCTTCATTCACATCAACTGTCACAGTTTTTGTGTGAATGGTTTTACAAACTATTATTGATTTTTTTTCTGCTAGTGTTTTATGAATGAGGCCCAATGTTTCATGGACTGGACGATCAACGCCCAGGTACAATACAGTACAACATAAATACAACATAACGCACTACTATATCTCACAGCCTTGTTTTTGTTGCCGAAAAAATTAAATATGCCTTCTTCTCTGACTAATGTCTATTGCTTTGGAATAATGTTTTTTTTATAGCCCAACACATAAAAGCCCTTTTATTGTAATTCTGTCCCACTTCAAGTGCCTGGATGACAAATATTAACATGTTTTCTCTGCATATGTGAATAATTCATAAAATTCAATTGAAGCATATGCATATTTAGTGAAAATCTTTGGTGTAGTAAAAGCTTACATTATTAAATCTGAATTATAAGAAACATTACAGAAGTTTGCATTCTTGACCAATTGAAAACTCGAGTCACCACTGCATTTAAGGGTTTTGTTTTCGCACACCTCTTGGAGTCTAATTGTACAGTCACTTCACATTAATTAGGTCTAAATCTGGACTTCACAGACTAGGCACAGGAGAAAAGCTAGTGGATTGAAGCTTTGTACAAGATGTTATCCTTTGCCTTAAATGCGTGTTGAACAAGCCATGTTAACCTGTCCCAGAGGGAGACAAACATCAGTCCTAATGAGAGGGGATGGCAATTACCCGTAGTCTTTCAAAGAGAAGAGGCTGTTCTGTTCCTCCTCTTCGTAGATAAATCACCAGTCAGAGGATCATCACCAGATTCTCAGAAAACTAGAATAGAAGTAAAAGGAAAGACTTCCTGTTGTCTTTCCCCCTTTTTATTTTTTATTTATTTTTTTTTAATTCTCACCCTTTCGCAGCAAGCTAACTCCCTCAACCCTGTCCAAATACGCCTCCCATCACCTCATGTTAATGTCAGTGCTTGCACAAAGAGGCACATCACAGCCAGATTGGGGGTGGAAATAGCAAACAATACTGTGAAGAAACTGTGGAGTTCACAGATGCAGGGCTTGACCTGAAAAACAGCCAAATGCCATTCTTTCTCTGTTATTCTCTGTTTTCCCCCATCACGTAGTTGTCTCTGTTTTTAAATGAAAGAGAGACGTGCAAAGAATGATCACCTGCTGTCTCCACACACAGTTAGCGTTATGAAGGTTAAAACATTTATTGAAGTTGGCAACAGCTGGTCCTCATTTTGAGCGTCACACTTTGTTGAATTGTCAGCAAGCATGTAGCAACATCTGCATCTCCGAGAGATGAGAATTCACAGACAGGTACATCATGGTTCTGTGTCACAGCTATAATGAAGGGAGAGTGAAAATTCTCATTAACATGACGTAGGTGCAAAACCTCTGTCTTCACCTGAACAACAAAGATATATGTAGGGTGTAATAATAACTCTCTCTAAATGCAAGTAAATATGGCCAAATAAATAAAACAGTCTCTTGTTGAGTTGCCTGGAACAGCAATATAATGCATGGCTTGAATCGTAATGTAAGAACGTTTAGCTTATCTTGTTATAACAAGTGACATAGGCAAATCAAAAGGCTCATTGAATTATTGTCTGTTGTGTCATGAATCAACTTGGACCTCACTTGAAAATCAGAAGTTTACCTCGAAAGCCAAACACATGACTCTAGAACTCCATGTGGCACACAGTCTTGCCGTTAAGCCATCAAAGTTAAAATGTGAAGAATAAATCATGTTATTTTTTGACACTGGCGTTTCACCAATGACTGGAAACAGGGAGACTGGCTAGTATGTGATGCAATCTGTGCATGTTTGACACAAATATGCAAGGGAAAAACAGATGAATAATTCCATTGTCACAGGGACAAATGTTTGTAAGAAATATCTATTAAACTATTCTGATCGCCTCTCTGAAAAATACATTTGAAAAAAAAAAAGTATATCTTTTTTTAGGGATGTCCCTTTAGGGGTCCTATACTGTGCTCATGTACTTGTACTTATGCTATTAAAAATGCTCTGATACCAAAAAAACTATTTAATCTGACGTATGAATGTCGTTACGTAAAAATTCAGCGCACAAATTAAAATCACGTCCTATCATGTCCTAGTGAAATTATTTAACAGCAAAAGCTGTGATTTAATGAAATAAATATATAGTTTGCATGTGCAGCGCTTTAAATGTGAGTGCTTGTGAATGTGTGGAGCTGGTGTTGTGCTGACATACAGTTGAGACACAAATTTCGTGTACCTTTTAGAGCTCTTTGGCTCATACACGAAAAACACCACCATGACCATCACACTCTTTGTTTGTAGCAGATTACAGCAGGCAGAGCGCTAATTCACATTTTAGCGCAAGGTACATGGAGACTACGTATTTATTTAATTAAATAGCAGCCTTTTGCAGTTTAATAATCACTTTGAGTCACGTAGCCACTGGCTTTTCCAAAGTGAAAAGCTACCACTGCAGTGTCAGAGCTCCTTGGTCATAACAACACAGAAACACTTCGAAATAAAAGCTCTGCCAAAATTAAAGCTACATTTAATTAAGGGGGAAAAGTATGAAAGAAATAGATCACTACTGTGTAGTTATGTAATATTCACTGTAATACTACAAATAATAATAATAATAATTATAAATTAATAGTAATTATTATATAAAAGAAATATCTCACATCTGTGATGCTCTGTTATGCAGCACTTTATTTGACAAAAATAACTCCAGTGTTGTATTTTGGATTGTCAGGTTCTGTATAAAATCACTTCATTGATATAAATAATACAACATTAAAATTAATTGTTAAACTTTCATTTAATTAAATTATTTAAACACCATTTTGATGACAAAATTGAAATAAATTGTTTATATGGAATTCAGAAAAAAATAAAACAAAAAAACAGGTATTGGACTCGGTATCGGCGAGTACCGAAAAGACTGTATTGGTACTCGTCCCGTTACCATTTTTTTGAGAACCAGTACATGACATCCCTGATTTTTTTTCATCCATATCTCAGTATTCATTAGTACTGTATTTGTAATGTTGTTAAAGTGATAGTTCACCTTACAATGAAAACGTCTTGCTTACTGATGTAACCTCTGTTCCCTGATGGAGGGAACGAGACGTTGTGTCGATGTAGTGACACTAGGAGATTGATCTTGAGAGCCCCAGTCACCTTTGCTTAAAATAGAAAAGGCCAATGAGAATTGGCAGGTGGAATTTGCATGCCACTGTCCGCCCCCGGACATACGAGTATAAAAGGAGATGGTGTGCACCACTCATTCAGATTTATGCTGAGGAGCTGATAGAGAGTCCCGGCCATGTCAGCGGCCAGTTCAGTTCTCTGTGCGTCTTCCCCATGGGAAGAACACCAGTTCGCGAAGAGACGCCACTTCAAGTCATACAGCCGCTTTGTAGAGGGGGTACTGGCCTGAGTGATCGTGCTTACCACCGCTGTCCCATCCAGGAGCCAGATTTGGAGATTATAGAGGTCTGGCCGCGGTGCTGGAGCGTGCCCTTCCCCTGAGTGAGAAGGTCCTGCCTCAGGAGAATGCACCAGGGAGGTGCTACTACCAGGAGCATCAGATTCGAGAACCAAGTCCAGTTGGGCCAGTACAGCACAGCGAACAGGACTTGCTGCTCATCCTCCCTGACTTTGTAAAGAGTCTGTGCAATGAGGCTCACTGGTGGAGACATATACTTGCATGGCCCCCGAAGCCTGCTGTGTGCCAAGGCACCCGTGCCGAGGGGAGCCTCGGACATGGAGTACCAAAGGGGGCAGTGAGAGAAATTTTGGGAGGTGAACAGGTCTTTCTGCGCCTCCCCGAATCTCTCCCAAATCAGCTGGACTATATGGGGGTGGAGTCCCCACTCCCCACGGTGTGTTACCTGCCGTGAGAGCGCTCCCGCTGCATGGTTTAGGACTCCCGGAAGGTGAGTGGCTCGCAGCGACTTCAACGTGCGACATGAGCGTACGCCGCCTTGACGGTTTATATACACTACGGTCACTTTGTTGTCAGTCCGGACCAACACATGCTTGCCCTGAATCAACGGCCAAAGCCTCCGCAAGGCCAGCAATACCGCCAGCTACTCTAAGCAGTTGATGCTCTGCCAAAGGAGTCGGAGCCCTGTCCAGAGCCCCGAGACTGCCTGCCCATAGCACACGGCGCCCCATCCCAAATTCGAGGCATCTGTCGTGACAAGAGTGGACATCATCCGGCCCAGGGCACGCGCCGTGACTTTTGTCACCCGTAAGGCGAGGTCGGTCGCAGTACGTAGTTCCTGCATCAGCCCTGGGTCAGTTCTACCCTCGAGCAGATCTTTCAGCGCCTTGGCCTGGTGGACCTGCAGGATGGCCATGGCATGCAGGGTGGAAGCAGCTTGACCCACAGCCTTGTAAGCCTTCGTCATTAATGAGGAAGAGAACTTACAGGCCTTGGAAGGGAGCCTTGGTCGGTTGCACCAGGTGGCCGCGCCCTGCGGGCATAAATGCACCGCTACGGCGCGCTCCACCTGTGGGAGCTCGACATATCCCTTAGCCGCTCCGCAGTCGAGGGTAGTTAGGATGGACAAGCCGGCGAAGTGTGTACGGGCAGCTTTTTTTTTTTTAAAGGTGCCTTCCACGAATTCGTTAGCTTCTCATGCACTTCCGGGAAGAAAGGCACTGGGGCGGGGCGCAGCCATGAGTCACGCTCTGAGCCCAGAAACCAATCATCCAGCCACAAACGCTCAGGGCAGGGTTCCACTTCAGCCCGATATTCGCAGCTGCCCGGGCAAGCAAGGCTGCCATCTCAGCATCCGCCTCATTCTGTGCTCTACCTCCCATGGGAGGGAGCTCAGAAGATTCATCCGCTTCTGATAGCAGAAACTCACCCTCTGATGCTGCGACCCAAAGCTCATCCTCGTCGCGAGCCACGAACAACACATTAAATCCGCCCTGAGGCGGACCGCCTGTATCGCTGGACAGCTATTCCGGATAGAATGAGCGTGCTGGGGGATGGGAGGTCCGTGGGGGTTGAGCTGGCAAAAACGCTCCCATATCCACAACCAGATTGCCCGCGGTGCTTGCCGACCCGGCCGGCTGAGCATCAGCCCAGGACGGAGCGGGTTGGGGAGCAGCCGTGGTGGCTCCTTGCTTCATAAAGAAGGAAGTGAGCCGTGACCGCAACATTCTAATGGGCATGTTCTCGCAATGAGAACATAACCCTTCCACGAAAGCTGCCTCGGCGTGCCGGCGCCCCAAGCACTCGAGACAGATTTCATGGCTGTCCAGAGGCGAGAGATAATGGCCAAATCCAGTAGCACAAATGCGGAAGGACATCTTTAAAAAGATGCCAAGCATTTGCATGAGCTCTTTTAGAAGGAAATATACTCTTTTGAATATACTCTTTTAGCACCCGCGGACTCAGCCACCGAAGCGTCCAGGGGAAGCACAACACTCGACTGTGCAAGGGTGACCGCTGATATGCACCATAAAATCCAGCAGCATAAGCGAAAGGTGAGAGGACGAACACAATACATGCATTCGGCTCCGAAGAAAATATCTGAATGAGTGGTGCACACCATCTCCTTTTATACCCATTTGTCCGGGGGCGGAGAGTGGCATCCAAATTCCATTCGCCAGTTCTCATTGTCCTTTTCTATTTTAAGCAAAGGTGATTGGGGCTCTCAAGATCGAACTCCTAGTGTCACTACATCGACACAACGTTGAGTGAGTGACAGACAGGGAACTCATAATTTACTCACTCTCATGTTGTTCCGAAAGCATATGACTTTCTTTCTTATGCAGAATGACTTTGTCACCATTCACTTCCATTGTATGGAATAAAAAAAGATGCAATGAAAGGTCTCTGAGGCTGTCAGTCCCTAACATTCTGCCTTCTCATGTGTTCCATGGAAGAAAGTCATATGGGTTTGGAAAAACATGAGGATGGGTAAATAATGTCATTTTTGGGTGAACAATCACTTTAAATGTGTGCTAGAACTGCACTTTATATATTAATTCCTACAAATACAGATGAGGTCAAGTTGCCAAATCTTGAGTATCAGGAAAGTGAAAATTGCATAGTGACATGCCCTTCCTGTACTGAAGATCTCCTACAGGGCATCTGGAGCAATAGTCAGTGTTCTGATTAGAGATGAGCTCTGCTGTTCACCGGCCTGTTTAGGCCAAAAGGCTCTCTGGTGTGGGCCACTTTTCCATGCGTGTCATCTTTGAACATGCTCTGTTTCTTTGGCCTTCCTCCCATGATTACTCCTGTTTCTGAACATCAGATGTCTCTGTGACATCCATTTCTCTCCCAGAGATGCTTTTAAAGGAACTCGAGCAGAAGAAGTGGGTAAAATCTTCCGTTGTCAATTCAGTGCTTGTGTCAATAATGGCACCCTGTGGTTAAAGCTCATCAAGCTGACATCCATTTATTTATTTATGCTCACTATTCTTGTCATAATCAAAGAACAAATACATTGAATCTAAATTGTAAGGGAACTATTCATCTCCCCTGTTAACACAGCTTTAGCTCAAATACACAACAACTTGTCATTATATCTTAATTAGCACGTATTAATGTGAAATGACAAGTCCAGTGTTATTAAAAGCATATCTGCTTGTTTCAATGACTCTGGATTGTCTGATGTGCTAGCGGAAGCTTTGTGTAACACCTCAATATTAAAGGAAAATGTAATTAAAACATGTTCATCAGTCAAAGATGGCAATAACTGCCTGGGAATTCTGTTGACTGCATTTTGTTTTCTTTCACTTGGAGAAATCGTGAGAAGAGGCTTTCAGAATATTGGTGAAAACTATGTTAAAGTATGTTAAACATCTCTTTTGAGGTGTTTTCTGTTCAACACCTCAAACAGAACAAACTATTCAGAATTGGAAAAACTCTCGCATTGATTCTCTGACAGGCGGAAGCGGAGACAATGATTTCTATAACAAAACAAATAGACAACTGACTTCATTGTTGGGTACCACAAGGCTTTTTGGCCATTGTGCTGTTTAGTAAACATCAATACAACACTTTTTATTGTGAATTTGTTTAATTAATGCCATTGAACATGTTCATGTCTTCTAAATCTACAGCTTTCCTTAATTATGCTAAAATAGTTCTTCATAAACAGTGCAGGAACATATTCACCAGTGCAGGAACATATTAACCAGTGTCATTTCAACAGGCGTCGAGATATATTTCAGTTCAAATGCTTCCTTTCAAATAAATGTTTGTTTCTGGGAGGAAAGATCAAGTCAAGTCGAGTCATTGTTATATGTATAGTGCTTTTCACAACACACATCGTTTCAAAGCAGCTTTACAGGAAATCATGCATTAACAAAAAAAAAAAATTAACTGTAATATCTATAAAGTCTTAGAGTGATCATTGTGTAGTTTGATTAAATAATTAAATAATAATTGTATTTAGAACCCCTGTGAGCAAGCTGAAGGCGATTGTGGCAAGGAACACAAAACTCCATAAGATGTTGGTTAATGGAGAAAAATAACTTTGGGAGAAACCAGGCTTACTGTGGGGGCCAGTTCCCCTCTGGCTAAACAAAATGAATGTAATCCCAATATTAGTTATTTGTGTGCAGTGCAAGTCATGGTTTAAAATGTGTAAATTAAATAAGCGTTAAGGTTCAGTGTTTACAATTTTTTTTTTAAAAAATGAACTTTTAGTTTAATGACTAAAATCTTTGTAGTCCATCCTGGATTAACTGCAGAAGTTCACATAGATGCATTGTCCTTGTTAGTTGGCTGATGAAAGCTTTCGTGTATTCCATTTTAAGAGTAGTCCATCAATAGACAAAGGTGATGCAGGCAAAGATCAATGAGTTGCATCGCAGTTCAACCGGCAGGTCATTTCATGAGGTTCGATGGGGTTCATCCTAAGTCCAAGGTTCAGGCTGTGGCATATGAAGTATCCGATGTCTTACAGTTGGTGTTGGCATCAGTTCATCCTCTGAAGTCAAAAGACTGAAGTGATGTCTGGCTAGCACCGGCTGTAGTTTGTCGTCATCACTCAGTGTCACGTAGCAGTGGAGTCCGACACCAATCAGGAACAGAGCTGGATCTGGCTGGCTCTGGTAACCTCGGGATATGAATGAAATTTAATTTCAGAAATGAAACTGAACAGTGTTAGGGAGACTATTCCATAGTTTAGGGGCCAAATATGAAAAGAATCTACCTCCTTTTGTGGATTTTGATATTCTTGGAATTATTAACAAGACAGAATTTTGTGATCATAATGAACGTGACGGAATATAGCGTGTCAGAAGGTCACTTAAGTACTGTGGAGCTAGACCATTCAAAGCTTTGTATGTAGTTAACAGAATTGTAAAATTAATATGAAATTTAACAGGTAGCCAATGTAACAATGATAAAATTGGGCTAATATGATCATATTTCTTGGTTGTAGTCAGCACTCTGGATTTTGAACTAATTGAAGTTTATGTATTGAACTTGCTGGACATCCTCCCAGCAATACATTACAATAACTTAGTTTTGAACGCATTAATTAGTTTTTCAGCATCAGCGACAGAGAGCATGTCTCTTAACTTAGCAATATTCCTGAGGTGGACGAATGCTGTTCTACAAACATTGGAAATTTGATTTTCAAAGGACAGATTGGTATCAGATAGAACACCTAAGTTCTTCGCTCTAGAAGACGACATAACAGTACATCCATCGAGAGTCAAATTATAATTAGCAGCTTATTTTTAGAGGTTTTTGTTCCAATAATTTGTACCTCTGTTTTGTCGGAATTGAGTAGTAGGAAATTTCTGGCCATCCAATCTTTGATTTCATTGATACACTCTGCTAATTTGGAGAATTGTGAATTTTCATTGGGTTTAGAAGAAATATAAAGTTGGGTATCTTCGGTATAACAGTGGAAACTTATTCTATGATTCCTGATAACGTCATGGTTACTGGTGTAACCTCCGTTCCCTGATGGAGGGAACGAGACGTTGGTGTCGATGTAGTGACACTAGGGGTCACTCTTGGGAGTCCGAGACACCTCTGGTCTTTGATAAAAGGCCAATGAAAATTGGCGAGTGGTATTTGCATGCCACTCCCCCGAACATACGGGTATAAAAGGAGCTGGTATGCAACCACTCATTCAGGTTTTACGCTGAGGAGCCGATATAAGGTTCGGCCATTTCAGCGGGTAGTTCAGCGTTGTGGCAGGTGGGACCAACGTCTCGTTCCCTCCATCAGGGAACGGAGGTTACACCAGTAACCATGACGTTCCCTATCTGTCACTCACTCGACGTTGGTGTCGATGTAGTGACACTAGGGGTCCCTATACAAAACGCCACAAGGCTGAACTGTGTTACGTGAACTGGCGGTGTGTGGTGGGCAGACTTGCTGTGTGCCTCATAGCCAGCGCACCAGGTCGACACGTAACCTCCCCCAACACAGTTATGAGTGTCGAACGGCCCTTTTTGGGGACAAGTCTACTACCCAGAGATAGAGACAGGCTTAACCCAGTCGTGGCCTCTTTCCCCTTCTCTTTTTCCACTCCCTAAAAAAGAAAGGGGATTATCTGACTGGGCCGCCAGGTCTAGTCGGGGTTGTCCCTCCCAAGGGGAGGACACCGCGGAGACCACACCTCGCCCCAAGAGAGGGGGGGATATTTAAGTGGAAGAATACATCACATGGTCTTTCCAACCATGTGGAGAGCCTTCAAGGTAGATCCTGCCCAATGGGGGAGGAGTTACTACAACATGGAGACTGAGGGGCTCTGCCCAAGGAAGACGCAGTTTGCCAGTAGGAAAACGAACTAGCGGAAGATATAGATCGCATGGGGTTAGCCTTACAGGGAACCGCCACATGCGGAGCACCTACCCCAGAACTGGGCTCTTAGTTAGCGCGTGTACTGGGCCGGCAGCGAGTCTGTCCGAAAACTCGACTGCCACAGGGCTCGGAGGAAGTCAACCAGGGAACAACTTTTGTGAACACTACTGGGAATTAACAGCGCACGTCTTCAGCTCAAAAGGAGGTGGAAGGCGCTATGTGCAAGCGATACACCCGGCCGGCTATCCCTGGCTTATCCGCTTGTGTTGCGTGCCACTACCTGGGATGAAACCAGTTCCACCCGGAGGTTGTAGAACCTTGCAAAGGTGTTGGGTGTTGCCCAGCCCACTGCTCTGCAAATGTCTGTTAGAGAGGCACCTCTGGCCAGGGCCCAAGAAGCCGCTACACCACGGGTAGAATGGGCTCATAGCCCTACCGGGGGCGGCATGTTTTGGGCAAGACATGCCATAGTTATGGCGTCAATGAGCCAGTGGGCAATCCTCTGCTTGGAGACAGCGCTTCCTTTCCGCTGTGCACCAAAGCAGACAAAGAGCTGCTCAGAGATTCTAAAGCTCTGCATGCGATCCAAATAGATGCGTAAAGTGCTCACCGGACACAGCAACGACAGGGCTGGGTCTGCCTCCTCCTGGGGCAGCGCTTGCAGGTTCACCACCTGGTCCCTAAAAGGAGTGGTGGGAACCTTGGGCACATAGCCCGGTCGAGGGTCTCAGGATCACGTGAGAATAGCCCGGACCGAAATCCAGGCACGTTTCGCTGACAGAGAACACTTGCAGGTCACCTACCCTCTTGATGGAAGTGAGCGCAGTCAGGAGGGCAGTCTTCAAGGAGAGTGCCTTAAGCCCGGCTGACTGCAAAACTTAAAGGGGGCTCTCTGTAGACCCTGAAAAACTACAGAGGTCCGATGAGGGAACAAGGCGTGGCCTGGAGGGATTCAGCCTCCTGGCACCTCTTAGGAACCTGATGATCAGATCATGCTTCCCTAAGGACTTACCGTCGACTGCGTCATGGTGTGCTGCTATGGCAGCAACGTACACCTTCAAGGTGGAAGGGGACAGCCTCCCTTCCAACCTCTCTTGCAGGAAGGAAAGCACTGATCTGACTGCGCACCTCTGGGGGTCTTCCTGACGGGAAGAACACCACTTAGCGAACAGACGCCACTTAAAAGGCACACAGGTGCCTCGTAGAGGGAGCCCTAGCCTGAGTGAACGTGTCTACCACCACAGGTGGGAGACAGCTGAGGTCTTCCGCATCCCGTCCAGGGGCCAGACATGGAGATTCCAGAGGTCTGGGCGCGGGTGCCGGATGGTGCCCCTTCCCTGAGAAAGAAGGGCCTTCCTCAGGGGAATTTGCCCGGGGGGAGCTGTCACGAGGAGCGTGAGGTCCGAGCACCACGTCTGGGCGGGCCAGTAGGGTGCTTACCAGGACGACCTTCTCCTCGTCCTCCCTGACCTTGCACAGGGTCTGTGCGAGCAGGTTCACTGGGGGAAAATGCATATTTGCGAATGCCAGGGGACCAGCTGTGTGCCAGCGCGTCTATGCTGAGGAAGGCCTTGGTGAGGGCGTACCAGAGCGGGCAGTGGGAGGATTCTTGGGAGGCGAACAGGTGCACCTGTGCCTAACCGAATCGACTCCAAATCAGCTGGACCACCTGAAGGTGGAGTCTCCACTCTCCCTTGAGGGTAACCTGTTGTGCACCGCGAGTTGCCTTTATCCACCGGGGGATTGCCGAATAACCCTTGGCCGCCCCACCATCGAGGGTAGTGAGAGCGGGGAAGCTGAAAAGATAGGGACCGGGCAGTAAAAGGTGCCTCCCGCGACCTTGTCAGCTCTTCATGCACTTCCGGGAAGAAAGGAACGGGGCGGGGCGTGGCTTTGAGCGGCACCACGAGCCCAGGAACCAATCACAGAGCCGAGAGGGTTCAGGGAAGAGCGGTGAAATCCACTTTAACCGACGCTCGCGGCTGTCCGGGAAAGCATGTCGTCATCTCCGCGTCAGCCTGTGACTGGGCGATCGACCCCGAAGGGAGGAGCCCAGCTGAGGCTTCCGACTGGACAAGCCCGCTCTCTGATGCTGCGCTCGAGAGCTCATCACATTCGCGGGCTCCGAATAAGAGGTCGAACTCGCCGTGAGACGAGCCGGCGGACTCACCCGGAAGCCCGATCGGGGCAGACGAGCGTGCTGGGGAATGGGAGGTCCGCGGGGGGATACCCGGCGGAGGCAGTCCCATTGGGGTCCCCAAATCGCCCCCAGTGCTAGCCGCGCTGGCCTCAAACCCGTGGGTAAAAGGACCGAGGCGGGAGCCTCTGGGGTGGCTCGCTTTATAACGAAGGCGAGCCGTGACCGCAACGTTGCCATGGACATATTCTCGCAATGAGAACGTGACCATCCACGAACGCTGTCTCCGCGTGAGCAGTGCCCAGACACGAAAGACAGTGATCGTGACCGTTAGAAGGCGAGAGAGAACGAGCACAACCAGGAATAACATACAATCGGAAAAGCATCTTTAAAAAGACGCGTCTTTAAAAAGACGTTCCGTGTGTGCGCTCTTTTAGAGAAATATATACTCTTTTAGAGGGGAAAAATGCTCTTTCAGAAAATATACTCTCTAGTTTTTCTGCCGAAGCGCCCAGGGGCGTTCTCTGCAGTGCACCAGTGCAGAGGAGGGAGAAGCCACTGAAATGCGCCGTCAGATCCAGCAGAGGTGAATGAACAGTAGTATTCAGCTCAGCGAGCATGACCGTTCGGCTCCGAAGAGAAAATCTGAATGAGTGGTTGCATACCAGCTCCATTTATACCCGTATGTTCGGGGGAGTGGCATGCAAATACCACTTGCCAATTTTCATTGGCCTTTTATCAAAGACCAGAGGTGTCTCGGGCTCCCAAGAGTGACCCCTAGTGTCACTACATCGACACCAACGTCGAGTGAGTGACAGATAGGGAACATCTCTCAGGGGAAGCATGTATAAGGAGAAAAGCAGAGGCCCTAAAACTGGTCCCTGTGGCAATCCATACTTAACTTTTGTTTGATTTGACCATTCCTCATTTACACATACAAAGTGTTAGCGGTCTAATAAATAGGACCTAAACCATGCTAATGCAAGTCCACTAATGCCAACATAATTCTCCATCTATCGTGTCAAAGGCAGCACTGAGATCTAAAAGCACTAGAAGAGAAGTCATTTGTAACTCTTATAAATGCAGTCTCTGTACTGTGATGGGCTCTAAATTCTGACTGAAATTGTTGATATATACCATGTATCTGTAGAAATGAACATAGCTGGGAGGATACTACCTTTTCTAGTATTTTCGACATAAATGGTAGATTTGAAATCGGTCAGTAATTAGTCAGTTCTCCAGGATCAAGCTGTGGCTTCTTAATAAGCAGTTTGATAACTGCCATTTTAAAGTTTCTTGGGATATTTTCCAAGGATAGCGAGGAGTTAATAACATTAAGAAGAGGTTCTGGAATTACAGGAAATACCTCTTTTAAGAGCTTAGTTGGTACTGGATCTAACATACATGCTGTGGCTTTTGATATTTAGCTCTTCATGACCTATGACAATGAATGATTGAAGTTGCTTATGAGGAAAATTATGAGACACTGTTTTCTGAGGTGTTGTGACAGTTGATTGCATAGTTCCAATTTTGTTTCTGATTATTTAAATTTTATCAGTAAAGTAATTCATGAAGTCATTACTATTGTGTTGCAACGGAATATCTGTTTCAGTCGATGCTTTATTCCTAACCAATTTAACCACAGTACTGAATAAACACCTAGAATTGTTGTGGTTATTTTCTATGAGTTTGCTAAAATATGCTTACCTGGCAGCTTTTAGTGCCTGTCTGTAGCTACAGACACTTTCCTTTCATGCACCGCAGAATACCTCTAATTTGTATTCTTCCACTTGCGCTCCATTTTCCGAGCTGCTCTCTTGAGGACATGAGTGTGATCATTGAGATGAGGTAATGATCTGAGATGTCATCGCTCTGTGGTAGAATTTCTATAGTATCAACATCAAATCCATATGACAGAATTAAATCTAGCATATGATTATGGCAATGAGTTGGTCCTGTCACATTTTCTCTGACTCCAAGAGAGTTGAGAATATCGATAAATGCTTATCCCAATGTGTCATTTTCATTATCTATGTGAATGTTGAAGTCACCTGATTAAAGCTCTATCTGCATTAACTACTAGATCTGATAGAAAATTTGCAAATTCACCAAGGAAACCAGAGTATGGCCTGGGTGATCTACACCGATCAGCCACAACATTAAAACCACCTGCCAAATATTGTGTAGGTCCCCCTCGTAACACCAAAACAGCACCAACCCACATCTCAAAATAGCATTCTGATATGCTATTCTTCTCACCCGAATTGTACAGAATGACCGTAGACTTTTTCAGTTCAAACCAGTCTGGCCATTCTCTGTTGACCTCCCTTATCAACAAGGCGTTTCCATCCGCAAAACTTCCACTCACTGGATGTTTTTTAATTTTGGCACCATTCTGAGTAAATTCTAGAGACTGTTGTGTGTGAAAATTCCAGGAGATCAGCAGTTACAGAAATACTCAAACCAGCCCATCTGGTACCAACAATCATGCCACAGTCCAAATCACTGAGATCACATTTTTCCCCATTCTGATGGTTGATGTGAACATTAACTGAAGCTCCTGACCTGTATCTGAATGATTTTATGCACTGCACTGCTGCCACACGATTGGCTGATTAGATAATCGCATGGATGATTGTTGGTGCCAGACGAGCTGGTTTGAGTATTTCTGTAGCTGCTGATCTTCTGGGATTTTCATGCAGACTGGTTTGAACTGACAAATTCTATGTAACTCAGATAACCTCTCTATACAATTGTGGTGAGAAGAATAGCATCTTAGAATGCTACCTCAAATACTATCACTATTAAGACTATGAGCCAAATTACTAGAGAGGAGAGAGAGTCCGTCTCTCTTTAGCAAGTCAGTTGTACCCCAAAAACTCTTCCAATTGTCTTTTAATCCTATGCTATTCTCCGGACACCACTCAGACATCCAGCCATTCAGTGACACTAATCTAATATAAACCTCATCACCACGATGAGCAGGGAGGGGGCCAGAGTATATTACAGTGTCTGACATAGTTTTTGAAAGTTCACACACCTCTTTAACATTATCTTTAGTGATCTCCGACTGGTGAAGACGGACATCATTAGTGCTGATATGAATATAAATTTTAGAAAATCTACATTAGCTAGCACTTGTAAATTTGATTTGATGTTAGACGCTCGAGCCCCAGAAATGCATTTAACAATGGTGGATGGAGTCTCCATTTCCACGTTCCTTACAATAGAATCACCAGTTATTAAGGCAACATCATTTTCAGTGGGTGCATAACTGAGTGGGGAGAATCGATTGGAAACTCTAACAGGAACGGGAGAGTGGTGTCGCATTGCTGAGCGAGTATGCCGCTGAGACATCACCCAAATGCCCTGCTGCGGGGGCTCTACAGCCGTAATCAAAGTGTGTGTGTTGCTCGCTGTACTACCTGCATCCGAAACAGTATCTACAGGCTTCTCTTTCTTACTGACCTCCACTAGCATTCGGATGCATGTCTCTAACTCATTAGTCTTCTCCGTCAGCCTGACTAATTCCTTACATTTATCACATGTGAACATGTGGCATGCAATGCAGGAGGAAATAACATGGGTGGATGCTATGACTTACTGCAATTGTTTGTTGTTGTTGTTGTGGTTGTTCTTGCGGCAAGGGTTTGCAATCGATGTGGTTCAATGTGGTTCTTAATCAGCAGATGTTTGAGATTGATGCAATAATCAGTGTAAAACACAATGGAGAAAACGAATGCATGCAGTCGAGACGCAAGATGTAGACAAGTGTAAAAAAGAAAAGTAAAAAAGAGAGAAACGGGTGCACGCGGTAAAATACATGCAGTTGAAACAGTAGAAAAGCGGAAAAACCTAAAGCATGCAGTAAAATGGCAAAGGATAAAACTATGAAAATGAATAAGCAAGAATAAGCGATGCTAAGCAGGCTAGCAAGCTACAAACACAGACTTGTGCAATGTGCCAGCAGCCCTGTTCTGTTCCTGTTCAAAAGGGTCTTTATCAGCCTCTGTATGTATTTTTAGTTAATACACCTGAAAAAAAAGCAAAAGAGAAAGGATAATTGCTAAAGGCTGTGTGCTGCTGTGTGGTACATCAACTGAATTTATGATGAAATTAATCCACTGTGCTACCAATTCCTGAGAGAGGAAGACAGAGAGGGAGAAAGAGAAAGTGCAAGAGAGAGAGACACATCTCCAGATGCGAGACCAAGTCCAGGTATATTACAAAATAGGTCACATCTCCCAGAATGCCCCTTTCTCTCTTGTTTCCAAAATGAAATTGCTCTATTTTTCTCCCTCCACATGCCGAATGATTTGAGGTGTCTCACGGGCCTGTTGTATCAAGAGAGCCGAGACAGAAGTAATTCCGTGCTGGCTGTTCGTTAGGCTCTGTGTGAGAGTTTCGCCCACTCTGAACATTACACCGGGATGATTAATCCATTGGGTTTCCCTGCTCAGGACAAAGAAGATTATTGTCCGTGTTAAGACTTGAGCTTGAAACTGTTGCACCAGGGCATATTTGCAAACATGCCGGTAAGGAGAAGATTCAACATGGTTATGACAGTCTCTGGCGCTCAAAAGCAGAGTATGAACCATCTAGGATCTGCGCCACATGGAGAGTCATGGGATGCCGTCCAAAGCTGCTTGAAAATGCCAGTGTGTGAATTCACACCAAATATATTGCCACTTAGCTTTCCAGAATTCGAGGATGTGAAGGTTTGGCTGCAATGCCTGCTTAGGAAACTTTCTCGCTCACTCACTATCTCTTTGTCTGTTTCTCTAATTCAGTGCCATCAATAACTGCAACTTGAGCAGACAGACTGAATGACTTAAATGTTTTGCTCATTTGCATACACTTAGCCTCTGGTCTGTCTGTCCTGGAAAACAATCCCAGCATGCAATTGTAAGCTCTGTTTGTATCACTTGAAATGAGTTCTTGCTCTAAACACGCAAAGCACTTAGACATAAAAAACAAGCCGTTAAGGATTGCTTTGATGTCCAGATGGGAAAAAGAATATGACTTTAATTGCTCCTGGAAATGAGAGTGGATTCTGAGTGGATGGAAGTACTTTGAATTTTCAGACACTAATTTAAATGCAGCAAAAGAGGTCTCACTCCATTTCATTGGTCCTTATTTATTGGGGGCGTTTGCTAAGGCAAGCATCACTGTTACTATTGAACAAAACCCTAACCCTAAGTATTAAACTTTGGTGTGTAACTCGTCTCAGAATTTTTGCGCTACGGACATGAATGATACCTCAAATCATGCGGCATGTCAAGGAGCAATCAGACTCAATTTTCTGTATGAAACTATTTTCCATTTCCTAACATCATTGTTTTTTTGTTTTTTTTGAGTATGTGTCAACTAAAATGCATTTTCAAAAGTCTCAGTTTTCAGTGGAGGGAAACACCATTCCAATGTCACTGGCAGTGTGGATAAACATAGCAAAATCAATGCGTTTTCAACCTTTCAAGACTAAGGCCTAAGACTTGGGCCAATAAGCAACCACCAAGAATATGCCCTAACAACTGCAACATGCTAAAAAGCAACACTTGACACATGAATAGCAATGCCCTGGAAATCACCCACAACACGTAACATTGTGGTGAAACATTTTTCACAAGGAAGCACCACTCAAAAATAAAAATAAAAAAATAAATAAATGTTTGTTTATATATTATTGATACCTATTTAAAATATTTCAGCTGCCCATGTGTCTGTGCTCAGTTAAATAGATTTACTTTTCCATCACGACAGACCAAATCAGTTTTCTATTTTTCATTTTTCTTCATGCTTTTCTTTATATCTCTCTCACTCTCTAATCTCTTCCACTCTCTCTCTGTTTTTCTCTCTCTCCAAACTGTGCCAACAACTAGATGTGGATGTGGCCTTTATACACAGAGTCATAAGGGAAAAACTATTCTTTCGCTCTGAGAGCTGCATGATTTTTCAAGCCGGAGGGAGACTTGATTGGTTCCAGAGAGGAAATACCAGCTAACAAATCACACAGGTCTTCGCTCGGAGACTGTCACCGAGCACAAGGCCAAATCTCAATGTCTGATGTGCTACATAGAGAGATCTGAAGAGAAGATGTCCAGCAGAGAGTGTGAAGTCCTCCAAATAACTGTTCTGATAACATGGGAATAAATGAACATGGGAAGAACAGTCCCTTTGCACTGCAGTCGCCTTCAGTCCTTAAAGGGATAGTTCACTCAAAAATGAAAATTCTCTCATCATTTATTCACTTTCATGCCATCAAAGTTGTGTATGACTTTCTTTCTTCTACTGAACACAAACAAAGATTTTTAGAAGAATATCTCAGCTCTGTAAGTCCTTTCAATGCAAGTGAATGGTGACCAGCAGAAGAAAGAAAATCATACACATCTGAGATGCCATGAGGGTGAGTAAATGATTAGATAAGTTTCATTTTCCACCTTAAAAGGAAAATTCACCATCCCAATTGTTCCAAACCCATATGACTTTCTTTTTTCCATGGAACAAAGAAGGAGATGTTAAAAAGACATTCTGCCCAACATCCACATAAGACAGAAATTCTTACTGTTGAATGGAACAACATTTTAACTTCACAAAGTTTTATTTGTGGGTGAACTATCCCTTTAACTTTGCTGTTACCATGCCGTCTTTAAGCACCCAGTTGCTCAAACTTGTTTGTGAAATCTGATCGACTGAAAATCTCAGCTAGAGTAAATGCCTGCCGAAGTCTAATCAGTAAGATATGTGTAATAGGGTCTCAGCTTCCCTCGTAATGAAGTCAGCAACTCTGGGACCTTCCGAAACAACAAGCGGTCCCCAACTGGCCCGTTCTGGCATCTTCAAACAGTCCCTCCTCTTCTCACTACTTGCTGCCTTCTCTTTTCCTCTAATACTGTCTCTCTGGAGTGCTCAGGATGTACCAGCTGCTTGTTGCCTTTGATTTAGACTTGCCCCAGATATGCTCCCTAATGAGCTGAGTGCCCAATCAATAATTTAGCAGAGTCTGAATGAGAACCAGGCTGATCAGTGCTGCTTAAAGAGAGGAGTGCAATCAGTGCTATTCAGGAACCTGTTTTTTGACTCATCCTTCCATTGCTCTTTCTTTCTTTTACTATAGTATTTGACATTGTTTGTCCAAAAAATAAACTTAGGTCTGATTTTGATTTTCAGTTCCTCCTGATGACCCTGTGATAAGTGGTGCTCCTGTGGTGAGCTTGCGTGCCGGGGACTCGCTAAACCTCACCTGCCACGCTGACAATGCCAAACCAGCCGCCTCCATCATCTGGATCCGTAATGGAGAGGTGCTGAATGGTGCGGCATACACGAAGGTATGGGCATCCCCTGCTACTCTCAGCCATTGTACACCAACAGAACACAATACTGAACCATGACAGAACCAATGGTTGTGTTTCAAAAGCTAGTAAGCATCATCTTTGGGCATCATGATTTCGATCAAGCCGGTGATGTCCAAAATGATTGTCTTGGACTTTTTCGATCAGCACTAAAATTGTAATGCCCAAAATATGCTGTCAAATTTTCATAATCAATTTGAATTCAGTTTGATTCTTGAGTGTTTTGATTCAAATGTTCAAAAGTACCTTTGATGCCCAAAAATGCTTTCTCAATTGTTTCGATTTGAATGTTCGAACATGGCTGTGATGTCCAAAAATGCTGTTTTAAATGTTTTCAATTCGAACATTCAAACTCTTCTGTTATGCTCAAAAACACTGTCTAAAGCATTTTGATTCAAATGTTTAAATGTGCCTATGATGCCCAAATATGCTTTCTCAAACATTTCATTCGGTGATGTCCAAAAATGTTGTAGTGAACATTTCTATTCAATTTGAACATTCGAACGCTCATGTGATGCTCAAAAACACTTCTTGAACGTCTTGAACGTTTCGATTATAAATGTTCGAACAAACCTGTGATGTCCAAAAGTGCTGTCTTATATGTTTTTGATTCAGTTCGAACACTATATTTGTTCAAATGTTCCTATGATGCTTAAAAATGCTTTACAGTTAGAATGTTTGAACATGCCTTTGATGCCCAAAAATGCTGTCTTGAATGTTTTAGATTCAATTTGAACATTTAAACGCTCCTGTGATGCTCCAAAATACTTTCTCTGATGTTTTGATTTGAATGTTCAAATGCACCTATGATGCCCAAAAAAGCTAGCAAATGTTTTTGATTCAAACTCATTTTTAATGTCCAAAAATGATGTCTCAAAAGTTTAGATTCAATCTGAACATACAAACATACCAGTAAAACACCCAAAAAACTAAAACTAGACATATTTGTGATGTACAGACATGCTTTTGTGAACTATTCTAGAAAAAAATGCCTGTGATTTTATTTTTTATCTTTTTGAATATTCAAATGCATCAGTAATGCGCTAAAACTCATTACTAAAATCATGTCTGCATGCTATGGCAACCTTTAGTCATTGTTGTGTTTGCATGTGTATTTAGTTCTTATGTACAATTATTATGTTTTATTTGTTTGGAGAGGCTTTTGGACACATGGAGATGTTTTTGTACACTAGGATAAATCATTTTGTAAAGCTACAACTTTTGATTGATTTGTCGTTTCAATACACCATTTTTCTCAGATATAATTGGCATGATTGGGAACAAAACAAAAGCAGTTCTCCTGAGCCACCTTATTTACACCCAGAGATATAAAATGTCAAATCAGAAAAATAAGAACAAAAGTAAACCGTTGGCTCAATTGTTTCTGTGATTTTTCAGCAGTTTCTTAGACTGATAGTCTCAGAATGTTTCATAATCTATATAATTAAAAAGCTTTCTTTACAATGATACCAAACACTTGACCCTGCTTGTTTTTTTTTTTTTTTTTAATAAGCCTTTAATTTTGGGTATGCCACTGAAACAGGAAATCTTTAAAAAAAACACCTTCAGAGCCTAAAGGGTTAAACTTTAGATTTGAACATTGAAAAATACCTTTGATGCCTGAAAATTCTGTCTCAAACATTTTGATTAGATTCAAATATGTGAATGTGCCTATGATGCCCCAAAATGCCAGCAAATGTCTTTAATGCCAAAAAATGCTTTCTCAAACTTTTGGATTCAATTTGAAAATTTCAGCATGGCGGTGGTGCCCCCAGAAACTCAAACTAGTGTAAAATAAAAACCTCAAAATCTCAAACATTTCGATTCCATTCAAACATGTATGTGATGCCCAGAAATGCTTTTGTGAACTTTTCAATTCAAATACGCCTGTGTTACCCAAAAATTCTGTCTGAAATGTTTTATGTAAACCAAACATTCAAATGCACATGTGATACTCATAAACTGTGACTTGAATGTTTCAATTAGAATGTTTGAACATGCCTGTGATTCCCAAACATTTTTATTAGATTAGAATATTCAAAAGCCCCTACAACATACTGTTTATACACAGTATCAAATTTTTTGGGCTTCAGTTTTTTGTTTTATTTTTGCAATATCTTCAGCCACGCATTCACCTTTTTCACATGTAACTGTAAAAGTTTCTCATGAAATCCTGCACTCCGCCTAACTGCATGCCCTCGAATCTGTCAAATTAATGATAAGTGAGGACTAATTTTTTATTTAATCTTTAGGGCAAAGTGGAGCTGTAATGCAGTGCTTTAAATATGTCATAATGGATAGACATTCCAATACTCTATTATGAATGTGTTCCTTAGCAATTTGCTCAGTATGTCAGCTTTGGGGAGGAAATTGAGAGAGCAGGAAATGTATTTAAAGGACCGCTCGTACCGTGATTGGAGAGTGTAATCTGCTCATTTCGAGTAAGCCGAACCCCTCAGCACCCACCTTAGAGAGTCCCTTCATTAATTAACCAGGCCTAATTTAGACACAAGCAAGCTAGAGAGGTTAGTTGTTTTTCAACAGAAGCACTGCTTTCAGATCTGTTCTGCACTTGGGAGACTCTTTTAAATGCTTCTGAGATGATCAAGTACCTCCATGAGATAGATAAGAACTAAGTTATTCACGTCTTGAAAGTCATGCCAGTAAATACTAGCAACATATTAAAGAGAGAAATCTGTTGTTTAAATACAAACAGTATTGTAAAAATCCTGAACACTGTTCATCAGTTTGGAAAACTTGATTTTGTGCCTAAACTTTGATTTATAACTGAAATACTGAATGTTTAATGACTAGAGAACCTTTTTCCATCATAACACAATCAGCTGTTAGAAAAATGTCAGATGATAAAAGCACAAGATATTTGAATTTTTCATTTTCTTGAAGTTTTTCTCCAGGACTTGAGCTCCACTCTGAACACTCTTTTATTGCGTTATTTGATTAATTTTGATAGAGAATATGTTATAGCTGCGAGGCAGATGGGTGTTTTAGATGAAGTCAATATCCCTCAAATATCTGTACCAATTTTTTAATAATCTTTTCTGAATAAACAGTGTGTCTCTACAATAGCTTGAATATCAGAGTGTGAAAGTACAGGTAATATCACCATAAATATAGAATTTTATGAAGTGTATAGACATCTTTTTTTTTTGTTTTTTTGTCCTAACTTTGTAAGCATGTAATTCTAGTTCTGTTCACTCCATCTCCCTCCATCAAATTTTATTTTATTCCACTAGATGGCAGCAAGTACTAGAATTATTTTTCCCCTCTATCACCTTCCATCACAAAATGCCGATCTAAAATGTAAGTGGCGCTCTAACACATTTTATCCCTCACACGTGTGCTTGTCCATTGAAATTCAGTCTAATTTTCAGTTCATGCACCACCCCCAATTGTTTAGCGAATATCTCGGCCTCTGAGTGGACTAGAAGCTCAATCTAGGTGTCATTAGAAATCTGAGATCCTCTTCTTTGCAATGATGTATACATGTATATTTTATCATCTATAGTCGATAACATATATTTCTGATGATTTGTATAGCATGTCTTTCCTGCATATTTTGTTCTGAAGATCTAAGATATAACTTTGGATTATTCACACAAGAAAGCTCAGAGACAAGTAAAAAATTGCTATTTTATTTTATTTATTTTTCAGAAAACTGCCTAAGGTAAAAGCAGATGTACATTTTTTTGCTATTTGAGGCTTACAGCAGCAGTGATCAGCGCATAAAAGAGACTTTTGTATTTGATCTTACAGAAATCATATTTCATTTTGTGATTCTTTTGGAAATCTTTCAAACTGTGTTAGGGCAACAAAATAAACTATACAATTGCATTCCTGAGAATGGGAGCTTTCATTTGATATGATTTGTCTATTTGAGTGCTATTTGAAATACTTCTATATTCATATTTCTACCACATGACCACTGATTTTTTATTTTATGTAACAAATGCAGAAGAGATGGTTATCTATGAAAAGTTCAGATTCTAAGCTTTCCAAAGAAACCACACATGTTTGACTTATGTATTCAAAGACTTGAACATTAAACATTTTTGCGACATAGCACCCCGTTTTGGACCCACCGGCAGGTCCGCAGAGTTGAAGAGGTTAAAATACATTTACATGTTTAACAAATATATCATTTAGTGACAACGCAGTACTGTCCCGATAGGGCAGTGAAAGTTCCATCAACTGGCTTGAATACCACTCACACTGGCCCTGGGCCGGTGGGCCATACTTATTGTTGAGCCCTGTGTTAATATCCGTTGGGGAATGCTGCCCTCCTGACACTTTAACGCTCATGGTGGCCTTTTTTTTTCTTCTTAGACACTGCTGCGAGATGGCAGAAGAGAAAGCACGATCAGCACGCTCCACATCTCTGCCTCCAACATTGAAAGCGGACAGCAGATCACATGCCGTGCTTCCAACAAAGCGGCGCCCAATGGCAAGGAGGCAACAGTCACCATCGACATTCAACGTGAGTGTGGGCTTTCTGATTTTTCCACCGACTGTGCTTCTGTTTAAACATAATTAGTGCCAAAACACACTCAAGCTTACCTTTCCTTCCAAATTCTTCGACCTGCATTCTGTTCTGTGCAGTTCTTGTGTTTTCCTGTCTGTGTAGATAAATTATTCACATGTGAAAATCCACTATGTGCTGTCCTATTTTCTTTATCCAAACAGCCGTTGTGTACACATGCAATCTGATGTCTGAGCACATGTCGTACTTCACTACACAGACACACAAGATTTGACAAAATTGTTTTTTCGTCTCTCTTTTTGTCTTGGAGATGGAATTGTGAAATTTATAAGTGACAGATTTTCTGCACACTGTGTATGGGGAACGTTTTTATGCATTAAGCCGGGCATTGTGGATGCTTATTGTTAGGTATTAAACATTGTGAGAATTGAACACGACCAGCTCCTCCTCTACTGGTAAACATCGTGTTGTTTAATTTTATTTATAGCAGTCATAAGCCTTACTGTCAAAAATGTATCTGAAAGTGCTAACAAGAAAGGCCTTAACTAATTCAGTGCGAAGATTAGAACGTTTGATGGAATATTTTTGACAATATGCATCGTGAACAAAGGCATTCCTTCAACTCTCTCATGTGTTGAAAGATATTAACTCTGACTAATAAGCCAGAAAATATATAATATTCAAAGATCCATGAGTTCTGAGAGCTCCTTTCTTCAAGTCCATAAATTCTATTTTATTGCCCAAAAGGAATGTGCCTCAGCACAATGGAGCTCAAATTCACAAATGAAAGCGTAAACTGTAAAATGTTTGTCTGTGTTTTTGCACCACCGGACTCATCCCAAATTATTTTGTCATGCAAAACAATAGAAGAGTTTTACTGTAAGCCCCTTTCTTCCCTGGATTCCACAAACACCTCTTGTTGGTCAACTTGGATGTTTTCACATCTGTGAGAGCCAATAAAATCCACTTTTCGTTTATTTAATTAATTAACCATGATTACAAAAAGGAATATCAGCCATCTATTTGTACATCCACAAACGTTTTAAGATTATTTCTGCTCTGCTACTTGTAAGTCAGCGAAATACCACGAATAAGCCAACTGCTGCTGTCATGATTGATTTAGCTCAAGATTCAGGGTGTGCTTCCTGTGGCTCACTTAAACTTGCCTTTAGCTGTCTTTATCAGAATAATTCACACTGAGTGTGAGCACGTCTAACCTGAGCTCGCGCCATTCTGCGTATGCGGTCTTTTGAGATGTGGCAGGCCTAACACAAGGAAGCAGTTCAGTGAAGTGTAGACCTCGTTGTAGGCCCACGCTGGAAGAACATGTGCTGGGTAAATAAGTGATGTCTAAGAGTGGAGAGGTGCTAGAACCTTTGGGCCACAGCAGCCTACGGGGACCTCAAACTGTCACGAGGGGCGTTTGTCTGATGCGCCACGACATCAATATTCATGACGGGCAGCTGTTGGGTGAGATGCCATGATGGAGCATGGTTTGTGCGAGACCTGGTAGTTGAGAATGCTCGCTGAGGAGCAAAGTTTATGCAAATGTGCTGAGTGGTACCTATTTTCCACAATTCAGAGAGATTATTTAACAAAAACACTCTCATTATATCTTCAAATTCACATGCTGTTTTTCCATTTATCCTTCTCTGTAGGTAATTGCCCAACAACAACAGTTATAAACCTGCAGGTTTGATCAAATAACGTGAAAGAGCTGAATGAGTTCATCGTCAGAACGAAAAATTCATACGATTCCATTTCGTCTGAAGTTTTTGCGTTCTGCCTAAAGTGTACGGCAAATAGACGGCACTGATCTGTGGGCACATGAGTCACTGATGACCTAAATAAGCGTAAAGTGTTGCTCTGGCCCATCTCTTCATACTAGAGAGGAAACATTTTCTTCTAATCATTTATAAGCTCTTGGTTGTGAAAGCACTGGCCTATTTATCAGGACTCCTTCAAAACCAAATTCACTCTGTGAGGTTTTCGTCATTCCAGACCTGCTGTGAATCCCACCAACCGCTCAATTTCCACTTGGGCTGTTTTCATGCACTTTGTTTTTCTGACCAAACAACCAAACATTTGATGATAATTCTTGTCTGGATAATTGTGGGCCACAAAACCCTGCTGAAAAGACCAGCATAGTTGGTCACCAACATATGTTGCGTTTTGGATGTTGGTCTCCAACATGGGATGCTTGTGTCCCCATCAATCTTTTTAAAGTAGCTTAATCTGCATGACTTCCTTGGTCAACCAGCTGCACCAGCCTAACAAAAAGTGTTTGTTTCAGGGGTCTTAGAGTGGTTTGTAAAAATTTTGGCTTATATGTGAACTATTCTAACAAACTCAGACCCTTTTAAAGTGAACTAAGCTCAGACAATCTCAGGAAGTAGTCTGAGTGTGGTTTGCTTTAAATCACTTATAGGGCTCTATTTTCGTGCATGCACAAAGTGCAGTGCTATGGGCTATGACCATGCACTATGTATTATCCAATTTTCGTGCCAGCACAAAATGCAAGTGGCCGTCGGTGGGAGTGTTTGCGCTATCTGTGGGTGTATGCACTCAAACTGTGGGAGTATTGTATGTAAATAAATTTGTGCAAAGTGCAATTTGCTGTTTTCCTGAGAAATAGGTCATTGCACTAAGATGTTTCAAAAGCATGTCTTATCTCATCGCAAAGTCCAAACTCAGTTTCTACATTTGCAGTTTGGAGATTCCACCAGCAGTAATTTTTATTAAGAAATATTTTTGGTAAAAAATGAATAACATTTTTCGAAATCAAAATCAACTGGTAGAAGTGAAGTGCGTTCCGATACAATCACTGTTAATACTAGCCTTGATTTGTGTGAAAATGATTAATAGTACTTACATTTTCTATCATTTAACAGAGCATAAATCCAAATTATGACGAGAACCACATTTTCCAATGCATATAAAAGGAGCTTGTAACTGTCAAAGAAATACGCGTGACATTGGGAGACAGTGCCGGAGAAGAACCTCAGAGTTAAATTGCTCTTGACCCAGACCATTAGCGCTTTGTGTGCTAAATTCTGCCAAACCCACTTTTGCCTAGACTTAGCGCATGCTTGCATGAAAATACCAAAACTTCATGGCCAAGCCTTTTGACTTTATGTGTATGACTTATGGTATAGTGCTGCGCTTAGCTCTAGCGCTCTTAAAATAGGACCCATACTGTGCATTGTGAACTTGTAGCATTCAAGTTACCATTCAAAAGTAATGATGACACACAATAACATAGAGTAGAAAGTGGCTTATTTTAGTTAACATAGATAAAAAAAAAAAATGTTTTTTTTAAAAATGAGGATCATATTAAAATGACATATTATAAAATTATACTGGATATAATTCTTAATTATAATATCACTATTGTATTAAGCTTTATACATATACAGTACTGTGCAAAAGTTTTAGGCACTTAAGATGTTTCACAAAAACATTTGTCTTAAGATGGTTATTTATATCTTCAGCTTTAGTGTGTCAATAGGAAATATAAATGTTAGACTCCCAAACATTTCTTTTGCAAATAGAAAAGATTAGAATATAAGAACAGGGCACTCTGCAAGAGATGGCATTGCTCCCGCAGAGCCCCCCACTGAATATCGAGTCAGTCTGGGATTACATAAAGAGACAGAAGCAATTGAGACTAAATAGATAGAAGAACTGTGGCAAATTCTCCAAGAAGCTTGGTACATCCTATCTGTAAACAACTAAGAAAAACTGTTTCCAGGTGTACCTAGGAGAATTGGTGCTGTTTTAAAGGCAAAGGTGGCCACACCAAATATTGATTTAGCTTTTGTCTGGTCTGATTTATGTTTACTGGAATTTGTGTGATGTTAATTGATAAAAATGATGAAAACTATTTATGGCATTATTTTTGAAGACATCCTCACTATTCAACATTTTTCACAAGTGCCTAAAACTTTTGCTCAGTACTGTGTGTGTGTGTATATATATATATATATATATATATATATATATATATATATATATATATATATATATATATATATATATATATATATATATATATTCAAGTTATTAAGAAGGATTACAATTTTAAAGTTGGCCTACAGTGAAGGATCAATTGAAAACCAGAATGGGGAAGATATAATGAGAGTGTTTATGTTAAAAAAATCTCTGTGAAAAGTGGAAAACCACTTCAAAAAAAATAATGTGAATGGAAAGTGAACTCACACTAAAATTGGGCCAAAATGAGTTCTGAGCTCACTTTTTGGTCCTTTTTCCACTCAAGTGTGAACATATCTTAAGTTTTGCTAGTAAATAGTTAGGCTATACTGGTCCACTAGCTATACTAGGACCAACCCAACACTGTTCAGCATAAAGCAATCTGGTCTATCGTGGAAAGTCAGGCTGACCTTAGCTGGTCTTTTCAGCAGGGAAACTGGTGGATATGAATTTCTTTAATCAGTTTGGCCCTGAGCAGATGGTCTTTCAGTGTCTGGTGTGCCAGAGTTAAGGGTTTGTATCACTTGGATGAAGTTCCTCATTGATATGGGTGCTACTTTTTAATTAGTTGGACACCCTCTGAGACTTCCATTCAAGATTAAATTGATTATTTCCATGAAAGTGCACTCTTAAAAAAATTACTTTATGATGGTGGGTAATGGAAATTTGAGTAGTTCTGTGGCAGCTCCTCTTCACACAACACTATTTTCGATAAGGACGCTCAACCAATCTTCATGACTAGATACAAAAATTAATCTGCGATGTGTTGACATTCACATCTCCAGCGCTCTCCTTCTTCCATTCCCTTGTTCTCTCTTTAAAGGTCATTGCCTCTATACCACATTCAGTAATTAAAATCATTAAACAACATGTTTCATATTTCATAAAAGTGTTCTCAAGGCATGCATCAGCTAGCAACCCACATCAATCCATTGCACACTTTATATTAGTCCCTTTCAGTTGTTTTCCCTCTTAAAACTCAAACATGACTCTTGATAGTTGGCTTTATCGTACAGTCTGTTAATATTCTTCACAGTTACTGCTGCTGATTGCCTGGATCTGAAGGCATTGATATCGCCGCCATTATCTGACTCCTTTGCTCGAACGTGGTGTGAAGATCCTTCATGCTGTTAGCTTCTGGGCCTCTGTGTAGCGGTTTCGTTTAAGAATTAGTACCCAAGAGAGGAGAGTGGCTTGCCGCTTCCAACAGTAATTGCCTTGTAAATAAGAGCAGGATTGAAACAATGCTGTTTGTTAGGAATAATTAATGACTGCATACACACATGCAGTTGTGTCTGGGGGCCTCTTGTGAGCTCCTGTCGGCGAGCACGCTCACTCCAGACAAAGGAAACTGACAAGAGGTGCTTTATCAAACTCAAGGAAACACTCACTTGCATCACCCCTCGAGTCCTCTCTTTAAAATAGATGCATGCCTCTACATTTGGAGGACGTGCTTCTTTCGTAACAAGTTTGCTTTTCATATGCATATTTGCATGTAGTTCTGAAGATTAACTATAATATTGTAAAATCACATTCAGCATTTGTATTTCGTGAAACACATCGAAATATGAATTAACTGCAGTAGATTTTATAAACCTTAAAAACCAGACATGACTATTTCTTAATATTTTTCATTTCAGATGCATATTTGCATGCAATTCTTCACTGCTAAAAATCATTTTCTTAACCCTTTAATGCATGGGAATCTCACCAAACACTCTTACATATTTGGGTCTTTAGAGACCCGGCATGTATATCTATCAAAAATAGATCTACAAAATTCTCAGATAGTGTAACATTATAAAAATACTTTCAAGACAATTAGAAAATTAGAAAATAAAATATATTATGATATATTTTGATGTTTTATTTTTCATATGTCAAAGAGATAATGCAACAAATCAGAAATGTTGTTTCTTCATCAAATAGCAATGTCAAATGTAAATCAACTCAATCACTGAAACAACAGTGTCGCCTTGAGTAAGAAATAGCATGTGTAATATGTATGTGTACATAAATATGGCATACAGATAATTCACTACTGTTGCACAAAAAATCAATGTGATATAGTATTTATTTGTACGAATATAGTACTCATTTCTCTTGTAATAAAGAAATAGGTTTACTTATAGATATGAAATAATCATAAAAAATATAATTTGTGGAAGTGCAAAAAAAAAAAAAAAAAAATATATATATATATATATATATATATATATATATATATATATATATATATATATATATATATATATATATATATTTTTTTTTTTTATATATATACCTAGGGGCCTATATGACCCTATACACTTTTGGTATGTAAACCATAATAATAATAATAATTATTGTTTATTTATCTATTTATTTTTTTGTTGAAATTGTGCCATTTTTTTTTTTTACACTATTTATAAGAGGTGTAAAACAAAATAGGAATACTAAAGAGGTGTGGGCACAGCTCCAAAAAATGGATGAAGTAAAGGGGGTGAAATTAGGTCCTGAGTCTCTAAAGACCCGAGGTGTGCAATTAAGGGTAAAATCTGTATTTTAGTCTTGTTTTCCAGTAAAAATATCTAAATATCTGTAAATGTAAAAAAAGGCAACTTTACATGAGAAACTAAATAATATAAGATGTTGTTTTGAAAGAAATGGAACAATTTAGTGCTTAATTCAGCTTAAAAAACTATTTGCCAGTGGGCCAAGAAAAAATAACTTTTTTCCCTTTAAATTACATTTTTGTCATTTTTCCTTTCAAGTAAATTTACTGTATGTGTTTTACGGATATTCAAATATTTTACCTGGAAAACGAGATGAAAATTATTATTAATTATTATTATAATTTTTATTTTGTTTATTTTTTGCAGTGTTGAAATTGTAAAAACAGGTTGCTGTTTTTTTTATTAGTAAAATTGTAAAACATATTTTCATATATGTGAACATATTTCGTGAAAAAAAATGAAATATGATATCTTAAATATGAGTCTTAAGAAGTTTTGTTTTTCAGATTCATATTTGCGCATAGTTCTGAAGATTGTGACAACAAATAAAATATTTTCCTAAAACATCCTAACTGTAAGATCGTAAAACAGCGTTTAGCATGTGTTCTTTGTAAAACACACTAAAACATGATTAAACCGCAGAAGATTTTGGAAACCTTAGAAACCAGACATGCCTCTTTCATAAGTTTTTTCTTTTTTTTTTTTTGTATTCCAGATATTCATTTCTTGATAATCTGAAAACATGTTTTTCAGAAACATTGTAATTGTGAAATCGTAAAACCTATTCAGCGTATTATACCTGCATGTAGCTCTTAAGATTTTGATTAAATATTTTTCAGAAACATATTTGTACTTTCGTAAACCCTATTCAGTGTATGCATTTCGTAAAAAAAAAAAACACTGAAACATGGTTGAATCTTTCTAAATGGAGTTAATTAACAGAGGTTCTGGAGAAGAATGTTAATTTTAATCTGACAAATCACTGCCCACGTGTAGGAGTATATAAGCCGCTGCTTACCTGCTTCCTGTGACAGTTCTCCTGACATCCCTCCTTCACCCCATCTCCACCTGTTCTCTAGATTCATAATTTATCTAAATAAGTAAAGTCCGGGGGGGTAATCAGGACTCGAGTGAAGTCTCGAACTCCGAGCCCTCCAGTATACGGACAGCAAGCCAATTAAGTTTACCGTCATGGTTACTTGCGTAACCTCCATTCCCTGATGGAGGGAACGAGACGTTGTGTCTATGTAGTGACACTAGGTGTCACTCTTGGGAGCCCGAGACACCTCTGGACTTTGATAAAAGGCCAATGAAAATTGGCGAGTGGTATTTGGATGCCACTCCCCTGGACATACGGGTATAAAAGGAGACATATTTTTGCATATATTTGCGCAGGCCAGGGGGCCAGCAGTGTGCCAGCGCGTCTATACTGAGAGGTGCCTCGGTCAGGGCGTACCAGAGCGGGCAGTGGGAGGATTCTTGGGAGGCGAACAGGTCTACCTGTGCCTGTCCGAATCGACTCCAGATCAGCTGGACCACATGAGGGTGGAGTCTCCACTCTCCCCTGAGGGTAACCTGCCGTGACAGCGCGTCCGCTGCAGTGTTGAGGTCACCCGGGATGTGAGTGGCTCGCAGCGACTTGAGGTGCTGCTGACTCCAGAGGAGTAGACAGCGGGCAAGTTGTGACATACAACGAGAGCGCAGACCTATGACATATGCTACCGTTGCCATGTTGTCTGTCCGAACTAACACGTGCTTGCCCTTGATCAACGGCCGGAACCTCCACAGGGTGAGCAGAATTGCCAGCAACTCAAGGTAGTTGATGTGCCAACGCAGCCACGTGGCCGTCCACAAGGCGGCGGCTGCATGCCCATTGCAAATGGTGCCCCAGCCCGTCTTGGAGGCATCTGTCATGACCACGACGTGCCTGGAGACCTACTCTAGGGGAACGCCTGCCCGTAGAAATGTGAGGTCGGTCCAAGGGCTGAAGAGGTGGTGACAGACTGGCGTGATGACCATGCGATGTGTCCCACGGCGCCATGCCCATCTTGGGGTCTCATATACATCAACCCAAGCGGGTGGCCACCGCTGAGGATGCCATATGCCCCAGGAGCCTCTGAAAGAGTTTCAGTGGAACCGCTGTTTTATGTTTGAACACCTTCAAACAGGCCAGCACTGACTGTGCGCACTCATTCGTGAGGCGTGCTGTCAACGAGACTGAGTCCAACTCCAAACCGAGAAAAGAGATGCTCTGAACCGGGAGGAGCTTGCTCTTTTCCCAGTTGACCCGAAGCCCTAATTGGCTGAGGTGCGAGAGCACCAAGTCCCTGTGTGCACACAACATGTCCCGAGAGTGAGCTAGGATTAGCCCATCATCGAGATAGTTGAGAATGTGAATGCCCACCTCCCTTAACGGGGCAAGAGCTGCCTCTGCGACCTTCGTGAAGACGCAAGGGGACAAGGACAGACCGAAATGGAGGACCTTGTACTGATACGCCCAACCCTCGATTGCAAACTGCAGGAAGGGTCTGTGTTGAGGTAGAATCGAGACGTGAAAGTACGCATCCTTCAGGTCTACCGCCACGAACCAATCTTGATGCCGGACGCTCACCAGAATGCATTTTTGCATCAGCATCTTGAATGGGAGTCTGTGTAAAGTACGGTTCAGTACTCGCAGGTCCAAGATTGGCCGCAACCCACCGCCTTTTTTCGGTATGATGAAGTAGGGGCTGTAAAACCACTTCTTCATCTCGTCCGGAGGGACAGGTTCTATTCCGTAGGAGGGTGGCGATCTCTGCACGCAAGGTAGCAGCGTTTTCGTCCTTCACCAAGGTAAAGTGGATACCGCTGAACCTGGGCGGACGCCTGGCAAACTGAATCGCATAGCCGAGTCGGACGGTCCAGTAAGCCATCGCGACAGATTGGAAAGTGCAAACCATGCATCCAAGCTCCGCACGAGGGGGACCAAAGGGACAATCTCGTCAGACGTACCGGCAGGTGGGGCCTCGCGGCGGGGCAGAGCTTGAGGTGCCACACCATGTCGTGGCCGTGCTGAGTCTAGGGACATCGAAGCACTTACCTGGCTCCTTGTGACCACCCCCAGAACAGCCTGGGACGGGGGAGGAAGAGGCCTGTCCTCGCAACCCATGGAGACTGTCACATCGGGGGCGGATCTGTGCCACAACTGGGCACGCAGGGGTGGGCAGACCGCCGTTGGAGCACCAAACCTGCAAGGATAAAAAGGTGGACAGTGGTCGTGATGACAGCCGTGCACACCGGATATGTGACCCAGGGAATGAGGAAACTGCTCTTTTGCTGAACTGTTGGGTACCACAGCCACTTAGGCATGCAGCAAAATCAAATGAAAAGGCAATAAAAGATTCTCCTCCGGGCCCTCCACCAGGGATGGAGTGGTCTTCTTACCAGCTCCAAGGCAGTGGGTTTTGTCGACCCTGGGTCGCCCGTCTCAGGGGCGCTTGGCGGCTGGCCATGAGACGGGTGGCGTCTGCTTCTTGCGGTGGGCTCCACGCCAGGGCCGGGCCAAAGGGGCAGGCTGTGGCGGATCTGGTGCAGTCACCACAGGGGGACACCCTTGGCGACGAGCAGGCGGGATGCAGGATCTTGAGCCGCGCCTGGGCAGGATATGCCGGATAGCCTCCGTCTGCTGCATCACCGTCGAGGACTGCTGGGCAAAGTCCTCGACGGTGTCGCCGAATATGCCAGCCTGGGAGATAGGGGCAGCAAGGAACCATGTCTTGTCGGCCTCACCCATCTCGACCAGGTTGAGCCAAAGGTGGTGCTCCTGGACCACTAATGTGGACATCGCCCGCCTGAGAGACCGCGCATAGACCTTCGTCGCTCGGAGAGTGAGGTCGGTCGCTGAGCGCAGTTCCTGCGTCAGATCTGGGGTGGAACTACCCTCATGCAGTTCTTTTAGCGCCTTGGCTTGGTGGACCTGCAGGAGAGCCATGGCGTGTAGGGCAGAGGCGGCTTGTCCAGCAGCACTGTAGGCTTTGGCCGTCAGGGACGACGTGAACCTACAGGCCTTGGACGGGAGCTTTGGGCATCCGTGCCAGGTGGCGGCGCTCTGCGGGCATAGGTGCACCACGAGTGCCTTATCCACCGGGGGAATCGCCGTATAGCCCCTGGCCGCCCCGCCATCGAGGGTAGTGAGCGCGGGGGAGCTGAGAAATCGGGATCGGGCAGTAAAAGGTGCCTCCCACGATTTTGTCAGCTCCTTGTGCACTTCCGGGAAGAAAGGCACTGGAGCGGGGCATGGCTGTTTTGAGCGGCACCGCAAGCCCAGAAACCAATTATCGAGCCGCGAGAGTTCGGGGGAGAATGGAGGGTTCCACTCTAGTCCGACGCTTTTGGCCGCCCGGGTAAGCATGTCCGTCATTTCCACATCAGCCTGTGACTGGGCAATCGTCCCTGAAGGGGGAGCCCAGCTAAGGCTTCTGCGTCCGACTGGACAAGCCCACTCTCCGATGCTGTGCTCGAGAGCTCATCAGCTTCGTGGGCTCCGAACAAGAGGTCGAACTCACCATGAGACGAGCCGGCGGACTCATCCGGAAGCCTGATCGGGGCAGACAAGCATGCTGGGGAATAGGAGGTCCGTGGGGGGATACCTGGTGGAGGCGGTCCCATTGGGGTCCCTAAATCGCTCCCAGTGCTAACCGTGTTGGCCTCATACCCATAGGTAGAAGGACCGAGGTGGGGAGCCGCTGGGGTGGCTTGCTTTCTTACGTAAGCAAGCCGCGACCGCAACGTTGCCATGGTCATGTTCTCGCAGTGAGTACATGAGCCATCCAAGAACGCTGTCTCCGCGTGGGTCGCGCCCAGACAAAAAAGACAGCGATCGTGACCGTCTGAAGTTGAGAGGTAACGACCGCAACCAGGAATAACACACAAGCGGAAAGGTATCTTTAAAAAGATGCGTCTTTAAAAAGACGTTCCGTGTGTGCCGCTCTTTTAGAGAAATATACTCTTTTAGGAAAATATACTCTCTTTTTTCTGCCGAAGCGCCCAGGGGCATTCTCTGCAGTGCACCAGTGCAGAGGAGGGAGAAGCCGCTGAAATGCGCCGTCAGATTCAGCAGAGGTGAATGAACAGTCAGCTCAGTAAATATCGACCGTTCAGCTCCGAAGAGAAAATCTGAATGAGTGGTTGCACGCCAGCTCCTTTTATACCCGTATGTCCGGGGGAGTGGCATGCAAATACCACTCACCAATTTTCATTGGCCTTTTATCAAAGACCAGAGGTGTCTCGGGCTCCCAAGAGTGACCCTAGTGTCACTACATCGACACAACGTCGAGTGAGTGACAGATAGGGAACTCCTCTATATAAGATTACATTAACATACAAACTACTGAAACAAGTTTGCATTTCAGATGCATATTTGCATGTAGCTTTTTTATTTATTTTTTTTTTTTTTTCAGAAACGTTGTAATTATGAAATTGTAAAACCTATTCAGTGTATGTGTTTCCTAAAATGCACTGAAACATGATTGAACAGCAGAACATTTTGGAAACTTTAGAAACCACTCCAAATCCCAGTGATACCACAGTCCAGAGTAAACTTTATTTAAAATGAATGACCACAAATCGATGTTGATTCTGTACCATCTGAGGCTCTTTTATGTTTTCATAAAAATCCAGACAGCTAAGTTTCTTGTTTTGTTAACTGTTATTGTTTCTTTAATACATTTGAAAGCGTCAATATTTCTTTTCGCCGTATTTCGAAAAGCCTGCAGGTTCGTATTAAATGACTAGTCCCACACCATTATGAATGAAACATCTGTCCCAGGTACAAATACGTTTGTGGAATGATGGGAGCAGACTGCTAATGAGAAATCAGACCCAGCGCTGTGTCTGGGCTTTCCAAAGGCCTCTAATCACATTCAGACCTGTGGGAGGTGACAGATATGTCCACTGTGACAGGACTGGGGCAGATTGTAGGAGCTTTTCTCATATTAAAGTTTGAGGATTTTTGGGGAAAAAACAGCAGGAGGAAGCACTGCTGTCTGGAATAACTGTTATTTGTCGGTATGGTGCTGATGTTTCTACCGCTAGCCTAGTTAATGTCCAACATGCCCTGTGTCCAAACACACAACACAATCATGCTCTCTTAGACAGTTGCTTCAGTTCGAAGTGTGTCAGCACCTGTCTGTCTGCTGTCACTTTCTGTTTCTCTGCTGTCAGTCCTTTCTGTCTGTTGAGGTTTGGGTTCTGATAATTGAAAAAGAGTGAATGAAAGCAACAGAAACTGTTTGTGTCTTCTCTTAGATAAAAAATGTGTTTTTTAAATTTATTTCAAACAATCTTGCTGTTTTAACTGAAGGAGGCATTTTTAGAACAAAAAGAATTCCAGTGATAAATAAATAAAAGGTAATTGTCTTTGAAACAGCTTGGTACAAGGTCTAGGGTTAAATTTTTGCTTTTGCTTAATGTAAATTTGGCTGCTGTTTGTTTAATTTGTGTAATCAGTCTTATTGTTCACATCGCCAAAAACTCTCTTTAATCATTTTAAAAGTTGTTTAAATTCTAATTCAGCAATTAGAAGCTGAGTTACAGCTCCAATTAATCTTAATGCAAAGTAGCTCCCATAACCGAGAAAAAGAATAATCAAGTCATTCCCACTTTTAGAGTTTATTTTTAGTTTGTTCTTTAATCTGCAATTAATCTTCTGGACGAATGTTTATTAATGAGGGTTTTGAGACATTCTCTGGGATGATGAAGTTGACCGGCCCCTCTACTCCTGCAGATTTCCCACTGGTGAACCTCTCTGTGGAACCGCAGCCTGTTCTGGAAGGCAATCTGGTCAAGTTCCACTGTGCCGCTAAAGCGAATCCTCCTGTCACTCATTATAGGTGAGAACACACACACACAGACACACACACAGGCCATAACAATGCTTTTCTTTGCCAGTGTCTCATTATGTATCTCTGCAGATTGTATACAGTCGCTGTTGCTTTTGTTTTTGTACACAACATGCCTTCACAGAAAAACCACATGAATTTCACATGTGAACACATGCTAATCACGAATGCAAGTGTGTGTGCATAGAAGATTAATTTGTTGTTATATATTCACGTGATCTGATGAAAATAGCACCCGAGACTTGACATTTGCAGATTATAAATACTTTAGAAGCATCTGTGAAATGTTCCAAAATCACACAAAACACAAGTGTGAAATTACACATGCAACATCCTTACAGGTGTTTTTCCTTAAGCATGTGCTTTTACATTTAGGAGACTGGCAAGGTATTTGACAGGAAATCATCATCGTTGTGGGTGTCATAGGGACATGCTGGTTGTGACTTCACAACCTGGCAAAGGCTTAGTTCATGGACCCTATTAACATTTTAGGGTTTGAAACTACTGTATAGCGAGGTAAAGTTCTATTGAGGTACACGTGAGACCAGCTAATATTATTTCTGCATTCACATTTGCTCATATAGTAGAAGAAACAGCCCATTATTACATTTTCATGACTTTCCAAAATAGGGGGGGGAAAAGGGAGAGTTGGATCCTCAGCAGATATATCTGAAACCCCATTGCAACAGTGCTGACTAGTTTTAATGCTAACTTTATTTTAAATTAATGTAAGGGTAATATAACACAAAGAATAATGTTATTAAGGTAGGCATGTATCATAGAGCTGTTCAGCCATGATGTCAGTTTGTATTTGAACCCGGAAGTCTAATTCACCATGGGTTCCCTCAAGATTTTCCTATGGGTTTTTATAATGGGTTTTTTGAACTTATGAGTAAAATCAGGTCTGTGGTAAACATTACTTGAAGATACATGGAATTTTGTTCTACAACATAAATTACACACTTTTGAAAAATAGTCTATGCGATATATTGTTCCGGAGATCAGGTTTATAGTATGGTTTATAGCAGCGTTACTCAACAAGTGGGATGCATGCGGCCTTCGAGCTATCTTTTGTGGCCCGCGTTATGATATCATCATCAGAAATATTTTTATCAGCAGCCAAAATAATACCTACATTGCTGAATCGCGTTAGAGAGGGAATTCAACTGCAAGAGGATGTTTCAAATAAATAAAAAATTAAATAAATATTATCTGAGCATGGCTGATGTTATGAGAGCGGCAGTCGGTCTGCACACGCGTTCATACACAGTACATGTGCGCTCACACGCGGTCTGTCAATCAAACGTGCGTGCTTGCAATCTCACTTGAGAGCTACTCAACATGCTGCAAATCTGTCCAATCTCTTGAGTAGTTCATCAGGGATATGTACTCATCCAGACAACAGTATTTACAGGAAAAAACAACAGTGTTTCCTGCAGTGACAGCGTTGAGACGCCTTCACGGAAATGCTTTTTAGTGATCTACTTTGGCGCAAAACACTAATAAGGGGTGAACAAATCTTCATGACTTTTCACTGGAGGACTTTTGGTGCTAAAATATAGCTCTTGTTTTTGAACACATCTCTAGTGTATGTTAGTTGACAATCACAGTGACAACAGAACTGATCTATATCAGAAAATAGAACTGTTACACCCCTTATGTTTAAATTAATTACTAAAAGGAATAGTTGACCCAAAAATGAAAATTCTTTCATCATTCCCTCACCCTCATGCCATCCCAGATGTGTATAACTTTCTTCTGCTGAACACAAATTAACATTTTTAGAAGAATATCTCAGCTCTGTGGGTCCATACAATGCAAGTGAATGGTGGCCAGAACTTTGAAAGGCAGCATAAAATAAATCCATAAGACTCCAGTGGTTTAATCCATGTCTTCAGAAGTGATATGATAGGTGTGGGGGAGAAACAGATCAATATTTAAGTCCTTTTTTACTATAAATCTCCACTTTCACTTTCACATTCACATCTGTAAGTCACATGTGGCACCTGTTTAGTTTTACTTTCACATCTGAAAGTGAAAGTGGAGATTTATAGTAAAAATCTAAGGACTTAAATATTGATCTGTCTCTCATCCACAGAGCTGAGATATTTTTTTCTAAATAATCATCATTTGTGTTCAGCAGAAGAAAGAAAGTTATACACATCTGGGATGGCATGAGGGTGAGTAAATGATGAGAGAATTTTCATTTTTAAGTGAACTATCCCGTTAACTAACATTCCAACATTCTTAATATATAAATGTTAACTTATAAATAATCATACAAATTAAGAGTGCGGTCCTCAAGGGTACAGGGATCCAGCTTTGTGGCCCTTGGCCTTTCCAAAGTTGAGTAGCCCTGGTGTATAGTATTTGTCCATTTCCAAGTCAAAACTGAAATGTAAATGATTTATTAATAACATTACAGCAAAGGCATTTAAATAACAATTTCAATAGCACATTGAGTATCTCATTACACAGTTCTCATTACACAGTGATTTGATGGAGCAATTCTTGTTGACCAATTCAAGGGCACAAATTAACTTATATTTAATTCTGTAACTTCTTCCATACATTTGCCACTGGATTAACCTTGACCTGTTGGTCTAGTGGGAACATATTCACTTTGAAAACAAGGGGTGCGGGGTTTTATTCAAAGTGGCTTTAAAGCAAGTCAGGTCACTTGGCGACCATGTTCGTAATGCAAATCAGCTATAAAATCGTACAAAAACTGTATCATAAATTGTGCTTCTTTAGCTCAGATCACTTAAAAAAAAACTAATTTTCAAGCTGGTCCAGCTAATGCGCATGCACCTTCTCGATGAAAGCTGATAAATGATGTATCTATCAATAAATGTGATTGGCTCTTTTAAATGTAAGGTGGGACTTTAATTTTCAAGAGCCGCCATATTCATAGTTATCATTTTTCCCATTCATAAGTATAGCATTGACCTGTCTCATTCTATACAGTCTCTGATTTTAATACACTTTAATATACGTTTTTGTTTAATCCTTTAAGCTTGGATTGACCTGTGAGAAAAAAATAATAATAGTCAAAATATTAATAACTACAGTCTTGACCAACACAAAATGAGTATAATTTGAAATCTTAGAAGCTCTACTTTCCAATGCATGTAGGCATTATGACCAAAACTGAACAAGTGCTTTGAAATTTGCAGACAAATCAGAAGTTTTCCATTTTGATAGTTTATAAAAAAAATTGCACTGTACATATTATTGCAATCAGTAAAAACAAGTTCATCAAATAGCCATGTGTCATATGTTGTTGGAAAGCTCTCAAAGAGTAGAATACAGCCAGCCTGTTTGTTCAACTCACCAACAAAAATATAGCGATTAATAGCTGAGTATATCATACTGTATGTCTCTGACATTTATGTTTCATGTGAACAGGTGTTGCTTAAATGGCGCGTTTTTGCTTATAACTTGACAAAAAATAAACAAAACATTATCTTTCAATCGAGCCCACACACAAGGTAATCGGATGCATAGATCATTAGATAATCCACATGAAGCACAATGTTACATTTGGCCACCAGGAGATGGTGCCAAGTAAATGACACAGACTCAATGATGCAGACTCATCGAGTCAAAAGGCACTCATTCTGTGAAATCTCATTACTCTTTAATCATCATTAAATCTTTAGTCATAGTTGTGTTTGCATGTGTAATTATGAAAGTGTAATAATGTGATATTTTGTGTAATTAGTTCTTATATAGGGGAGAGCAGGGCACAAACTAACGTGGGGCTAGTTGTAACACACGTGTTTTAAACGTTTCCACATGTGTTGGTAAGTCAAATCTTAATTTGTTTACTTGTTGCCATAGCAACACTGTGTAGTGAAAAAATTGTGGCAAAATAAAAAAATAAAAACTTTGGAAGGTCTCGCCAAATGTTAATTTTTAAGTAGCAAAAGTAAAAATTCACAGAAAAGTTAATTTTCATCTCTGTTTTTAGTGTTTATTTAAAACCAGGCAAACTTGGTATCATTTTAATCTCCAATCTGTTAGCCAGCATCTTAAATAGTCTTTTAATTCTCAGATAGCCAGCAGAAGTGGCAAGCCTGGTTTAAATCTGTTGCGCTGACGGGGCACGTTGTAACTCTGCATTACAATGTGCCCCAATTAGAACAAACTGTATGAAATTCCATGCAGTCAGATATGGAATTTACATAATTCCCCTTAATGTGTGTGTGTGTGTGTGTGTGGGGGGGGGGGGGGGGGGGGGGGGGCAGGTTTAAGTGGTTTACGAGGACTTTTTAGGTTACAAACTGGTAATTACAAGGGTATTATGCTATAAATGTGGTTTATGAGGACATTTCTAGTGTCCCCATAATTTTAATTGCTTAAAAAACATACTAAACGATGTTTTATTGAAAATGTAAAAATGCAGAAAGTTTTTTGTGAGGTTTAGGTGTAGGGTTAGGGTTAGGGGATAGAATCTATAGTTTGTACAGTATAAAAATCATTATGTCTATGGAGAGTCCTCACAATGATAGCTGCACCAACATTTATTGTCAAGTGTCAGAATTATTGCTATTATTATATGCCAAAGTTAATAAATGGCTTATATTGACATAATATTTTAGTTTATCTTCTATTTATTTTAATTAGATCAGATATAGTTGTTAGAGGGGAATTTTAAACAGTCATAATGGTCAGGTCATGTTACAATGTACCCCTCAGCTGTTACAACATGCCCTGCCTATGGGGCAACACGTAACATTTCACTTTCCTTTTTTCCAGGTAGATGGCGAAAAAAATATACGCTGTATTCATGAAACAAATCCACATTTTTGTACCAGACATGTGTAAAATTAATGTGAAAAAAGAAAAACACTTTGAACCCCAAGTGCATTTACACAAACTTAAGAAAACCAAAAAGTGTTTGTTTGTGCCCCGCTCTCCCCTACAGTTTACACCCAGAGATACTGTATATAATTTTAAAAACCTTGGCTCACGTATTTTATTTTATTTTTTTCAGCAGTGTCTTAGGCTGAGAGTCTCAGAATGTATCACAATCTATATCATTAAAACATTTGAAAAGTTTTCTTTACAGTGATACCAAACATTTGACCCTTTTTTTGTTGTTTTTGTTTTTTTGTCGAGTTATAAGCTTTTAATTTTGGGAATGCCACTGAAACAGGAAATCTTTAAAAACACCTTCAGAGCTTAAATGGTTAAATAAACCAAAAAATGCCACTGTACAGTGGATGTATATCAGTAGCAAAAACATGTATGTTTGAATTTGTTTTGTGATTTTACTGGACAGCAAACTGCAACAACCACTCAGCAAAACATAAAATAATAAAAAAAATAAAATAAATTCCAACGCCAGATCATTTCTCAATATAATACCCATTAAACGCCTGCTCAATAACTAGAGATTGACCTCTTTTGTATTAGATATTACCCTGCTGCAAGCTATTTCATAAAGTTGTGGGGACAAAATCATCCAAGGGATAAAAGTGATGGGGACATATCCAGCCATCCCCACAGTAAGTTATGTCTATGATCATCTCTTAATCATTTCCATGATCTTTCTCATGAGGAACTTATATAGCGAAAGACAGTATCATACTGTACATACCGTCTCTCTGACACTTTGTTTTTAATGAGTGTGGTCTGAGAGATGATCTCACCTGCTCCCCCCATCAGATTTTCATGTATTATTCATGAAGGAGAGGTCTAAAGAAGCGCAGACCGACACACACCAGAGCCTTCCACCTGTGCCCTCAGCCAGCTGGGCAAAGGATCTCAGAAGCTCAGAAGACACTGTTTGTCTTCTGTCCCCCGACCCAGTGTAGCAGGCTTCAGAAGAACATCAGGTTGTGCTCTGTGTATCACAGACCCTTGGCCAAATGTAATGTTGTGAAACCATCAATCAAGTGCAGGAAAATTCTCCACACAGAGACTTGCTCTAGAGAAACGCAGTATTTGAATTCACACAGCAGCAACACAGAAGCCCAACTAATTACGAAGAAAGTCATTACTGATTTTGAGATTTCCTGTGGGCATTACACCGTCCCTGCGAGAGGATTAGAGCTGCCATACTAGAAAGAGGAAGGATTATTTTCACGAGCCAATATTTTATTCATGTTCATTTTGTTTACATAAATTTGGAAATTAATTTAACTTTGTTGTCTTTTTTTTTATTTAATTTTTTACGTAAGACAAAATGTAGCAATGGTTTTTGGAGGTGTCCAGTCCAGACGCTTGTAGAAATAAAACCCATCACTGTCCTCCTGTGGCATTTGAAATACAATTAGTGAGGCTGTAAATTAATTAGCAGAAATAAAGCCTTTATGTTTGGTGGTCATGATGGCCATTTAAGACTTTGAATATTTTTCATTCATGGCTTTTCATAGTTTCTGAGAGCTATTATATGTCGAATGGAGTCTGGCATCATGTGATCTTGTATAGAAGTCAGCAGTAGACCTCACAGCTCCATGTTATTTGTGGTCGACCAATATGAGTTTTTCAATGATCAATGGCGATATTTTGTCGATATATATAGAGGGGTCCAAAAGTCTGAGAGAACTTGTGAAAAGGCTTCTATTTTAGATTTTTCTAATTTGATTCAAAGTTTTCCATTTCAAATTATATTATCAGTGTAACTATTTGACTGATAAGTTAAATTAAAATATGAATATTATTTTATTTCTTAGTATTTGTTATGTCCCACTTTTTTTTTATGACAGCATGCACTCAAGATGTCATAGACTCTGCAATTCTGTGCAAAACCTGATGATCCATGTTATCCTGCAATATTTGTGAATGTTACAAAGGATATCTTGTCTGCTTTAATGAAAGCATGGAAATTAAAGTACAAAGCAGTTAACAGGGTTAATGTCACAAATTTGCTTACATTTGATTAATTATATTAAATATTTCATTTTCATTTTACATCACAGTGTTTCTTTGGGTGCATCTCAATCAGCAGTCAGGGCGCTGTCTAGGGAGTTGGATATTTCTAGGGCTATCCCAATCACAAAATAGTTCCAGTTCACTGAAACGTTGACTCCCTGAAAGTTCCCAGAACATAAAAAACAGTAAGCATCGATGTTCGCTTACTGGAAATGTCATCATGTCTTGTGATGTCCCTCAAGTCAGTAAGAGGACGATCCTAAATTTATGAAGTCAAAGCTTATTTTCAGTCTTTATAATAGATTTTGTTTGTAATTATCTTTCATCCATATTGTGTACGAAAGGGAAACAATCCTACAAACTTGTAAATATTATAGTTGTTAGAGGAAGATTAAAAATTTGTATTTTTGTTCATTTACGTAATTGTTCTTTTAATAAGTTAGCAGAACTCAAAAAATTTGATGCCATCAGTTACATAATTGTTTATATTAATAAACTCTCTAGTTTAAGTATAGAACTTTTAGATTTTGGTTTTGTACTATACATGCATGTTTATTGCTCTTGACCTGAATTATTGAGCTAACTCATACATTTTAATGATATTTACTTGACTTCAAATTTTACTCCTTGGCTGAACTTAAAATGAACAAGTAAGTTCAACTTAAATACTTCAAGTAGTGGGAACCTTACTAGCCAGCACTAGCTAGAATAAGCTAGTACAGTGAATGCTAATATGCCGAATGAATGCTAATTGGAAACAATACACTTTGATTAGCACAGCAATTGCTCAACAGGTAAAGCAATATACTTACTATACAACAACCTTAAATTGCACCTGTCCTCAAACTAAGCTCAAACTCCACTATTTACCATAATGGTAACCCCCAAAACTTTAACATAACAGAAACCCTTCTAAATAACACAACAAAACATTAAACACCAACAAGTATCCGCCTTTACATTCATCTTGCAAAGACACATAAAAAAACACATAATTTTTAACATTTGCACTCCCTGTCGAGTGCCATGCAAAGCATGATGGGAAACAGAAATCCCCTGTCCAGTATCAGTTAAATTTAAGTTCCTGTAAATTTAAAGAGACAAGTTAATTAAACTCAAAACAATAAAACAATTCTGGTTACTTAAAAGGTGTAAGTCTCATGAACTCAAAAGAAGGAGAACGTTCTGAATACTCATCAAGGTTAGTTTAATTGAAATAATTTGTATGATTAAAATTTTCCCTACTCAAAACAATTAATTATTTTGAGCATCAGGGTTTACAGTGTAGTACTTTTCGATGTACGATCTACAACAAAAGTGCGCAATAGTGTCTTTTTAAACAGCAATGTTATTGATTCATTCAGGTGCATATAAAGAGCAACCTCATAAACATGTCGCAGTTTTTTGAGTCATCAGTGTCCCAATGTTTAATGTATCAACACCCTTGCTTGTGCTCAAATTCTTGTTCATAAACTATAGATTCCTGACAGGGAGTTAGGGAGTGAGATGAGAAACACCATTTTTTTTTTTTTTTTTACTTCTAAAACCCTTGCTTATTTCAGGGTTTGTTTTCAATGTGGTTTCAGATTTTTGGACCCTGCTGTCTGTATGATATGAAGGCTAATACAATGCAAAAATAGCTAATGAAATGTACACAAATTTGTTTATATTAAAAGAACAATAAGTGCTTTTCCACCAACGAGCTAAATGGTTCACAGTGAGAAATGGTTCCAGTAGCATTTCCACTTGAGTACGTTTTAGCAAGGTATGATAACAATCCATTTTTGGCCCAGATTTTTTCAGCGCATTTATCTTACCATTCTCAACCGTGCTGGTTGAATGGTTGTAGTACATGTTTTTAAAAAAATAGTGTATGTTTAGTGTATTTTCATGATTTTATGATGATGGTTTAACCTGTATAGTACATTATTTTTGAACACACATATGAGAACATTCGGCCTGATGGCTAATGTTTATTATCCATTGTCAAGGCTGTTGGTAGATTTTGGAACTGACACAAGAGCAACATAAAGCTTAATTGGTTAATTAGAAAAGTAGGTGTAGATAATCTAATTGGCCAAATATTGGATGATACTTCGGCCTATAGCAGCATGTAATGTATATAAATTCCTTGAGGAAGCACTGTCAACTGTGTATATGATGAAAGTGAAGTGGACTCAATGAAGAAAATCATTGCATTTGTCCCAGGAGGCAGTGAATGTGATTTAGTGTGGGTGAAATTCGAAGTGACAGTGAAATCATAAAGACTTCCACTCTTTCTTTTGAAAGGACTCAGCCTTTCATTTAGGCTAAACCTAGATCTTTTCCCACCAAAATAACACCCTGAAATGTGAAGCCATCATACAGTATTCAAGAAATGCCATTGCCTCAAATAATAAGCTAAAACCTTCAAATAAAATAGAGAAAGTTATGAGAGGAGAGTTTGTTTTCAGTGTGCAAAAGAGATAGAATATCTCCATTAAGCCCATGAATGTTTGTTTTCTTTAAACCTGAGAGCAAAAAAGTGGGGCAAGAATGGATGGAATCAGACACGTCGGTTCTCTGCCTGTGAATAAAGTATGTGCTTCTTGTCCCTCCAGGGGCTTTCTGTCAGCGCTGGTGTTGGCGGCTTTGTTCTGGTGTAGGTGATTTGTCTTGTCTTATCCTCATTTGTCACCTCTGTAGTGTCTAATGGAAGACGCTCTGTTGGGCGTGTGGAACATTTCATGTGAACATGTGGGTTTGCAGCTTGGCATCGACGGGCATCAGAGTCCATGTGGCTGATTGCTTGTATTGCGGAGACAATTCTTACCACCCAGCATTTTAATTCGAAATGTGGCAGATTACAGGCAGGCCTCCTGCCACATCTTACAAAAACAAGCAATTTATTTTCCACGGGTGTTTTACTGGCTTACACCTTCAAAGGGGTTTTGTGTATGCTTTTTTGTTCTAGCCTTTGTACATACATACTATCGTTGCTGAATAATGCAAAGGAAATAGAATATACAACAGAGATACATGGATTTGATCTTTGTTTGTATTGCAGAGCCAGTAACAGGTTTGAGAGTGTTTGCATTTGTCTTTCTGGCTAGGGTTTGAATGAAATCCAGTGATGTTTTATTTGTATTTATGTGACAATTTTTTTATTTTTTATTTGATTTTTTTTTCTCTTACAAGATAAAGTTGTCATAGCTCTATAACATAACATAATGTTTTCTGTCTAAACGTAAGCCCTCATCAGAGCCATAAAAAAAAAAGTCTTAGAGAAGACGTCCCTGGCAAGAGGACGCTGTAATTTATCCAACTGCTCTGGGTCTTGATTAAATTAAAGTGCGGCATTTAATCAGTTTGAATGTCAAAGATCCATGGAAATTATTCGCAGCTTTTTCCTATTTTAGCACCAAATACAGGATTAAAATAATTTCATAAACAGCTTACGCTGACTATTGGCATAATCGTAATTGATGAAATTGAATTTCCTAACACGATGTAATAAGCCCTTTTCTGCCATTCGTTTGAATCTGTGATGAGATGACAGACATACATTGATCCTGAGTAATCGCTTCATTTTGGATGCTTTTGATGGGTAATCAATTGCCACTGGATTAGCTACAAGTGTGCAAACTCATACATATGTATGAAATGGGTGTCTGTCTATCTCCACAGATAGAAATTGTTTTTCTTTTTGAGTTTTTCTTTTCTTCAGCCTCCTTTTTCATTCTCACTGGTTTTTTGAGCTGGTCAGTCATTTTTCCTGAGATTGACAGGTGAAGCCAACAGACCTGTGTCCTGTGTACGGATCTCTCTCATGTGTTTGAGTTCACATAGAAGGTAAAATCCCCAAAGGAACACAAAGGAACTCTACAAAAAAAAAGAGAATTTGTGTCAGAGCTGTGGGTTATTGGTTAGCACATGTGCTCGACACATGCAGGCGATGCAAGTCGGATCTGGCACGTGTCCATTGTTAGGGGTTCATGGTTATGGAAAACCTGGAAATATCAGTGAATGTTTAAATTGTGTTTTTTTAGGCCTGGAAAAGTAAAGATACATATTCTATAGTCAAATTTCTATAGTAAAATGTATACATTTTTCTAGTTATGCTCTGCCAGAAACTATTTAGCAGAGACAGGCCACTTTTATTAAAATGAAGGGGACAAACTGGAACGGCCAATGGTCATCAGATGTAGAAAGGAAGTCCCACCTTACAGGTAAAAGAGCCAATCATAGTTTCCTGGGAGTGTTCTAAAGATGGCCGCCAGTGGACTGACTTGCTAGAAAGACTTTGGCTCTGCTCTAAAATAGTGTAATGTAAAAAAAAATAATTATAATAATTTAGTGTAACAGTATAAGGATGGGTAAGTAGGAGGCGGGAACCGGCTGAACAGTCAACATAAAGTTTTAATGTCAAACTTAACTTAAAACAAATATAAACAAACATAGTCACACATGCAGCATGGCCGTGTGCATCTCTCTCTCTCTCGAACTGATGCCTCAAGCTCCCCTTTATCTCACTGTCCCACTGATCAGCTGATTCAGCGCTGGCCGTTCACCATCATGGCCCAGCCATGCCCTCCTCCTCGTCACACTCCTCACCTGCCTGATTCAGGCCAGGGTGCCACTGGTCTGACTAAACCCCCCCCCCCCCCCCATCTCTGGAGGGGAGACGCTGCCCTTTCGTCCATTCTGCCAGCCGGTGGTCCACCCTGCTTACTGTGAACCTGGGGGAGAGATGAGGGGAGGCGTGGGGAGAGTGAAAGGGCGAGCGGAGACACAGAGAGAGAGAGAGAAGAACTTGCTCACTGGCTCCTGGACATGCTGTTGCCCAGTCCTCAACCGCTCCCCCGCCCTCTGGCAGACACCAGCTCGCTCCTCCCCCTATGGATGGCAGCGAGTCCTCCGGCCCCTGGTGGACAGCAGTGACCCCTCCATCCCCAGGGAGACGGCCACGGCTGCTGCGCTGGTGGATGGCAGTGGCGAGGAGTCCGCGACAGCGCATCCCTCTTCCCTTCCAGGTTTTGGTACCACTGTAACAAGTTTCACAGCATGGGCAAGGAGGAGGCGGGAACCAGCTAAATAGCAATGTAAACTTTAATGACAGAACATAACTCAAACATAACATAAAAGTGCTTTGCAGCAAACAAAACAAGGACACACACACACACACACACAAAACGTGCATCTCTCTCTCTCTCTCAAACTGGTATCCCGGCCCCTCCTTATCTCTCTCCCACTGATTAGACAACTCAGAGCCAGGCGTGCGTCATCACGGCCCAGCCACGCCCTCCTCCTCATCACACTCCTCCACCTCCAGATTCAGGCCAGGGAAACCTCCGGCCTGACCTACTCCCCCCTCCCTTCCTGAAGGGGAGGTGTTGCCCTTTCGGCCGTCCTTCCTCCGGCTGGCCTTCCCCACCTCCTGGGAACCTAAGAGAGAGACGAGGGAAGGGAGAGTGGAGAGAGAAAAAGCAAGCGGGAGAGACAGAACGAGAGAGAGAGAGAGAGAGAGAGAGAGAGAGAGAGAGAGAGAAAAAGTGGCTCACCGGTCCCCGGACACACTGTCACCTGGTCCTCTGCCAGCTGGGCAGCGGTCCTCCGCGATGCCGGGCGATGGCACTGGACATCACCTCCTGGCAGATGGCAGCAGGCTCCTCCACCTCCTGGTGTCCGGTGGCAGCAGTTTCTCCATCTCCTGGCGAATGGCAACGGGTTCCTCCGCCCCCTGGCGAACCGCTCTAGTACCACCATACCATACCTTCTCAGCGTTGCGACCCTCAAACAGCAGCAAGGGCTCTCCGATAGCGCATCCCTCCTCCTTCCCGGGTTTCGGCACCAATGTAACGAGGTACGGGATGGGCAAGGAGGAGGCAGGAACTGGCTGAACAGCAATGTAAAACTTGACAGAACATAACTCAAACAACATAAAAGTGCTTTGCAGCAAACAAAACAAGGATGCACACACACAACACGTGCGTTTCTCTCTCTCTCTTGAACTGATGTCCCGGCCCCTCCTTATCTCTCTCCCTCTGATTAGACAACTCAGCGCCAGGCGTGCGTCATCACAGCCCGGCCACGCCCTCCTCCTCGTCACATTGAGTTATGGATGTTATCCTGTTATTGTTAAAGCTGAAGTTTGCAATTTCTGTGCCACTAGCACCACCAAACAGAATTGTAAAAGCAAGCTTTTTTTTCAAAACAGCTTTCTGAATACTCCCCCCATCTGCCATTGGTCAAACAAAGAGATAGTCCATAACATTGCTGGTGCGGGTCTAAGCGGGTCTCTCAAAACAAACAGAGCCATTTTCATACCGCAACAGAAAGACAGTGTTTACACTTATACTTACAGTTGTCTCTGCATATTAAGCTGGGATACAAGTATTTTAACACAGAAAAAGTTACATACTTAAACTTTAAATTTATGTTCTAATGTCTTTTTGTTAGAAGGGCTGTTATTGGTTCTTGGTTACCCAGAAATAATCATAAGTGGTTAAGTGGATGGGTTTAAGAAAAAAATTATAATAATAAACCGGTGTGGAAGAAATGGCTGATTTTGATGACCCTGGACTGACTCTTTTAGATTATTTTAGATTAAGGAAACTGATTTGTTTTAACAAATTTTGGATTGTTCTGATTCCAAGTTTCATGGCTTATGGTGGCCCATTTTCTTTTTGTTGTTATTAAAGAATGAAAGTCATAATTAGTAAATTGGTCTTTTTATTTTACACATCTGGGTCATTTCAATATTTAATCAGCTAGATATTGCTTTTGTGTACAGTAAAACTAACTTACAAGCCATAATGATGTTCGATTTGTGAACAAATTGTTTTTTTTGAGTAGGTTGGTTCAATTCAAATCGGTCAAACCAGTTTACAAATCGCATGCGGAGGTTTATTAATAAATCATTAACAAATCAGTTTGAATCAAAATTATTTATATAGTAATCACAAATGACTGGAAAAGTAAAGGAAATATATTGATCAAAAAGTTTGTGATCTCCCCACCATTTCCTGTTCTCTCACTATCGCTGCCAATAAAAGTTGCAAAAAGGCCAAAAAGAATACACACTGTTGCATGACAAATATGTTCATTACACAAAGTTCTTTTTTATTATTCTAACACTGTCCACTTTTACTTCACAACTACAAACAAAAGTCCATCTGTTCAGTGCTTGATCTTCCCATCTGAAACAAGAGCAGCGGCGTTCGCTTGCGTTGTCCACCGTTTCTCTCTCTCCTCTTTGCATTTCACTATAATGATGGCAGCATCAAAGGGTGCCAATGACAGAGGCAGCATCTAAAAACCTCTTTATGTGTTTCTGTTATTCTTCCGCTGAACAAGACACGGTCTGTGGACAGCACGAAAATGAACGTGCAGTGTTCTGAAATTTGCGTTAGACACTCTGAAGGATGCTTTTGTTGTTTTAGTACATCATGCAAATAAGACGTGAGCTCAGTCATTTGTCCATGAAAAATACCTTTCCTACAGCCTTTGATCTTTAGAGCAGATCTAGACAAACAAGCCTTGGCAACGTCCATAAGGGTTTGTCTTTTTCTTTCTCTGTTTTGTCTCAAATGGATAATTAGATGGGCGAAGGGGGGCAATATTATCATGGACACAACAGGAGACACTTATGAGGTGCTAGTGGATCATTCCTTCTTCACCGAGCCAGTATCCTGTGAGGTCACCAATGCCCTGGGTAGCACCAACATCAGCCGTAATGTGGATGTTTACTGTGAGTTTACCTTCTCATCTACTACTAAAAAGTGTAGATATGTGTTCCATTTCCTTGACAAACCAAAAATGAAAATTCTGTCATCTTTTACTCAACCTCATGTCATTCCAAATCCATATGACTTTCTTTCTTCCATGGAAAACAAAATATATTTTTAAGAATGTTCATGCTTTTCCATGTAATGGAATTAAATGAGGTCAGATGTTTTCTAGCTCCAAAAAAAATAAAAAATAAAAAAAAGGCAAAAAAGCACAGCGGGGAGGAAGGTTTTCAGTGCCTAAAGATTTACATTTTTGTCTATTCCTCACATAAAGCTATTTCATGGCTTTAGAAGACTTTAGAAGTCATATTGACTACTTTTATGGTATGTTGTTGTCATTTTTGGAAATTGACAGTGTCCTTCCTGATTAAAGGTGAAGTAAGTAACTTTTTAATGTCAAAATACATTCTACTATTCCAGTTTATTGTTCATTGACAATTATAAGTAAGCAATTCATGTGTTTACCTCCCTCAAAAGTATAAACACTGATACTCCCAGGCACCATCAAAACATTGATGTTTATATTTTGAATGGCCCATTCAGCCCCACCCATCCCTTTCTAGCTCAACCTATAGCGTGAGTTTGGGGCGTGGCTACTTGAACTAGCTGTCCAGCTTGGGGAATATGAACATCCATGGCAGACGTGTACAGAGGAAAAGAAATTTAGATTCGCCTACAGATGTTAAAGCCAAAATTCTAAGACTTGCTAGAAGACACAGAGAGAGAAAATGGCGTAAAATCAGAGTGAACATTGGTGTTGCAAGGTGGAAGACACACACACACACACCACCAATGATGAGATCGCTCTAGCAAACAGCTGCCTTCCCCCGTCAACAACAGCGATCTCGCCTAGGGCGCTGAAATGGTCAGAAATGGCACTGTCGTTAAGCTTACTAGTTACCAGAAGAACCATCCTACCTCATATGGTGGATCCCCCGCACCACACACCCAGCTGCCGTTCAATCCAGCGATGTTATCGGACAACCCGATTTCTCTGCCACGCTTTCTGTCCGGTGTTTTTATGTTATAGTAGTCTTTTTCATTACACCGTTAAGCATTCATCCCCTTTTATTTAGGCTATTTGTTCATAGGGAATCAGAGAGTGCGAAAGGGCATGATGAGTATAAGGGGTGTTGGCAAATGTTGTTTGAAAACATACTTTATTTTTGTAATTCCATTTGGTGCCACTTGTAGTGCAGAAATTACACACTTCACCTTTAAATATATAGAAAATAGCTGCTTGTACATTCTGCTTAACTTCTTTTGTGTTTGATGGAAGAAATAAATTCATACAGGTTCGGACTATATGAGGGAATGTAAAGATGACAGAGTTTCCATTTTTTGGGTCAACTTACCTTTTAAATGTGGGCAAAAACATTAATGTGTTTATGTTTTTGTGCTGTAGTTGGGCCACGTCTGGCCGCTGAACCTCAGAGCCTGCAAGTGGACCGGGGTTCTGATGCTGTGTTTAGCTGTGCTTGGATTGGAAATCCTTCGCTCACCATTGTTTGGATGAAAAGGGGCCATGGAGTTGTACGTATTTTGCACTGCTCTACTCATAAACCTGATGAACTTATAGAGTTTTATTAATTTCTCCATCTGGATGTGATGACTATATCTGATGAACAAATGACATAACTGTTTCTGATGAGGAGAGCATCTGTGGTAGTTCAGTTTCGAATGCTAATGACCCTCAGTTGAGCACATTGCGTTTGAGTAGTCATCTGTTAAGATCTCACAGCTTCATTTGTGATGTCGAGCTGATTTCAAAAACTACATATACTGTGTGCATATATGCATGTTACTATACTGATGCTTAATTACAGATGCAGTTCATCTTAATCACTTTACCAAGAAAGGAAAATACAAAACTTTTTAATGATGTTGACAAAGTTTGTTTAGACTGTGGCATTGCTCTTTTTCAAACATCTGTTACCTTGCAGGTGCTAAGCAATGAGAACACCTTGACACTGAAGACAGTTAGACAAGAGGATGCTGGGAAATACGTGTGTCGAGCTGTGGTGCCGCGTGTGGGAGTGGGAGAGAAGGAAGTGACTCTCACCGTCAATGGTAAATACTTTAAACACTTTCTTTATATTCCATCTGCCGGTCTGAACTGGACTCTTCAAAGGAATTCTCATTTGCTTTGAGCTTTGATTGCTTTGACTCACAAGAGCTGGAAGAGGCTCTCAAATGCAGGATCAGGCCACATTTCACTCGGGCTAAAAGGGATGTTTTCGGCACTGTTTAGCTTTGCAGTAAGCGAAATATACTCTATGACCCTCAGCGATATAGGTGCTGTAATCAGGAGAGATGATCTTGATATCGCACTCATCATTTCTTCTCGCTTGATGATAGATAACAAACTCTGGGGCACATGCAGCCATGTGATTTGCCTGAAGGACTCTAGCTGGTTTCTGAATCAATACAGGCATATTGATTAACCCCTTCACTTCATGAATTGTTTTGCCCTGAAATGTAATTAAAAAAATCATGGTGCTTTCTGGGTGCCTTAAATAATTTACTAACAAAGACTGTATATACATATAGACCGATGTGTTTCTGTTGTTTGGCCTTGTACTGCTGCATCGTTTTATTGGTTATTCTCTTTCTAGAATAGCTCATGAAAAAGTGTTATGGGGCCCTATATGGTATATCCATTTGTTTTGATGAAAACTTTTAAGTCCTCAGGGCTTTGCAGTAACACTGGCCTGCTCCTGTGAGGCAATAAGCCTGTTCAATGCTTGATGAATTCTTAATCTTCACAATTTCTTCTGTTGTGGTGTTTGAAAGTCGAGATATGATGTGTGAGTGTGGGTCTCCTCAACTCCTTGTATACAATCCAGTGTCCTCTTAAAAAGTATACAAATATATGCAAATATGCAGAGGGCTAATGCTGCCATCAAGTCCTCATAGGAAGTTCCTGCTTACGAGTTTGGAAATCAAAATTACAGCCTGACGTGTATAAGTTATTTTGGTCTGAAATTAATGAACTCGCTAGGCAATTTCATGCTCTCCTTTTTATTTCCAGACAAAGACAGGAAGCTTTTTTAGCACTAAAATGTGCATTAGGTGTGTAATTGATGCTTTGTGGGTGTATTTTATCTTTCTCGGACTGCTGCAGAGAATAGGAACTGTATTTTGTCAAGCAAGCCTGTTAAATCATAAACCAGCTAAATTAGTAGGATTTTCTGGAAAGCTTTTTTCTATTTTTTAAAAAAAATGCCGTTATTCCCACTGGTAATAACACCATTATGATGGCATTCATGTGCACTCATCTCGTAAATACAATCATTCTGACATGACTTGAAAGAAGAGACACATTAGCGCTTTAAAACCAGAAATGAGGCAGATTAGGCAGATGATGAATTGGAAATAAGATTACTGATATTAAAATAGATCATAAATGAATAACCACATTAGTGTCCATTAGGCTGCAAGAGCGTCTCTCTGATAAACACTCACAATTTTGTTTCTTTGATAACGAGGCCCCTTAAAGATGTGCATGAATGAGCTTCCTCATGAAAACAGATCGATATCTCTCCAATTTCTTAGCTGCTCCTGACCCCTCATCTGAGTAAAAGGTGCTTTCAAACTTGTTTTCTGCTTTCTTTTTAAAATTATGTTTTTAAACTATCTTCACTTTAAAACTGGAAACATTTTACCATGCTTTCAACGTTTTGTTTTTGTTGTGTTTTGTTTATTCTTTTTGCCACTTTTCAAATGCTTTTAAGCTATAAATTGAATTGTTTTACCTTTGTCCCAGATTTTATATCATATATTTAAAAAATTATAAAAATATAATTTATATATATATATATATATATATATATATATATATATATATATATATATATATATATATATATCTAGACAGAGTGAAATAAACCTAAACAATTTTTATATTTTTTGTGAAAATGAATTTTTATCCATTTTTGCACAAATTATGACTGCCTTTCAGTTGTGGTGTCATTCCTACCACAATGAACAATTCTGCCACTAATGTTTTTGTTTGTTTGTTTGTTTTCTAAGTTTGAGGACTTGTATACCAAGAAGATACAATTTTCAGTGAAGAGTATACTTGAGCTCAAATATAAGATATTAGAGGAAAAACAAAACAAAATAAGGTCTATATCACTTCACACACATATTGTTATAGTGCCATTTCCAATCACACAGTAATTTTGTCAAATTATGAAACAAAAAATTGTGAAAATATTATCTGATTGTATTTAGGATACATAAATGCTAGCTAATGCTATTAAAAGGTGCTTTTAAACTTGTTAAAAAATAATTCTCCAATTTCTGCACCCTCATCTCTAAAAACCCAGAGAAACGCAACACACTCAGTTCAGATGCATCACAGCAGATGAACGGGCCTCCCTCTTTCACCCCCTTATAGGAGCAGAGCTTCCTTGCAAGCCTGGCACGGAGTGAGATGTGAGACAGTGCTCTCCTCATGCAGTTCAGTCTTCACATTCCACTCTTTCTTCTCTCCGCTCATTTCCCGTCTGAGGCTGAGAGATAAAGCTGTTTAATTACAGCCCTCATTTATGGCCATGATCCCCTGTCAGATTTGTTTGGCTCCCCCAGAGGACATGATCTGAACAGACTGCCGCTGGAAGAGCACGGAAACTCGTCCCACCCTTCTGCCCGACTGCAGCCTTTGAGCGTGTGGGTGATTAAGAGGGTGGCGGGGAAAGCGAGAGCATTGTCTTCCTCTCTCTAGAGAGACGGAGCTGCAGTGTGTACAGAAGACTTCTGCACGCTGCTGGGATCTCTAATTGATGAGATGGTACTAATGCAAAGAGACCTCCGAATTCCAATTAAAATAGAAATCTGTTGTCGTGTAGAGAAACATAATGAACTGCAATCTGCTGCGGAAGGAAAAATGGGAAAGTTATGATTATGTTTATTATGATTTTATCTATGTCTCTTTCACTGTTTTGCTTTCTCTCTAAATTATTTGTGAAATAATGAAGTTGAGTCCAAATACTCTACCCAGTCGTATATTGCATGTGCTGAATTAGAAGCAGAGGAAAAAAGTTTGTTGGTTTGTTCTCTGTGCAAGTGCACTGCAAATAATTAGTATTTTGTCTTGTTTGCAGTAAAAATATGGAAACATTCTTAAAACAAGAGAAACAAAGACATAAGATAATAAGCCGTTAAAAGAAAATTGTCAGGACCTTTGAAATAAGGTTTAGAAGTTAGAAATTAGAAGAATATCTCAGCTATTTAGGTCCTTTCAATGCAAGTGAATGGTGGCCAGAACTTTGAAGCTCCAAAAATCACATGAAGGCAGCATAAAAGTAATCCATATGACTCCAGGGGTTTAATATATGTCTTCTGAAGTGATGCAATCACTGTGGGTAGGAAACAGATCAATATTTCAATCCCATTTACTATAAAGCTCCACTTTCACTTTCTGAATATGAAAGTGAGAGTGGAGATTTATAGTAAAAAAAATAAAGATAAAAAAAAAAACTTAAATATTGACTTGTTTCTCACCCACACCTGTTATATCGCTTCTGAAGACAGATTTAACCATTGGAGTCATATGGATTACTTTTATACTGCCTTATATGTGATTTTTGGCTGCTCACAATTCACTTGCATTGTATGGACATATAGTACAGAGCTGAAATATTCTTCTAAAAATCTTCATTTGTGTTCAGCAGAAGAAAGTCACACACATCTTAAATGAGGGTGAGTAAATGATGAGAGAATTTTCATTTTTGGGTGAACTATCCCTAAAATATATAAAAAATATATATACAGATTAAGAAACGGCGACCACAAAATCTGTGCTAAATACAATTTCTGATTTTGCTGGCCAGTTCTGAGTGCTATATACCTGAGGATGCATCAGGAACAGGAACCTAATGAACCTAATTTACATAGAAAGGAGACTTGTTTGTGCAGAAAGGAATGACAATGACTTAATTTAAATACTCAAGACACAGCTCTATTTCTGCGCTGATTGCGGATGGTCATGATTAAGATGCAGGTTTTTGTGTTAAAATAATACACAAAAGTGGCACTAATGTTTAATGAACTCACCTCTTAATATCTTGTCTTTTGCTTCTGATTTAAGTGTATGTTGTTTTAAGGATGTTTTTTTAGATATTTGCAGTATGCAAAATGATTGCAGTGTGTCTATGTTTGAAAACTAATCATGTGGTATGAAAAGAAGAAAATGTGAGCCATAAAATGTCACACTGGCATGCCTCATCCATCATCTCAAGATACAGTAGAAAATAATACAAACCAGATAAGACAGGGGTTGTCAAACTTTTCCAACCCAGGGACCTCCCACCCAGACTTTCAGCCTTTCAGGGACCCCCTAATATAAAATGCTACATTTTCTTAGCAACACTATATAATGATGAAATTTGTATATTCAACCATAAATAAAAAAAGTAACAAATTAGCTTTTTTTTAAATTTTTTATAGAGAATTTAATTTCCATAATTACAAGGTGACAATTTGGTATTTAATCACTGCATTAATTCATATATAAATATGTGTTGTGGTACCTAACTACCCATAACTTTTCATGTCTGTACATTTAATATATCACTCTGCAGTAGTCTGTGGTAGTTTGTGGATCCCCTAGAGACAGGAGATAATGAAAGCAGGAGCTAAATGTCCTGTCACCTCTGTTCTCAGGGCAGATGTCTGTGTGGATGGGTACAGTGCTGATGTGCAGGTGGTTCAGCAGTTAGGCAGGAAGCTTGAGAATCTGTTGTTTGTTTCAGGGCCTCCCACCATCTCCAGCACACAGACCCAGCAGGCTCTGTATGGGGAGAAGGGGCAGATCAAGTGTTTCATCCGCAGCACCCCACCTCCAGACCGAATCGTGAGTCCATATCTATCTGTCTGTTAGACTATAGACCATCTAGGACATATTGCACACAAAAAATTAATAAACTAGAAAATTGCAAGCTTTAATTTGATTGGCTGGCTTTATACAGTTTACAGGAGTCAGAGTGTTTGTCAGTCTGCTGGAAATCAAAGTCATGTTTACAAGGCACCAGGCTGCTAAAGCAAGCACTTCCAAATGGTTGGATTTGCCATTTGCCAAGTTTTCAGAGGTTTATGGCATTGAATCTTGGAAAGATATTCATGAGTTTTGTATGAGACGCTTAGCGGCAAGTTAACAAGATATAATTGAATATAACTGTAGGCTATACTGGGCTATATATTGAATATGTAAGGGATAAGATACAGTTAGTCAGTTATTTTTGCAAAATAAAAACCTAGACAGGGTGATCAGGACCCTGACATGAAGTAGAGGGGTCTTATATCACCCTGAAGGGGTATGCTTTGCTGTAATGGTGGTTGACTGTACAACTCACTTTGTACAGAGTTATATTACACAGCTGCTTACTAAATAAATATATAAATGGACATGAAATATTGATTTGAGTTGAATTTATTAGTTTTAATACTATTCTTTTATTATGTGAGAAGAGACTGCGGACTGGGACTACAATCGATTATACTGTTTATTGGTCATAATACTAAAATATTTGACCATACAATGCCACGATTAACCAATCATTATAAAGTATTCTAGAGAGCAACATAATAAAACTGTTATTTGGTTTTGTTATGTAAAAACATAAATGTGGCTGGTAACTGTACATGTTGGTCAAATTGTCCCTTCCTTTTTTAAATGGAATGGATAATGTGGACCACACTTAATTTCTAGCTACTCGAGACAACCGTCTATCTATTTAGTTGATAAATAACAAACAGCGAATATGAGCAAAAATGTGACTCTGTAAAGAGCCTTGAGACAGGTTTAATGTGTTTAGAGTTAAAAGCATTGAACAGATCTTCTAAAGCATTAAAGATCTATTGAAACAGAATTTATCATTTGTGTGATTGGGTTTATTTTCTGTGGATTAATTCACTGTGTGTGTGTTCTGCAGGCATGGTCATGGAAGGAGACTGTGCTGGAATCAGGAACATCAGGCCGTTATACAGTGGAGACTGTGAGCACAGAAGAAGGTGTCATCTCCACCCTCACAATGAGCAACATCGTCCCTACTGATTTCCAAACCATCTACAATTGCACCGCATGGAACAGTTTCGGCTCCGACACAGAGATCATTCGCCTCAAGGAACAAGGTAAAAACTCAAGTTATGCATGTGTGCCTGGAGTGGGTGCTTATTTTTATTTACTAATGTCTTGTGGTAGTCTATATGAACAAAATCTTATATTGTGGTATGAGCAATGTTATTATTTTATGTAAGTTATATTAAGTTTCACATTACTCCATATTTGTTCATCACTCTCACTTGTAAATAATGTAAAGCAGCCTAGCCACTTACAACTGCACAAAAATAAATCTCCATCACTTGATACATTTCTATAAATATATATACAGTACTGTGCAAAAGTCTTAGGTGCTTTATATTTTTCACAAAAACATTTGTCTTCAATTAATTAATAATTAATAATTTTAATAATAATTAATAATTAATACTATTTTTTTAATAATTTTATTTTTCACACATTATACATTTGCACATATACAGTGAAATTCTTTTTTTTCACATATCCCAGCTAAGCTGGGGTCAAACAGTAATTTTATATATTCTGCTTTTAGTGTATGAGTAGGAAATATCAATTTTAGATTTCAACATTCCCTTTGCAAATATAATTCAATAGAAGAAGAACACTGAGCCCTACAACAGATGGTATGGCCCCCACAGCCCGTATCTCGACATCATTGAGTCAGTCTGGGATTACATGAAGAGACAGAAGCAATTGAGACAGCCTGAATAGATAGAAGAACTGTGGCAAGTTCTCAACGAAGCTTGGAACATCCTATCTGCCAACAACCAAGAAAAACTGTGTCCAGGAGTACCTAGGAGAATTGGTGCTGTTTTGAAGATAAAGGTTGTCACACCAAATATTGATTTAGCCTTTTTGTTTCTGGACTTTGTATGACATTTATTGATAAATGAAAACTATTTATGGCATTATTTCTGAAGACATACTCACTAAGCAACATTTTACTCAAGTGCCTAAAACTTTTGCACAGTACTGTATATAGATATACCATCAAACCACCCAGCCCTACTTGCGTCTCACAATGATTCAGTGCACTACCATGATTTTTCAATGCATTGGGGTAAAGACTGACTGATAGTCAGTTTATGCAGGTAAATGTCACCTGTTCAAATCTATAGGTTTCCTTACAGTTTTTCTGAATTGCTAAAACACATTTCTTGAAAACTTCACCCATTTTCTCACAACTTGAAACAAAACCAAATCTTCAAACTACATTCACAAAACCGCTGACTCTTCTGGCATAATCCAACAATCACCTAAAACATTTCATCTGAAAGTACAGCTCAAAATCAAACAGTACTTTCAGATCGTACAGCAAGTCAATATAAACACTACAGAGCATTCATTAGACACTACATCAGAAAATGGAGAACACAGCGTCCAGGGCATGTAGTTACAAATTTTATTTATTTATTTTTATTTTTATTTTTTTTATTTTTACCAATGTTTTACACATGTTTGCTAATCTTTGGCCCATTGTCCCAAAACTCTAAAACACAAAACTCTACAAATCTCTAGCAAAAGCAAACACTGCATTCAAAACTCTTTTACTTTCTTGTATTATCTGCTTCTGCTACTGTAATGCATATAGTTTCATGGTACGTATAGTACAAAAAAGTACAACTTCATAGTATGGTACCTGTTTTCATCCCTGAAAATCCGGACAATCGATGCAACACTGAAATGGCTCAGGTTTGGCTGTACTCTCAGCCCAGCTTCCCTCATTGTCATACCGTGTACAACAACATGGTTCACTACAGTAGCACGGATCTCATTTTTTGAGATTGTTGTTCTTCTTCCTCTTCCCCTGCCTCTCCCTTGTCCACCTCCTCTCATTCTTACCATTCCCCTGCCTCATTCTCTGATGTTTGCATCCATGATTCTGAAACAGAGGTGAGCTTACCTGTTGCCCTTTTTATTCGTTCCAATTTCCTGATTGCTTGTTGAGTAATTTTGGTTGTTAGTGCTTACACATTGACAATTGTTTGTTAAGGGCGTTTGAATTGCGCTGGTTTGAGTTTACTTATTGAATGGCAGTGTTTTCTAAATGACAACATGGTGACAATTGTGTCTTAAAGTGAGAGGTGTGTTTAGACTTTTACAAAGAAGTGTGAATGGACCAGAGAAATGTGGCAAAAAGGGGTAAATAGTGTTTATAGACTGGGGTACATGGTCTTTCTGCTGGGAATTGGCAAAATAGTTTCAGGAGGATGGCTTACACTACCAATTTTTGTGTGTTAGCAATCGAGAAAAACTGAATCTCTTTCAAAAATGTTTTTTTGCATCAAAATGACACATGCGTCATATGAATAGATCTGTCTACCAACCAACAACACACTGATGTGCTATACATAAAACACTACTATGAATATCCCATCAGTAGGTATATGCCTTTTGCATTGTCAGTGTTACACTGTAGCCGGTTGTACCTGGTCTAGTATAGACAAGCCCAGCTGGTGAATGTTATTGAATATTGTGTTGTCTACAATTATGTGGTTCTGGATTTCTCGTAGTCGAATGGTATTGTTTGCCACCACCATTTTAACAATAACAGTCTTTTTGGACTCAAGATGGCACCGAGTATGGCTGCTGCGTTGCGAGCTCCGACACAACATTGTAGTGTTTTGTTTGTTTTGTTTACAATTCTTATGTTTTTTTGTATTGGATGTTGTCTGCCTTATTGTCTACAACAGACAAACACTTTTGGACATTGGTTCAGCAATTACACACCGTAAACCTGACTCAATGCCGACCCGCTGTTTACAAACACACCAGCGGAGCCCTTTGTCTGGGCTGCCCGGCCACGGAAACGCAGGAGGAAAAGGGGAAATAGAGCCGGCGTTCTCATCAAAGTAAGACGTCACGCAAATCGACCCCCGCTACCCAGTATTCTACTGGCAAATGTTCAGTCTCTGGATAACAAGCTCTGTGAGCTGAAAGCACGGATCTCTTTCCAACGAGAGACGAGGGACTGCTGCATTATCTGCCTAACAGAAACTTGGAAGTCTGCTGAGATTCCAGATTCAGCCATTGAACCCGCGGGGTTCTCCGTGCGCCGAGCGGACAGAGCGAAAGACCTCTCAGGTTAAAGCAGAGGTGGTGGTGTATGTTTTATGATCAACAAATCCTGGTGTGATCAGAGGAACGTACATTCTACCAAGTCTTTCTGCTCTCCTGATCCGGAATTTCTCATGCTTCTGTGTCGACCATTCTGGCTACCGAGGGAATTCACAGGGGCATTCCGGGCCACGTCATCAGAGCGTGCGTGAACCAACTGGCTGGTGTTTTTACGGACATTTTCAACCTTTCCCTCTCTTTGTCTGTAGTCCCCACATGCTTTAAAACGTCCACCATTGTGCCTGTTCCAAAGCAATCCAAAATAACTTGCTTAAATGACTGGCGTCCTGTTGCTCTGACCCCAATCATCAGCAAATGCTTTGAGAGACTAATCAGAGTGCCCTACAAACTTGATGAGAAACTCTGGGCTCTGGGCTTAAATAGCTCGCTGTGCAGCTGGATCCTGGACTTCCTGTCAAGCAGACGCCAGGTGGTTAGAATAGGCAGCAACATCTCCTCATCACTGACCCTCAACACAGGAGCCCCGCAGGGCTGTGTTCTCAGCCCACTCCTGTATTCCCTGTACACACATGACTGTGTGGCAACACATAGCTCCAATGCCATCATTAAGTTTGCTGACGATACGACAGTGGTAGGTCTGATCACTGACAATGATGAAACAGCTTACAGAGAGGAGGTGCACACTCTGACACACTGGTGTCAGGAGCACAACCTCTCCCTCAACGTAAGTAAGACAAAGGAGCTTGTGGTGGACTTCAGGAGAAGAGATAGAGAACACAGTCCCATCACCATTAATGGAGCACCAGTGGAGAGAGTCAGCAGCATCAAGATCATGGGTGTCCACATCACTGAGGAAATAACATGGTCTATCCACACTGAAGCCGTTGTGAAGAAGGCTCATCAGCGCCTCTTCTTCCTGAGACTGCTGAGGAAGTTTGGAATGAACTGCCACATCCTCACACAGTTCTACACCTGCACTGTAGAGAGCATCCTGACTGGCTGCATCTCCGCCTGGTACGGCAATAGCACCACCCACAACCGCAAAGCACTGCAAAGGGTGGTGCGAACTGCCAGACACATCATCGGAGGTGAGCTTCCCTCCCTCCAGGACATATATACCAGGCAGTGTGAAAAAAGCTCGGAGGATCATCAGAGACTCCAGCCACCCAAGCCATGGGCTGTTCTCACTGTTACCATCAGGCAGGCGGTATCGCAGCATCAGGACCCGCACCAGCCGACTTCATGACAGCTTTTTCCCCCAAGCAATCAGACTTTTGAACTCTTGATCTCCCACGATCAAAATACATCAGCACTGCACTTTATTACTCTTACTCTTATATCGCACACCGTACTGTCATAAATTATATTATTATTATATTATATTCTCTCTTAACAACACACTAGCAACTTACTATCAACCGACAGCCTGAATGTCAATACAGTACAATACAACCTACTGTATATATACTATATATACTTTTTTATTGTATAATGTGTATTCTATATTGTGTGTATTGTATACTGTACATTGTATGTTATTATTTGTATATTGTGTTGTGTGTAATTATGTGTATATTAGATTTTAAATTGTGTTGTAAATCTGATGTTTATTGTAAATTGATGTTTATGTCTCATCACTGTCACGACTACTATGTTGCTCGGAACTGCACCCAAGAATTTCACACAATATTGCACTTGTGTATATGGTTGTGTGACAGTAAAAGTGATTTGATTTGATTTGATTTGATTCCTGTTCTGGTGTGAACAGCCGGTGTCTTCCACCATGGCCTGGCCATCTTTCAGTTCTGCAGAAGTTCCACAAATATGATATGATTGGTTACAGTAAGCTAAAATAATATATTTTCTTTCAATATGAAATGACATTACTGTAACATTGGCCAGCAATCACTGAGTAACATAGGCCTACTGATATGTTGGACTGCAGTATACTACAGTATACATACATAAAGAGCATAGTGTAGATGGTAGGTAACTTACCGGTTCTCATTTCTGAATGTAGGGATGATAGATGCAACCGTGTAGCGGCTCAGGTTGGGCTGAACTTTCTGCCCAGCCTCCCTCATACTCAATCCATGGTTGAGCACATGGTCAACCAATGTGGCCCTGATCTCATCTCATCTGAGACAACTGTCCTTCATCATCCTCATCTTACTCTCACTCCTGCACCTCTAGCTCTTGCTTCACCATTGACTTCCATTTTCCTCCAAAACAGGAGAGCTCATCTGTGGCCTTTTATAGTGCTAAAGCTCTGATTTCTGTGAGGAGTGGGTGTTGCCAATTGATGTATAGAGCTTGGCATTGTGATTTACATTGCTTTCCAAAGGGACTAAAGAGATTTTAATTTTGAATGTTGTGCCTTATGTAGAGAATTGTGTGTAGTGTTTTGCAAAAGTGTGAAAACTGAATGTAAAGAAGGAATTGTGCTTGCAATTTTGCAGACTTGGTTTAGGGATTTGGTACATGAGTTTCAGATTTTGGTGGTTGCATTTCAAGTTCCAATTTTAGTGTGTAAACAATTGGTAAAAACTGTATTTTATATAGTAAGCACATTTTGCAATTACTGTCAAAAAGTATGGTATAGTAATCACAATTTACAGAGGTACAGTTAATATATTGTATACTGTAAGTACTACAAGTAATACAGTATTGAATGTCTGTATATTCGGCACTTGCATACTGTAAAATGCAGTAGTCCAACTGCAAAACCCCAAAGAACAAAGAACACACTAAATGAAAAACACATTACAGTAAACTCAAAAATGATGTGCAACTGCAAAATCAAAGTCAGTGAGAGATTCATTCTGCCTCAGCATCACGTTTTCACATCATTAGAAACAAGTGTGAACAATTTTGAGTCATTGTGTGTAAACGATGACAATTGTGTTGTAGTTGTGTTTAACTTTTGCTGCCCGTGTTTACCGTTTTGCAACACAAGTACATCACAGTGCGAAATGTGTTTTAGTGAGTAAGAATGTGTTACGAGTTTTGCAAAAAGAGTGACTGATTAGACAAATGGTTTAGGCCACTGAGCATTTGCTTCAGAGAATGAGGTTTAGTGTTTTAGCAATTCAGAAAAACTGTAATGGAATTCCGACATATTTCAGAACTTCCATTTGTAATCTAATTTAAACAGCCCTTAATCCTTTTACTTGCCTTTATGGTTTCTTTGAAATATTTTAATGAAGTTAGATGATATTTTTTATTCAAATACTGGCCCATTTTCCTCTAGTAAAGCTGACTCCAAATGTGCAAAGCTGAGTTATTCAAAGAGGTCAGCTCATACCCGTAGGATTTAATCGAAGGCTCTTGGAACATGACTTCATTATGTCTCCTCGAGTGACAAACAGGCTCCACATCTGCACTGTGAATGTTGCACGGGTTCTACGTACTGTCACCAGTTGTGTGATGATCCCATTGGTTCTGTGTTCTCCTCAGGGTCTTTGCGCTTGGCCGTCATCATCGGGGTTGCAGTGGGAGCTTTCCTGGCTCTCATCGTCCTCATTGGGACCCTGGGGGCTTTCTGCTGTGCTCGACTGCAGAGAAGTAAGAGAGCTAGTTGTTTCTACAGAGACAAACCACAGAAGCAACTCACCCCGCATGTACACAGAGACACCCGCTGATTTTAGACTAAACTTGTAATTCTGTATTGCACTATGCAACACAACCTTAGCTGTGTTGGGGAGTAACTAACTAAAAGTGGTGATGCTATTAAAGGCTAATTGATATTTACTGGGTGATCAGGCTTCTTTTAGTTTGCTTAAAAATTATGATGAAATGTAGTGACATTTTTGTTACATTAAGGTGTTCTTTTAGTGACGTCTCCTGTTTGCGCACAAAATTCTTGGCCTGGTAGAACTCGGCTAATCGAAGAGTGTTGATGATTGTTAGAAACTAATGGTGGGTGTGGTTTAGACGTGATGTTTTTTTTTTTTTTATTAATTTATTTTCCTCAACAATATTATTTCAAAATGACGATGCATGTATAAACACAGGCATTGTTTACCTTACTCTTCTAGAATATCTCTCTCTCTCAAGTAGCATTTAGAAGTCAAATTGGTTTTAGCAAATCAGTTTGTTCAGATGGTTGATTTAAATTTGCCAGTTTAAAAAAAAAAAAACACACACAATTCAATGTTTGTGTGAATAATAGTGTTCCCAGAGGTCAGTTAGGATTAGTGTTAGGTTAGGTTAGGTTACGTTAGGTTTAATAAATGTTCCCAGAAGTCCTTGCGCAACATTTTACAATATGTATATATTTTTGAGAAATTAATAATAATAGCTAAATACTGCCATTTATCACAATGTTTTCGATTATGTTATGTGAATTTAGTTTTAATAGTTTAGTTAGCAATTATTGTAAATGTATAATAGATTTTCTGTTTTTATTACAGGTAAATGCTATGATTTAAAAAATAAATTTCTGTTTCTTATCTTGATTATATAGGTTATGTTATTAAAAATATGTTGCTCCCTTAAGTAGATACAGTGGAGTTAGCTACTGCTAGTAGCTTGTAGTATAGTTAACAACCATTTCAAAAGGGTAACTTGACTGTAGCTTAACTACTTTCAGATTACAAGTAGTCGCTTCCCCAACACTGAATGATAAAAGCACATCAGCACTTCACACACGTCTGAGGGAGTTTATCTGAGGTCTTTATTGTCTTATCTTTGCTTTGCAAATGTCTCAAACAGAAATGATTGTCTCCATTAACTGTGAGCTTCTGCTCTTTACCAGCAGCAGCCATTTTGCAAGACTTATCTGGTCAAGACTATAAAGACCTTATTTTTAACCAGTGATACTTCTTTCTTTGCATGTTGTTACCGTGCAACACAGAGGACATGCACCTGGTGATGTCGTCACTTCCTGTGTCCCTCTCTTCTCGGCAGCGAGAGCTCTCTGGCACGTTAAAAAGTGAAAGTAAGCCCCTTGTGCACTTATCTCACCCCTTTCAAATTAGCAGCCAAAATCTGGGAAAATGGACATGCATGTTGCATTGGGCCAAAGCAAGGTTTCCATTTATGTGTGTGTGAAGGGGTACACCGTGACCATAGCTAATCAGAATGTTTTTCAGCAGATCTCAAAGGGGTCGTATCAGCTAAAAACGACATTCGAGTGGAGATTGTCCATAAGGACCATAACGCAGCCAGAGAACCGGAAGATAACAGCAGTATGAAGCAAATGATGGTGAGTTTGCACTTTTTTACATTTTGCATTAACATCCATCTTGAGTGCTCTGATCCCAGTTGGACTGCCCTAAGTACAGGTGTAAATGGGATCCAAAGCATCTTGGAGATGCATTGTGGTCTGAACACTCAAACCACCTTTAGCTGTGGACAGGGACTCATATGGCCACATTTGTTGTGTAAACACTTATGCATCCTGATGCGTCCCAGACTACACTGAAGGAGCGCCTATTCAAATAACATGTAACCATTGTGCCTAAACAAAGGTTTGCAACATTGTTAGCCAAACATGACCTTAAAAGAAAACCATCCAAAAATTTAACAGAAGATTCTCAGTAGGCACACTAAAGTGGTGACTAGAGGGGTGATTCTCACAAAACCTGTCAAGGTGTCCAGTTCATTTTTAAACCCAAACCAAAATGTATATATATATATATATATATATATATATATATACACACACCGGTCAAAAGTTTTGAAACACTTGGTTGAGAAAATGTCGAGTACATGTCTGCAAATTCTAGGCAAAGGGTGACTACTTTGAAGATGCTAAAATATAACACAGTTTTGATTTATTTTGGATTTTGTTTAATCACAACATAATTCCCATAGTTCCATTTATGTTATTCCATAGTTTAGATGACTTTACTATTATTCTAAAATGTGAAGAAAAAAATTATAATAAATAATAAGTGTTTCAAAACTTTTGACCAGTACTGTATATATTATTATTATTATTATTATCATTATTATTATTATTTATTTATTTTATTTTTTTGCATTTTCACATTATTTTCAGGACATTTAGGCACCTTTTACCCCCAATTCTCATTACTGCAACGTATTCGGACATTTTACTTTTACTGTTTTCTTTTTTTTCAATGATGATTCTCACTACTGTAACATGGTAATTTTTTTACTGTATTAGAGAAAAAAAAACAATAAAACGCTACAGTTTACGCTAATGCTTGCTATAGCGCTCCTTGTGGCAGTGCAGATAATGCAACACGTACTGTCTTTTTGTTAGGAATTTTGTTCTGACACATTTTGCAAAGCAATGGTGCATGAAACTGTGCTTTCATAGCTACAAGAATTTGTGTTCATGTACTTGAATAGAGTATGATTTTTCTGAACACAAAAAGAGATGTTAGGTAGAATGTTAGGGACTGACAGCCTCAGTCCCTATTTACTTATATGATATGGGCAAAAAGATACAATGAAAGTGAATGGTGACTGAGGCTAAAAAAATTTCCCAAACATCTCCTTTTGAGTTCCATAGAAGAAAGTAAGTCATACAGGTATGAATGACTTGAGGGTGAGTAAATAATGACAGAATTTTAATTTTGAGTGAACTGTCCATCTAATGTCAGGTGTTAACAGGGTCTCTCACTTGAGGTTGCAGTGCTGTGGTAGGGAAGGATGTTACAATCAAACGCTACTAAAGATACAAGACATGGCAGCATCTCTCCATCTTTTTCTCTTCCTTTCCATCTCTGCCTGCAGCACTCAAAGCACACTGCAGCATTGTTGCATCCTTGAACTCTGACCAGGTTCAGATCAGATCTGAGCTTACAGGGAGTTAATGTTTATTCTAGACACTGAATTCTACATGTATACAGGCAGAAATCAATAACACTCAATTGTGGTCCACAAAAGCCTACTGCATCATCTCGCCATCTCTTTCTCCTTAGATGGAGAGAGGAGAATTTCAGCAGGAGTCGGTGCTGAAACAGTTGGAGGTCCTGCAGGAGGAGGAGAGAGAGCTACAACACATTAAGGTGATGAACAGAGAGATGGAGGGATGGGGGGGCGGGGGGGCGGGGGGGACTCTGCAAGACTCGCATCTGTCACCATTAAAGAACCCCAGAGAGTAATTTCTCCATCACACTCATAAAAAACAGATTTAATAGAACAGCCGCGTAATCTGAGAAAATCTAATAATCCAGAGTTGTGGGAACACTTACTCTCGGACATGAGTTTTTAGGAATTCCTTTCATTTGCGATCCTTTGATTTTTTTTTTACACAGAGTCCATTATAGAAATGTTCATAAATGGATATGTTGTCAAACTGACTGACTGCATGTCAGATCCACAGAGCCCAAGTTTTCATTATATTCCCTAGTAATTGAGAAGTAATGGGGCTCGCTTTGGTTGAACATGCATGCTTATTCGTTTAATGAAAACCATTTGGCTAGACTACAGTCTAGACATTTTGTCTCAGAAATATTCAAACTTTTCAAGTACTTGTAAAATCTGATCTTTTAAGGAAAAACGACTACTGCAGCATTTTAGACCATTTCAAAAGCACAATATTTTAAGGACCCATTTGGATTATTATTTATAAATTGCAGGTTTTAGACAAAAAGCGTCTATCTTGAGTGGTGCTTGTCAAGGAAAACATCACTATTAGCTACTATTGCTCATATTTAGGATTAGAGATTTTTCGATAAACGTGGTGTGTAACTCACCTCAAAACTCTAACCTCAAATCGTGCACATTGTTGAGGAGAGGTCTACTATTCTTTTCTAAGCAATTTTTGGCCTAGCGGATGAAAAAAATCCAATAGACTTACATTGAAGAAGGGTCCCAAGCCATATCTACATAACAGAACATCAGAAACTTGGTGGTGGGCTTTTCCAACTTGGCACAGTAAGCAACCCCTCAAAAGGCTCTAGCAATGCACTGAAAACCACTCCGATCACTTGGCAACCAAATAGCATCACCCTGCACCACCCTAACATTGTGGCAGTGAGTTTTGCATGGGCAAGCACAATTCACATGTTCCTCAGAAAATGAAAAAAATCTTTTTGGTCATCTTGTTTTCACCAGTCAACCATACCTGCAGAGATAAATCTCATGAGACGGAACTTCCAACGTCTGTCAAACTTGAAATATTCAATTCCATCCTGTATGATTAAGCCATTTGGCCCGCATTCATGATTCAGAGATGAGCGGCCTTGACTCTGACAGCAGTGAAAGCAAACACTGCACTGCTCTTTTTTCTGAAATCCTTGAGTTATTTCACCTCAATGCCCCTACAAGGCTGCTAGGATGGGAAAAAAGAGAGATGTTTTATATATACATACATACATATATATATATATATATATATATATATATATATATATATATATATATATATATATATATATATATATATGTATATATATATATAAATTGGCCAAAAATAAAATGTGAGTGAATTTTATGGAGATTATTTCGCATATTTAATGAATCGACATGAATCGTCAAGGCCCATTTAATTAGCTGATAACAAGATTTGAATGTTTATGCTGGAGATGACTGTTTCACACCACTAAACCATGTAATCTTCTTAGCGTGGGACAGTTATCAGTCTGTTCCCTAATTTCCATGTCACGCTGCCTATAATTAGTGTGAGCTGAACTTGACCTTGGCTTTTTAGAGCTTACAAATGCTTGAGAAAAAAAATCTGTTTCCTTTCTCTTTTTCTCTATCTTTTTGCTTTTAAATCAAAGCTCACGATGTTTAAAGCTGTCCGGTAATATATTAAAAGTGCTAATCGTTGTTATGCAAATGCTGCTTGTTTGAATTATAGTGCTAACAGACTTCAGATAAACAGATTAATTAGGTGACAAAAGCTTTATAAATACATGCAGGAAAATGTCCAGAAACAATGAGGAACAAAAAGAGGGATTCATCTGATGTGTTAAATGATTAAATTACCTCTTCGGGAGATGAATTCACTAAACAGTTTATTGTGCAGTACTTCATTTTTATAAATGTATCTGGTCATTATTGATTCATACTCATGGTACCTTGGTTTAATGTAAATGGTAATCACATTTTATTGACAAAGTGGCAAGAAAAAATATATGTGAACCCTTTGGAATTAGCTGGTTTTCTGCATTAATTGGTCATAAAATGTGATCTCATATTCATCAAAGTCACAAGTATAGACAAACACAATGTGCTTAAACTAACAACACACAAACAATTATAATCTGTGTATCATTCGTTCATTTCATATTCAGTTAGGAATTCAAAATCAGAATTACGTGTTATTTCATTATTTGTTTACAAAACCAATATTAAAAAACAAATAATGACTTGATATTTGTATTTTTGATTTAATGCTCAAGTTAAAAATAGGAAATTGGAAAAATAGCCACGGGACCCTGTACATTTTGATTATTTGATTTCACTAATATATGGCTTGAATATTTGGGTGGACCTGAAACGCCCCTTTCTTCTGATTGGCCAACCTGCAACGTCGTCTTCCTCTATGCTGTGAGACAGAATAAAAGTCTTCTGCTGTTTAATTGTTCAGATGAATTTGTCTCGGTTAATATTACATTCTTTATCATTTATTCTCCAAAACTCACCATGTTTATTGCAGCTGAGCTATCTCTCTCATCAAGTAGCCAGATTTATCAGACAGCCCTACACATAAACCTGCTGTCTTTGACGTTGCTCCAGTTTGAAAAGGCATGGTTTTAAATGAGATGACGAAAATAACTATACATTCATAAGACTACTGAAGCATATGCCTACATTGTAAAGACATAGTCTTACTTTAACTGTGGGGTAAAGTTAGTTTTAGGTTCAATATTCTTTGGATATTCGCCTATGATGCGTAAGGAACCATCTGAAAACTCCATCCACAACTAAAACATTACTGGCATCAGAGCAGTCATTTATCGACTTGCATGTTCTATCTAACAAAACATTATTTAAAAAATAAACCAAAAATAAATAAATAAAACATTTCACAGGTTTTAGTAGATCGCCAGAGTGATGGATTTGCATATGAATGTACAGTATTTACTTATATTATGAAAAAAAAAATCAAAAATCACTACAATTAACGAAAACATTATTTTCACATTCCAAAGGTTGTAGTAAGTTCCCAGTGGGCAGACTGACTTACTACAGGTGAGATTTATCAGTCTGTCTACTAGGAACTTACTACAACCTTTGTAATGTGAAATAACATTTAGGTGAATTTTAGTTTGTGTTCTTGAAAATAATCAGGGACAGTCCTGATTTTACACACCATGTCCCATGTCCCGGCGAGACCAGTCGGGATGCCTTGTGTCTGAATCTTAGCTATTAGAATTTTATGTCCACTCCAATCCATGTTCATGATGCCTAAACATTAATTTAGCATTCGCTATTATCCAAAGCAACAGCACTCTTTTTTAATTACATTTATCAATGGGACACAAATACACAGGTACTACTAAATCATATGTTATTAAAAATAAAAATAATATATAATAGACCAACTCCCAGTCAGCATATGGCCAAGTGATGTGGCTTGCGATCTCTCACACGTCGTCCATTAAGAGGTAACGACACCATGATGTGCCAAGCAGCAAGATTCTAATACATATGGCATGCATAGGTTACAGTTAGTGGTGGTTCTGTCGGGACAATATTTAATGAAAATTGAGACAAATTTGCACAGCAATCCCAGCTCTAATTCTGGCTGATAGGATTAAGGCAGTACAGAAGATGGGGCGAGTTGACCAATCAGATAAAAGGGGCGTTTCAGTGCCGCGAACATGTGCATATCAAATGTTCAAGCCGTAAATTAATTTTTTAAACAATGAAAGAAAACGAAAATTAAGCCATTTTCCTCTTTCTCTTTATTAATTTTTAAATAGAAAATGAAATAGTCAACAGAAAATGAGTTTGCATTTGCTTATTCTATTCATCAGAAGAAACCGCATTTTTCATTTTTTCATTTTTGGGTTTATAAAGTAAAAAAGAATGGACGCAAAAGTACACGGACCTTTAATTATAATCTTTTGTGTCTTTACTGAACACATCCCATTAAACATTCACAGTGCTGTGGAAAAAGTAAGTGAACCCTTGGACTTAATAACTTGTTGATCCTCCTTTGGCAGCAATAACCTCAACAAAGCGTTTCCGGTAGCTGCAAATTAGAACTGCACAACGTTCAGAAGGAATATTGGACCATTCTTCCTTACAGAACTGCTTCAGCTCAGCCATATTCTTTGGATGTCTGGTATGAACAGCTCTCTTGAGGTCATCCCACAGCATCTCTTTTTGGTCTGGGCACTGACTGGGCCACTCCAAAAGGTGGATTTTCTTTTTTTGAAGCTATTCTGTAGTGGATCTACTTCTATGTTTAGGGTCATTGTCCTGCTGCATCATCCAACTTCTACTGAGCTTCAGAGGGCGCACAGCAACCCTGACATTATCCTATAAGATAGCTTGATAAACTTGGGAATTATATTTCTCTTGATGATGGCAAACGGTCCAGGCCCTGAAGTGGCAAAACAACCCCAAATCATGCTCCCTCCACCGTACTTCACCGTTGGGATGATGTTTTCATGTTGGTGTGTGGTGCCCATTTTTACACCATATGTAGTGCTGCATGTTCTTTTCCAACTAATTCAACCTTACTTTCATCAATCCACAAAACATTTTCCCATTAGTGTTGTGGAGTTTCAAATTGGCCTTTGGAAAACTTCAGGTGTGCAGCAATGTTTTTGTTGGAAAGCAGTGACTTCCTTCGTGGAGTCCTGCCATGGACACCATGCCTGTTTAATGTTTTCCATATAGTAGACTCATAAACAGAGATGTTAACCAGTTCCAATGATTCCTTCAAATCTTTTAGCTATCACTCAAGGGTTCTTTTTTACCTCACTGAGCATTCTGTGGTATTCTCTTTGAGTCATCTTGGCTGGACGGCCACTTCTAGGGAGAGTATTCACAGTACTAATTCGTCTTAATTTATAGACAATTTGTCTAAATGTGGACATATGGATATCTAAGCACTTTGAGATAACTTTGCAACCCTTTCCTGCTTTTTGCAAAGCAGCAATTCTTGATCATAGGTCTTGTGTGCTTCGCAGGTTTGAGTGCTTTTTATAATTTAAAGTAGCTCTAACCCACACCTCCAATCTTGTTACATTAATTGGATTCCAAAACTTTTGTTAATGTCATTAGCCTAGTGGTTCACATACTTTTTCCAACCTATACTGTGAATGTTTGAATGATGTATTCAATATGTACAAGAACAACACAAAAATGTGTGTGTTATTAGTTAAAACAGATTGAAGTAATTTTTATTAAAGTAAAATCAAGTAAAATTGAAATATTCAAAAACTGTACTTAAAGCTACACTGTCACTTTTTTGTTGTTAAACAATAACAAAATGTTATTAATGAGAGAGTGCAACAAAAATTCATCTTCCAAACCATGTCTTTACTCAAATACACTTTGATAAACCTATAATAATGATTTATATTTTTTATTGTTGTCGGGACGGATTTCGCAGGAAATTGCATACATATGTCATTTGCCCGTGCGTGTCACGTCATATCCGTACACAGAGAAAATAAGCTCCGTCTTTTCCTTTCTTTCATTATTTATTTGTCTATTCGCTCTGACCACATTCATCTACGCAGAGAAGCAGAGTCGAAGCATAACTTACATCATTACCAAAACAATGTTCTTCCACAAGACGCATGCAGTTTTATTTTTTAACCGCTAGAGGGCCAAAAGTTACACAGTGTAGCTTTAACGAAGAATTTGTACTTTGTTTCTGTACACTTCTGACAGTGACCTAGGTTCTGTTGTGTTAATTATTGTGTTTTTAATGATTTTTATTGTTTACAGGTTGTGTTTACAAATTAAATGTCTTAATTATGTCTCTTATGCCTCAAAGGATCCAACCAACGGATACTACAGCGTCAACACCTTCAAGGAACAGCAAACCCCAACCATATCTCTGACAGCCAATCAGAATGCTGAGGTCCGGAACCCCGCCACGGCGACCCTCGGAAAACATCGCGTACCCACCGGCATGTCTTACACCAACATTTACAACACCTTGGGTGCAGGGCCCAACCGCCTCTATGACTACAGCCAACGTTTCGTGCTGGGAATGGGCAGCAGCTCCATCGAGTTGTGCGAGAGAGAATTCCAGAGAGGATCGCTCAGTGATTCCAGCTCGTTCCAGGACACGCAGTGTGACAGCAGTGTCAGCAGCTGCAGCAAGCCGGATGGATACGTGCAGTTCGACAAAGCCAGCAAAGCCTCTGCATCTTCTTCGTCGCACTATTCGCAATCATCGTTGCAGAATTCGGACCTGACCCGACCACTGCAGAAGCGAATGCAGACACACGTTTAACCCCACAAAGGGTTAGGAATGAATGCCAACCACTTTTATGAAAGTCGTACATGCATTTGGACACTTACGGTGAGTCACCTGTGCTTTATGCCACATTCGTACTCTGTTCTTTGTACTGTCGAAATTCAAGCATCCTGAACTTGGAAAGACAATGCCAACGTCTCAACACACAATCAACCATTTTTCTGTATATTTTGAAAAGTAACTATGTGAAAGAACTTTTGAAAGCTTGAAAAATGGAAAACGGAAAAAAAGGGAAAAAGATCTTGTACGTTGTTTCATAATATGACAATCAGAAGTCCGTCCACGCAATTGCCATGGACTATCATAGTGAACCGATCTAATCTTTTCCATGCAGCCAGACTGCTCTCTGGGATAGAGTACCTGGCACTCAGATTCGATAACAAACTTGAGGGTTGTATAAATTTTTTACGAGGAGCCAAACTTGGGCCTTCTTGTAGTTCTTCTACTGTGGCCCAAAGCACAATGGTGTCTGTTCAATGCCAACCACAGTGTTTCTCTGCTGATAAAAAGATTTTAACGAGGATGAATTATCCTCTGGGGACCGTTGCGGAAAATGATCATTCTGTGCTTTTTCTAAAGACTCTGTAAGATATATTTCCCTTTTGTGCACTAAACTGTTTTTTTTTTTTAATTACATCTCTTTGCTTATGATGTCTCTCGTCATTCCGATTTCATGCTTTGTCTTTTTTTTTATGCATTGTGAGTGTGTAAAATCACACACAGCCAAACTGCATGTGTGGAAAGCTCTTTATGAGCTTTGCTAACATGGACAGCATAGTGTTTACATGCCAGAGACCAGAATGTAGATCTGAATATTTTATTTTATTTTTACTTATTTAATGCTTATTATATGTGAGCTTGTCATTCCAACTCCTCATGGTTAATAAATGAGTTTATGTATGTAAGCTTCCTGTGAATTCAAACACTTTGTGGTTAATAAGCGACTTTTTACCTCCAGCTATATGTTGTTGTTGTTGTTTTTCTATACATCTGTGCTCATAAATCCCACATTCTGGTGGGAGAATGAATGTTTGTTGAAGAATATTCTTAATTTTTTCCTCTTCTTTGTGATGGCATGTTCATTTTGAAGCTACCATATGTGTATGCTTACTGTTTTAAGTAAGCTTCTTCTCTTTCCAGCAACCCCACCCCCGAATGTCTGGTGTATACCTTTACACCTTTAATTGCTGCAGGAAGTGCCTCTCGTTGGTGACCAAGCCTGCAGAATTTTTCGAGTGAAACATTTAAGTTCATTTTAACATTTAAAACCAGAGCAATTACACTGATCAAATAATCATGATTACAAAATAAGTGTTGAATAAAACAGTGTGTAGGAATGAGCTTCTGTGGTCATTAAAGCTGAGGCAGCACCTTTTGTTCCTCTGTGTGCTTTTTCATTCAGGACTTCCTGTCAAACCAGATCACTCATCATTTTAAACACACCCGCTAACCATACTGATGATGAAACATTAATGCTTTAAGATGAATATGTTATGAAACTTTAATAATGCTTCATTTAAAGGAATAGTTCACCCCAAAGTGAAAATTCTATCATAATATACTCACCCTCATGTCATTCCAAACCTGAATAACTTTTTTTTTTTTTATCATGCTGAATAATAGTTCTTTTTTTTTTAATGAATATTCTGTTGCATTTTTTTAATACAATGGCAGTTTATAGGGTTCACTCACTTTAAAGCTTAAAAAAGTTCCCAAAAGTATCATAAAAGTAATCTGTGCATAATATTACAAGTCTTCTGATGGCAGAAGGTTTTGATTTTTCAATGAAAATATTGTCGTCTATTACATGGGCGCATTAATGCAGGGCTGAAGCCCAGAGGCCCACAACTCCCAGGGGGGCCCCTTTCATGGCATCCACCACCCCATTATCCCCCGTCGACATTTGTGGGAGTAACACATCTGAACGCGCCCAGCGGGAGATGCCGTTGTAGAGACAGTGCTCAACCATGAAAATCGTCCGTGTAGAGCATGTTCATAGAATAACAGTTCCACCCTACCCATTGGACGACTGGCAGGGGGCTCCCCGGAAAGGTTAGCCCATTGGCCTCGAGGTACCTTAATGCGCCCGATTGCATATTCATGAGTGCTATAAGAAAAGCTTGTTCATAGTGGCATAATGTTCATGCAAGAACATTGTTTTTGCTGCTAAACAGCGTATGTCATAGGGGTTTGGAACGACATTAGGGTAAGTAAATTATGACAATTTAAATTTTTGGGTGAAATATCCCTAGGAAGGAGACATATCATGGAAAACATGATTTGGCTTGTTTGTACTATGTAGACATGCTCTAACAATGTCTCTTTACCAGGTGACAAGTTTCCAGTGACAAGTAATTTGTTTCTGGACACTGAAAAATCAACAATCCTGCACAATATAATACAGTTATAGTCATTGTGAACACATTTGTTGTTTAAAAAATGTAAACAACAAATTCTGGACTAACTACATTTCACTGTGAGTGGTGCTACCTTTACACAGCGCAATGCCACAGAAATAGAAACCAAGTGACTAGCAATATCTCCTTTTGTTCAACACAGTCACGACAGGTAAGAACAAAAGCTCAGATATACTTGGTAGTTGTTTGTAACTTTATTGTCTGACATTTAGGACCCTGTGTACCGTTGACAACACAAATCTCCCCTCCACTTAAAGAAACAAAGCAACAAAACAGGCTTTTCAGAAATCTGAATACAGTAGGATCGTGCGTGTTAACATACCAAAACAAATTTTAACTCTATTACTTATATCACAAGCCAAATTTACATATAGAAGCCTTTATGGTGAAGCTGCAAAAACTGCTTGTTTGATTATAAGTGTGAAAAAATTATGTAAAACTAAATTATGATAATTTGTTTTTAGTGGAAGAAACCTTGACATTAATACTTTAAGTGGACTTGCAAAAAGTAAAATGCTTGTGTCCTTTAAACATAATAAATACACCACACAAAGCTGCTAAGATCATCCCCTATTTTGAGTAAAATTTCCTGAATAAACCACCCTTGAATAAAACTGCATACAGGGTCAGGGAAATCTCCCCGTGATAGCATTAGTGATATTTCACAAACCCTCCAAGCATCTTTATACAAATGAGAAATACTGTGGGTTTAATCCATCATCTTGGCTTTTAAAGGTTGGTCCGACCGCGACGGCTTCATCTTAAAACTAAATGGACTTCAAAGGATGATCTTACTTTAGGTACAGAGCCTCGTGTTTGCACTGGATTAAATTACAGTCCCTGTTGCTTCCAGCTTTGCCATCTTAATCGAAAGTCGAGTCACACACTTCGTAAGTGCAGCTATTTGGAAAAGGCTTCATCAGCACATTCCTCAGTTGCCTGCGTTCTGTGGAGCTCAGAGTGCTGAAACAGAATTTGCCTATCTGTTGTGACCAGCGGTGAGTAAATTACTTCTGCAGCCACTTTCAGGATGCATCTATTGATTTTGCACAGGACTAGAAGTGATGGCAGCTTAATGCTTCAATTTACACCAGTCCACACTACAAGCAACATTATAGCTGGTCCCTATAACTTTATCGACACTGCCAACATAGGGTTGATTCTTCTGCTTGTGGACACAAGTGCATGCATGGTGTACGGTTTGGTATTATTTTATAATACCGGGGGGGGGGGGGTGCTCAGCATTGGTGGTCATAGATACAGTCCCCCACCAACCTGTTTTACCTGGTTTCCATAGGTTACCCACCCGTTTTACCCAGCTACTGTATCTGTCCATTCAGTTTTGGGGGGAAAAAAGAGAAATACCCAATAGATTTAGCAAAGTATTTAAAGAAAAACACTCCAAAAAGTGTGTGGGAGGGAGGTTGTTTTTGTTTTTTTGTGTTTTGTTTTATTCTGTTTTTTAAAAACTGCCAATTTTATTGGATAATAGCTTAAAAAAAAGATTCTGGGTTTCTTTTATTTGAAATAAATTTGTGTGTGTGTGTGTGTGTGTGTTGTTGTTGTTGTTGTTGTTGTTGTTGTTTTTAAACTGGACAAATCTATTGGATAATTCTCTTCATTTTTTAAATTAAAATTAGTGGGTAACTATGTAAACCATGTTTTGTTTTCCCCAATGTTAAACCTCGCCTTCAGTATATGACACGTTGCCAACTGTATCTATAAAACTGAATATGCTACTCAGCTAGGCAGTTCAGATCTATGGGAGCACTCATGATGACAAAGTTTACAGCAGAGACTGAAATGTTTATGTAAATTAAAATAAAACTATACACATTTATATCACTCCGAAACTGATGATCACAGCATGCAGCAAGGCCCAGAAATACGACAAATGAAGCTCTAAATAAACGTCATCATTCCTCATTCTGCGCTCGCAAGAAACACCTGCAGGAAAATGATTCAAGCCTCTGAATGCATGATGAAACATCTATCCAAACCGCAGCTTCATCCAGACGCTGCGTGAGACATTTATCTGCACTCTGTTCCTATGAACGATGTGCCGTGTCTGGGTGCCTCACCATACAGGAAGATGAAAGATATGAAATTTGGGATGTATTGTTTGTCTGTCTGATTCATTGACATCTTGAAGATTAAGCACAAAACTTTTCATTTTTTCTGCATGTAATGAACCAATAAACTGTCATTTAGAATGCTGCTCAGAAAGAGCACAGCGTAATTATAAGCACAAACAAAAATATTAAGAAAGAATAAATATGATATTGCTCACGTCGACAGACATTATGTTGTTTTTCTGCGCAACACATATGGTGAGAGGAAGTTGTGATGTGGAAAGAAAAAATGATTCACAATGCAACCTTTAGGTCTGAAGAGTGCTAGAAAGCATCACATGACAGTAGAATAAGGTGATTTCTTCAAGATCATCACTGCGCTAAACCGCACTGAACAAGGTTAAGGGACCTCTTAGCCGCTGGTAGCGTAGGAGCTGTCAAACGAGAATGCTTGACTTTCCTGCTTAACCTTTTGAGAGCTGGCAAATAGAAACATTGTGGAGCTCTGAAAGAACAGGGGAAAAAAGAGATAGATCAGTTGACAGAAGCACTTGGCTCAGTTCATTCATCATTTCCTTTAAAAAAAATAAAAAATACTCAAGGATGAGCAAAGAAGTGGGACCTGTGCTTATACACCGATCAGCCACAACATTAAAACCACCTGCCTAATATAATGTAGGTCCCCCATATGCTGCCAAAACAGCACCAACCAGCATCTCAGAATAGCATTCTGAGATGCTATTCGTCTCACCACAATTGTACAGAGCGGTTATCTGAGTTATCGTAGACTTTGTCAGTTCTAACCAGTCTGGCCATTCTCTGTTGACCTCTCTCATCAACAAGGCATTTCCATCTGCAAAAATTCTATGGTAACTCAGATAACCACTCTGTACAATTGTGGTGAGAAGAATATAATCTCGGAATGCTATTCTAAAATGCTGGTTCGTGCTGTTTTGGCAGCACGAGGGAGACCTACACAATATTAGGCATGTGGTTTTAATGTTGTGGCTGATTGGTGTGAGTATGTCCATTCAAAAAAGGATTCTCTCACTGTTACAGATAAAATGTGAATAATTAGCATTAACGTCACTAAAAACACAGCATGATCTAGAATCAAGAGAAAATTCAGTCTCTGGATTATCCAAAAGAACGGGTAATGGGAAAAGGTGGTCATCTATGGCGTGGAATTTTAACCCATGGTCATGCGACTGGCATTGCAACAGGCATATATGGTCACATATGCCTAGTAAGTCAGGTCAAGTCATTTTTATTTGTATAGCGCTTTTCACAACACACGTAGTTTCAAAGCAGCTTTACAGAAAATCATGCATTAACAGAAAATGAATCCGTAATATCTATAATGTCTTAGAGTGATCACTGTGTAGTTTGATAAAATACAATTGTGAATGGTGTATAAAAATAAATAATTAAGTAATGATTGTATTTAGAACCCCAGTGAGCAAGCTGAAGGCGACTGTGGCAAGGAACACAAAACTCCATAAGATGCTGGTTAATGGAGAAAAGTAACCTTGGGAGAAACCAGGCTCACTGTGGGGGCCAGTTCCCCTCTGGCTAACAGCATGAAAATAATGGCAATATTAGTTATTTGTGTGCAGTGCAAGACATGGTTTAAAATGATTAAACTCTAAGTAAGTGTTAAGGGCCTGTAACTATAAGATTAATGACTAATGTTTCATTAGTCATTAATCAGGAGTAACCACTTCTGAAGTTAATTAAGCTGAATAAAAACGTAAGACCTGAGGGTCTTACTCCTTTTCACCATGTTTATTTTAGCCAAACTTTGTGTAGAACTCATGTAGTGCGCAATAACTGATGTGTACATTTCCCTGTCCACTTCCTGTGAAGTGATATATTGATGTACACTTGTTCCATATGCTGTTTGAAGCACCCTTTGGACATCAAAGGGAGGTAACACATGCAGTCTCTATGATGTGGAATTTCATATCATAAATGGTATGAATATACTGTGAAGTTACCTCGCAATGCACTTTTGGGCGATTGGAATGTTCCGCATGTTGTACGTCATGCAAAGACAAGGAAACACATACAGACTAATAATTTTGCTCCTGCTTTTACCAGGACATTTAGGATGATGGACACTCTCAGTATTGCTTTAACTATTTGCCTTTTGTAATTAATATCAGAGCCAGTTGAGCTGGTCGATGGCAAACTAACTTCTGACATTTTGTCTCGGAGGTCTCCAAGGGTCCCTCGCAAATCAATATGCATGTCAATTTTTCTCTTTCAGCTCTCATTGTTCTCTCAACCTGAAGAATCACAAATATCCCCCGTCCATCCTTTATACACAGCACAATTTGCTCATAAATTAGTTATTCGTTTCAGCATAAAGCATCTTTCATGGATTGATCATTATTCAGATAATGACCATAATGGTGTATACGCAGATGTTTTTGTACAACCAGCTATTAATTGGCTCACTTTCCTGAAGAACTTGATTGCAAACGCTTTTAAGTGGGTTTGTCATTCTATGATGCATTTCTGAGTATCGGGAATCTTGTTCTCTATTTTGTTGGACACAAAGACCTTTGCACTAAGATTTGTCTTTATGATCAATAAAGTATCTGCTTCTCTCAATCTCAGACCTGCATTATTGATGCTTCAAAGCAGGTTTAACCAAAGTTCTGCTGGTGTGGTGATTGTTTTAGGAGTTGATTCACTCCTTCAGATGTGGATCAGCGAATTGATCATGAAAATGATAAAAAAAAAAAAAAATTTCTAAAGGAATATTTCACCCAAATATTTTAATTCTCTCATCATTTGCTCACTATCATGCCATCCCAGATGTGTTTGACTTTCTTTCTTCTGATGAAAAAAAAAAAAAAAAAAAAAGTCCTCTGAAATCTATCTCAGTTCTGTAGGTTCATACAATGCAAGTGAATGGTGGCCAGAACTTTGAAGTTTGAAAACGCACATAAAGGCAGCATAAAAGTAATTCATCCAACTCCAGTGGTTAAATCTATGTCTTCTGAAGGGATATGATAGGTGTGGGTGAGAAAACAGATCAATATTTAAGTCATTTTTACTATAAATTATCCTCCCTGCCCAGTAGTTGGCAATATGCACAAAGAATGTGAATCACCAAAACAAAAGAAGAATGCAAAAGTGAAAGTGGAGATTTATGGTAAAAAAAAAAAAAAGGACTTAAATATTAATCTGTTTCTCACCCACACCTATCATATCACATCAGAAGATATGCATTTAATCACTGGAGTCGTGTGGATTACTTTTATGCTGCCTTTGTGCTTTTTGGACCTTCAAAGTTTTAGCCACCATTTACTTGAATTAAAAGGCCCAACAGAGCTGAGATATACTTCTAAAAATCTTAATTTGTGTTCTGCAGAAGAAAGAAAGTCATAAACATCTGGGATGGCATGAGGGTGAGTAAATGATGACAGAATTTTCATTTTTAGGTGAACTATTCCTTTAAAGAAGCCTTTTACTGCCTTTTTCCTCTTTACATAAATCTTTACATAAAACTTCTCCACTTTTTCTGCAGGTGTTTCTTTGACTATATAATTCCTATTATGAGATTTAAATTCAAATGTTCTTTCCCTTGGGACAAACCTAATACTAGCATATGAGTAAAATATTAAAAAAGTAGTATTAAATAGAACCACAAATGTCAACGACAAAAACAAAGGAAGTTTAAAGAGCTCACACAACTAAACACCAACTTAACGGACAGTTATATCGCATGTTATGCAAGCTGCTGAGCTACAAATCCCCAACTTTCTCTCCTGATGAGGTCTGACGTACCTCGCAGCATGATACCTGCTTGATAACCAAATGCTGACAATTACCATCTGTAATTAATTGTCATTTGTATTATGCACATGAGGATGGTCCAATAATTGTTCATGATTGCACAATCACAGACTAATTAGGTTGACTTTATCAGCATTTTCAAAAAGGAGAAAGAGACAGAGAGAGTGAGAGAGAGAGAGATAGAGAGAGAAAATAAGTGGGTGTTTTTTACCTTCACATTCTAGAAGTTAAATAACTCATAATAACAAATTGAGCAACAGCGTAACAAACTAGGTTTTGACATTTCCATTTTGGAAGAAAATATGAGGTGGAAATGCCCTCATTCGTGTCTGAAGCAGTGTAATACTCCAGGTTAGGGGTTTGCTCATTCTTTAATAAAGTATCAGCAAAAGTAATAGTGATATAAATAAGAATATTATTACACAACTTTGAGCTGGCTAAAATTAGAAAAAAATAAAAATAAAATGCAAACGTGGAGACAATGTTGGTTGTTACTTAAAAATAGTAATCCACTACAAAATACAAATTATTTATCTAAAATTGTAATCAGTTTATTTTACTAATTACTTCATTGAAAAAGTAATCACATTTCTAATTACTTTACTTTTAGGTTACTTTCTAAAACCTTTTTCGCTCTGCAAATTCAAAATAATATCTATATTTCTTCCTTGTTCATTGTTTCACACAAGTCATACACTCAGCACCTCAGATTTCTCCTTCACAATGACTTGTTACTCTTACAAGAATTACAGATTGAATGCATTACACCACTTTTTTTTTTTTACTAAAAAGTAATTTGAGTACAGTAACTAATTACTTTGTAATTGGATTACACCTAGCACTGGGTGGAGAAATACACTGGCCTTTATATATGGGAAATCATATAAGACATTGATCTCATTCTTAAAGGTCTCAATTACATCTCTGACATGCGCTCTGATACTGCTGACCAACAGATCAGCCAAGGTCTGTTTTTCTGTTTTATGTTCTACATAAATTATAAGCCATTGAGAAAGTACATGAGCAGGCGCTCCATCAACAGCTGTTATTGGCAGAGGGCACTTCAAACTAGACTTAAAGATAAATCACTGCATGCTTATTGACATTTGGAAAAGGCCGGCATTGACCGAACGCAACCGCACACAGGTGGCATATCTTTGCATGCTAATCCAGTTCTTCAGCATATTATAAAGTTGCATTTCTGATGAGGGATTTACATGGATTATTTTGAAGTTGTCAGACTGAAACAGAGATGTCTATAACTGCACATATAAAAGTGTGGCATTTCCCCCGACATGATAGACACAGAACGTCATGGTTACTGGTGTAACCTCCGTTCCCTGATGGAGGGAACAAGATGTTGGTGTCGATGTAGTGACACTAGGGGTCACTCTTGGGAGCCCGAGACACCCCTGGTCTTTGATAAAAGGCCAATGAAAATTGGCGAGTGGTATTTGCATGCCACTCCCCTGGACATACGGGTATAAAAGGAGCTGGTATACAACCACTCATTCAGGTTTTACGCTGAGGAGCCAATATAAGTTCTGGCCATTTCAGCGGGTAGTTCAGCATTGTGGCAGGAGGGACCAACGTCTCGTTCCCTCCATCAGGGAACGGAGGTTACACCAGTAACCATGGCGTTCCCTATCTGTCACTCACTTGACATTGGTGTCGATGTAGTGACACTAGGTGTCCCTGTACAAAACGCCACAAGGCTGAACGTCGTTACGTGAACTGGCGGTGTGTGGTGGGCAGACTTGCTGTGTGCCTCATAGCCAGCACACCAGGTCGACACGTAACCTCCCCCAACACAGTTATGAGTGTCGAACGGCCCTTTTTGGGGACAAGTCGACTACCCAAAGATAAAGACAGGCTTAACCCAGTCGTGGCCTCTTTTCCCCTTCTCTTTTTCCACTCCCTAAAAAAGAAGGGGGATTATCCGACTGGGCCGCCAGGTCTTGTCGGGGGGTGTCCCTCCCAAGGGGAGGACACCACGGAGACCACACCTCGCCCCAAGAGGGGGGGGATATTTAAGTGGAGGAATACGTCACATGGTCTTTCCAACCATGTGGAGAGCCTTCAAGGTAGATCCTGCCCAATGGGGGAGGAGTTACTACAAACATGGAGACTGGGGCAGAGGGGCTCTGCCCAAGGAAGACGCAGTTTGCCAGCAGGGAAACGAATAAGTGGAAGAAATAGATCGCATGGGGTTAGCCTTACAGGGAACCGCCACATGCGGTGCACCTACCCCAGAACCGGGCTCTTAGTTAGCACGTGTACTAGGCCGGCAGCGAGTCTCTCCGAACACTCGACTGCCACAGGGCTCGGAGGAAGTCAACCAGGGAACAACTTTTGTGAACACTACTGGGAATTAATGGCGTACGTCTTCAGCTCAAAAGGAGGTGGAAGGCGCTATGTGCAAGCGATACACCCGGCCGGCTATCCCGGGCTTATCCGCTTGTGAAACCGGTTCCACCCGGAGGTTGTAGAACCTTGCAAAGTGTTGGGTGTTGCCCAGCCCGCTGCTCTGCTAATGTCTGCTAGAGAGGCACCTCTGGTAAGGGCCCAAGAAGCCGCTACACCACAGGTAGAATGGGCTCGTAGCCCTACCAAAGGGCTAAAAAGACGGTGACAGACTGACGTAATGGCCACGCGGTGTGTCCCATGGTGCCATGCCCATCTCGGGACTCGAGTCTAGAGCCAGTGCTGAAGCGGCCTCATATGCATCAACCCGAGCGGGGTGGCCACCGCCGAGGATGCCATATGCCCCAGGAGCCTCTGAAAAAGTTCCAGTGGAATCGTTGTTTTCTGTTTGAATGCCTTCAAACAGGCCAGCACCGACTGGGCGCACTCGTTCATAAGGCACGCCGTCAAGGAGACTGAGTCCAACTCCAAACCGAGAAAAGAGATGCTCTGAACCGGGAGGAGCTTGCTCTTTTCCCAGTTGACCCGAAGCCCTAGTCAGATGAGGTGTGAGAGCACCAGGTTCCTGTGTGCGCATAACACATCTCGAGAGTGAGCTAAGATTAGCCAGTTGTCAAGATAGTTGAGAATGCGAATGCCCACCTCCCTTAATGGGGCAAGGGCAGCCTCTGCGATCTTCGTAAAGATGCGAGGAGACAGGGACAGGCCGAAAGGGAGGACTTTGTACTGATACGCCTGACCCTTGAACGCGAACCGCAGGAAGGGTTTGTGTCGAGGAAGGATCGAGACGTGAAAGTACGCATCCTTCAGGTCTACCGCCGAGAACCAATCTTGATGCCGGACGCTCGCTAGAATGCGTCTTTGCGTCAGCATCTTGAATGGGAGTCTGTGTAAAGCCCAGTTCAGTACTCGCAGGTCCAAGATTGGCCGCAACCCACCGCCTTTTTTTTTTTGGTACGATGAAGTAGGGTCTGTAAAACACTTTCTTCATCTCGGCTGGAGGGACAGGTTCTATCGCATCCTTCCATAGGAGGGTAGCGATCTCCGCGCAAGGTAGCAGCGTTTTCGTCTTTCACCAAGGTGAAGTGGACACCGCTGGACCTGGGCGGATGCCCGGCAAAGTGAATCACGCAGCCGAGTCGGACGGTCCGGAGCAGCCCTCGTGACGGATTGGAAAGCGCAAGCCATGCATCCAAGTTCCGCGCAAGGGGGACCAAAGGGACAATGTAATCGGATGTACCGGCAGGTGGGGCCTCGCGGCAGGCGGAGCTCGAGGTGCCACACCACGTTGTGGCCGTGCTGAGTCTAAGGACATCGAAGCACTTACCTGGCTCCTTGTGACCACCCCCGGAACAGCTTGGGACAGGGGAGGAAGAGGCCTGTCCCCGTGACCCGTGGAGACTGTCACATCGGGGGTGGATTTGTGCCACAGCTGGGCGCTCAGGGGCGGGAGACCGCCGCTGGAGCGCCAACCAGCCAAATGGAGTGGTGGACAGTGGTCGTGATGACAGCCGTACACACCGGATACGTGACCCAGGGAACAAGGAAACCGCTCTTGCTGAGCTCTTGAGTACTGCAGCCACTTGGGCATGCAGCGCAATTAAATGCAAAAGGTAACAAAAAGATGAAGATCTGCTTACCAGCTTCAGAGCAGCGGGTTTTGTTGTCCCTGGGTCGCCCGTCTCAAGGGCGCTTTGAAGCCTTTCACGGGTTCTGGGCGGCCGCAAGACGGGCGGCGTCTGCTTCCTGCGGTGGGCTTCATGCTGGGGCCAGGCCGAAGTGGCGGTGCAGTCACCGCAGGGGGACGCCCTTGGCGATGAGTAGACGGGGTGCGGGATCTTGAGCCACGTCGGGGCAGGATATGCCGGCTAGCATCCATCTACTGCTCTACTATGGAGAACTGCTGGGCAAAGTCCTCGACGGTGTCGCCGAATAGATCCGCCTGGGAAATGGGGGCAGCAAGGAATCGTGTCCTGTCGGCCTCACCCATCTCGACCAGGTTGAGCCAAAGGTGGCGCTCCTGGACCACTGGTGTGGCCATCGTCCACCCGAGAGACCGCGCCGTGACCTCCGTCGCTCGGAGAGTGAGGTCGGTCGCCGAGCGCAGTTCCTGCATCAATCCCGGGGCGGAACTACCCTCGTGCAGTTCCTTTAGTGCCTTGGAAGACTTGCAGGAGAGCCATGGCGTGAAGGGCGGAGGCGGCTTGTCCAGCGGCACCGTAGGCCTTGGCCATCAGAGACGACAACTTGTATGGGGGCTTTGGGCACCCGTGCCAGGTGGCAGCGCTCTGCGGGCATAGGTGCACCGCGAGTGCCTTTATGCACCGAGGGATTGCTGAATAGCCCTTGGCCGCCCCACCATCGAGGGTAGTGAGGGCGGGGAAGCTGAAAAGATCGGGACCAGGCAGTAAAAAGAGCCTCCCGCGACCTTGTCAGCTCTTCATGCACTTCCGGGAAGAAAGGAACAGGGGCGGGGCGTGGCTTTGAGCGGCGCTGCGAGCCCAGGAACCAATCACCGAGCCGCGAGAGTTCAGGGAAGAGCGGTGAAATCCACTCTAACCGATGCTCGTGGCTGCCCGGGAAAGCATGTCGTCATCTCCGCGTCAGCCTGTGACTGGCCAATCGACCCCGAAGGGAGGAGCCCAGCTGAGGCGTCCGACTGGACAAGCCTGCTCTCCGATACTGTGCTCGAGAGCTCATCACTTTCGCGGGCTCCGAATAAGAGGTCGAACTCGCCGTGAGACGAGCCGGCGGACTCACCCGGAAGCCCGATCGGGGCAGACGAGCGTGCTGGGGAATGGGAGGTCCGTGGGGGGATACCCGGCAGAGGTGGTCCCATTGGGGTCCCCAAATCGCCCCCAGTGCTAGCCGCGCTGGCCTCAAACCCGTGGGTAAAAGGACCGAGGCGGGAGCCTCTGGGGTGGCTCGCTTTCTTACGAAGGCGAGCCGCGACCGCAACGTTGCCATGGACATATTCTCGCCATGAGAACATGACCATCCACGAACACTGTCTCCGCGTGAGCAGTGTCCAGACACGAAAGACAGTGATCGTGACCGTTAGAAGGCGAGAGATAACGAGCACAACCAGGAATAACACACAATCGGAAAAGCATCTTTAAAAAGACGCGTCTTTAAAAAGACGTTCCGTGTGTGCGCTCTTTTAGAGGGGAAAAATGCTGTTTCAGAAAATATACTCTCTAGCTTTTCTGCCGAAGCACCCAGGGGCATTCTCTGCAGTGCACCAGTGCAGAGGAGGGAGAAGCCGCTGAAATGCGCCGTCAGATCCAGCAGAGGTGAATGAACAGTAGTATTCAGCTCAATGAGCATGACCGTTCGGCTCCGAAGAGAAAATCTGAATGAGTGGTTGCATACCAGCTCCTTTTATAACCGTATGTCCGGGGGCGTGGCATGCAAATACCACTCGCCAATTTTCATTGGCCTTTTATCAAAGACCAGAGGTGTCTCGGGCTCCCAAGAGTGACCCCTAGTGTCACTACATCGACACCAATGTCGAGTGAGTGACAGATAGGGAACATCAAATCACACTGACTTTTAAAAAATCTCTGTTTATTCTGTGCATTTTATTCTGTGTTTTTTTTTTTTTTTTTTTTTTTTTTTTGCATTTTAATCAAAGTGAAGGGTATGGAGCATTTTAAATTGACGGTTTAGCTTTTAAAAGCATAGGGTGAGAGGAATGCCTCTAAGAATGAGGGGTATGTTCATGGGTTATATTTTTTTAATGGACTGAGGTGAAAGAATTTCCTCATTTTCTGCAAAGATGAACTCTTGGCTTCAAACTGAATTCTTTGATAAAAGGTAATTATCCAGGCTGCCAGCATCTATTGCCAAAGATTGGTTGAACGGTGGCCACACTGTGCAAATAGCTACAGCACTTCTAAAAAAGTAATAATTGTTATATAAAAGTAATACATCTCAAATAGATATTTAATCAGATATTTGGAAGCACAAAATTAATCAAACTGGTTATCAAGGCTGCAAATTGATGACTGCAGTTTGAGTTAATTGTTAAAAATACCCAGTGTAATAGAGTTATGACAGTCATCAGTATCTTTTATAAGTGTTTCTAAGAGTCCCTTCGAGCATTCCAATATAAAACATTTAGTTGGACTAAACACTGTTGTTTCTGTATTACAAATATGATTATGCATTGAGGAGACACATTCAAGATTAGGAATGCATTCACGGTACATGTCAGTGTGTGTTCCCTGGGAATCAATCCCACGATTGCATTGCTAGCGTTTCCTGCGCATTAAAGTGGATTATTAGACTAAAGGTTGGCTAAAGCAGAGGGCTGGCAGCTGGAAGGTTGCTGGTTCGAGCCATGTACTGTGTATGAAGTGAGTCATGATCCATCACCATTGTGCCCTTGAACAAGTTTGTCCCTGTAATAAGTGTACTCTGAGTCACTTTGGATAAATGCATTTGCTAAATTACAAGACCCAGATAGAATCTGCAGACTTTTCCCCACATTTTCAATGCTATGTTTGGAGAATTAGAATTTAAAATTTGAGCTGTCAAAATTAACATGTAAATGCATGCAATTAATTAAAAACCTTAAACGCGTTAATTTTCCATAATCGTAATTAACGCATTTCCCAATTTTCACATTCGATTCTGACATTTGATTCAACTCTGTGTAAATCCTGAACACTCGTTGGAACAGGGCAGAACCTTTGCAATGCGTCCGGCAAGGACATTACACTGATATAAACAGATGAAACACACAACAGCGATTCCGTGCCATTGAAGTTATGGAGAAAGGACTTTTTACAAAACAAACCTAAATGGGAATTGTGACAAAAATAAAGTACTTAGTGTCCTTTGTATCTGAATTTTACCATAGAAGCACGTCAAACCTTCAAATAATCTACAATCCAAACACAATCTATGGCACTGAAAAGGGATCGCTGAGCAGCTTGTTGGAGTTTTCCCGTAGAGGATCTGTTGACGCCTCGATCAAAGTTCATATTATTTCAACTTTCTCCCTGTTGCTGCTGAGCTTTCAAAGCGTCAGCTAATGATTACTGGACAATTCAGATGAAGTATCATTACGTGGGCAGAGCCAGTGCTTAAAGCAGAACAAGACGTTGGTAGTTTTTGGAATGGCATACTGCCATACTACTCTTACTATTTTTGTTATTCATAGATATGACAGAAAGAGTAGTATGGGTAGTATGCCATTCCTGACATGACCACTGTGTGCAACGCTTTCATGTGGAGTTTAAATTGGCACCTGACTCCCTGATGCAAATTTGTGAATTCTATATCCAATTGGTAGCCACAGCCTGCTAACCGATTAATATTGTGGAGTAATATAAAAATTATGCTACTGTGGCGACATGTTTGCAAAATGACATTACATGGTTCCTTACATGTATTGTGGCAGTTCCAAGGTGAAATGTCCACTGTGTGGTGCTAAAAGTGCGTTCAATTTTCTCCCACAAAGAGGTTTTTAAGGTTAATGCTCTGTCGAGTTTTAGATAACAAAACCGACCTCCCTACCATAAACCTTAAACCTAAACCTAACTGATAGTGTCATAAAAGCAAATGTGGCACTTTAGATGACATACAACCGTATTATGTGAGGAACAAAGCGTAAAGTATGTATTTTATTAACTTACAATCTGCCATTTTACTCTTGATTTGTGTAAAAGGGAATAAAAGTCAGCATCTCTAGCGTTCATTTCACCAGAAAACTACTGCGATACGTACAACAACCCACGTAAAAGTCATTTTGCAAAAATTTAGGTATAGTAAGACCAGTTTGCAGCAATTTTATGGTTATTGCTTGAATTCTGTGGAAATCTGTGGTTCTGAGTTGTGTGGGACCTCTTATTACTTACTAACAATGTATGTTATTATTCATTCCAAAATTTCAGACAGCCAAAGGCAAAAAATGTTTAGGCAAACAGCATTTTTAAGTACTATTTTTTACCATTAAATTTCCCCAGGTCTAATGTTTGCTCTTTAATGGAAAATGTAGCAGATGCAGGGTTAATTGAATTGAAAGATCATAAAACAAAACCAAAAACAATAGCTGAATTAATCGTATAATTGATTTTTGCTGGCTTAAACATTCTTGAATAGGATGTTTTGTTTATGAACCAATTCCCAAAATGCTCCAAGACCATGACACTGTAAAAAACGTATATGTACGCTGTCTTTAGAAAATCTTTAGTCAGGTATTTTTGCATTGACAGGTCTCACACAGGGCCAATGAGCAATTTATCAGACTGGATTTTTGCGTTTCCCAGGAAACCGCACAGACTTGCTCAGATGAAGACGAGCAACATAAACCTGCATCTGCTGTTTTCACGATGGCCATTATAACCACACTGCTGTGAGGAAGAGAGGAATTATTTCCAAACATGATGTTAATTTAGTACAATTATGTATCAACCCCATTCTACCGAGTTACTCACAAGTGCCATCTCCCATTAGACGTCTTTGCATAAATTCAAATGCATTTACCTTTTCCTGTGGTGTTACTCATAGCACATTTTATCAGTTACCAAGGTCCTCATCCCGTGTTGAAAACAGGAAGCAATTGTGTTTGTATAATCGATGATAAGCGTGATTCGGAAGTTTCATTTTCCCAATAAGATTACATTTGTACTCCACTGATGGTTAGGTTTAGGGTTTTGGTGGGAGGGTAGAGTTAATAAAATATGCATTCCAGCTATATTAAATAATTTACAGCTTAAAACAATTTGCTTTACAACTCGCTTTTAGCACCCCTCTGTGGACATTTCGCCCAGAAACTGTAGCTCACATGTGCCCATTTGATAAAAAAACACTTCCCGCTCTGGCCACTGGGGGCAGTGGATTGATATTTTAACCACTGCCCCCTGTGTTCGAAGCGTGAAGTGTTCACAGTGAAATCTTCATTTCAGGGCTTTTCTCAGCAAGTGTTCACTCTGTGTGATTAATTTTGATTAATTTTGTTAAGTAATCAGTATATCATGTAATTGTTTGTAATCGATTGACATCCCTTTTATTTAAGATATGCATATCACTGTGCACATTTGTAAAGGTGTGTGTGTTCAAAGTTAATTGCATTTTGTTTCCCCTTCAAGCATTTTTCCTCCAATCAAAAGTGCTAATTTCCATTCAGGTGGTGGCATCCAGCTAAACCAAACAAATAATACCGCTCTGGCATTTGGGAATGTGCATATTTCGTGTCATGCCCTTACCTCTGGGGCAGCAATCAGAGCGGATGGCTAACAGATGAGTGATTAGACAGAATATGATTTGACCTTCAAGCTTTGTGTTGGCATGCTGAAAAAAAAAACAAGCGTGACATGATCTCTTGATCCCTCTCCTTATCTCGGTTCGGAAAATAACAGAGTTTCGTTTAGGATTCCCTGGGCACAATATATTCACTCCCTCTGAATAGAAAACAGCTTGCCAGTTTGTATAGAGGAATCTTTCATAAGGATTCATATCTATTTATTTTTACAAATCACGAGAAACGGCAGATTTTCAGTTCATAATCACGTACTTTTCGTCCTGATCCTTATACAATGCTATTTTATGACATTAAAACACTTTTACAACAGTGCATGACTTGTAAGGCAATACATTTTAGCATTTGCATTACATAACCATCTACATTTGCAAACTTGTTCAAATACGATCAAGTTGCATGATAGCTCACTTGCACCGCAAAGGTCAACATGTGAGTCAAAAATGTCATACTGTAGAATCATCTCAAAATGATGTGGTCGATTTAGCTATTCTGTTTTTCATCTCACATTTACTATTAATGCACTATTGGTTAGGTTTAGGTTTAGATTTATGGTTTAGGGTAGAGAGGTATGTTTTGTTGATTTAAAGCTGATGTAACTTTTTCAGTGTTAAAATACTTCTATCCCAGCTTAATATGCATAGACAACTACGTATAAGTAAGCCATTCATAGGTCAGTTTTCTCGCAAACTGTAAGCACTGTGTCTCTGTGGTGCTATAAAAATTCCTGTTTGTTTTGAGTGACCCGCTTAGACCCACCCCAACAACATTACGCAACCAATGGCATTCGTTGTTGGGGGCGGGGCTATCTAACTGTTTGAACAACTGCAGACAAGAAGCGTATTCAGAAAGCTGTTTTGAAATTGTATTTTATTTTTCACAGTTCCGTTCAGTGGCGCTAGTGTTGCAGAAATGGCATACAGTACTTCAGCTTTAAAACTGATAGAGCATTAACCTTAAAAAAATCCTCTGTTTGGAAGAACATTTAACTTGCTTTTAGTGTCACAGAGTAGACATTTCACATCAGAACATCTGTGAAATTTGTCATGAACCACGCAGTCATTCTGTTGGGTGTAATGCATAAGTAATTAATTACTGTAATTAAATTACTTTTTCCATTGAAAAAAAATTAAGTAAGGGATTACTCTTAATTTTTCAGTAATTTAATTACAGTTACTTCTGATGTAATTGTGTTAAATACTGTATAGACTATAGAACAATTCTATATAAAACAATAGTGAATTTAAAATCAAAATGTAATGTCTTATGTTAAAATATATGTTTTCTAATTTAACGCTGCCCCCTTAAATTCTTTGGCCAGTTCATGAATAATTTATTCGATTTTATATTATTTATTTGAAAGAATTAAAAGAACAATTACATGTCTATCCTTATATTTTTCATCTGGTCGAGGTTGATAAGGGTTTTAGAAAGTTTAGTAATAAGTAATGCAATTACTTTTCAGACAGAATAATTAGTACATTAGTATAATTACACTGTAGAAGATCGACATGTTGCTTCCGAAAGTTCATGTACCCTGAAATCAACAACATTCTGCTGAATTACCGACAAGCGCCATCCCTATCAGACATTTTTGCATCAGTTCAAGCGTAAACACATTTCACTTTAGCGTGAATGATGGTGAGTTGTGCGGAGACACAGGTTGAAATAGCATTCACATAAGAAATTATGAGCATGATTTGGAAGTTGCATTATCGCTCTAATATTACATTTTTACTCCACTGACGGTTAGGTTTAGGGTTGGGTTTGGGTTAAGGAATAGGGATTATAAAATATGCATTCCTGTTGACTGTGTTATATCATTAATAACTAAAAATACAACTTGCTGTTGGCGCCACTCTGTGGACATTTCACCAGGAAACTGGAGCACTCATGTGCCAGTACGGTCAACAACATTTCCAGCTTGCGGCCACTGCTTGCGGCAGTGATTCGAATTTCCGTAAGCCCAGGCCGATTTCAGGAGCAGAACTTTTCACCTATTGTTGGCAAATTCACAGTGAGCTAAGTCTGGTTTAGCACACAAGTCAAATGGATTACATTAATGGTGCTTTTATGCCCTTTTTATAGATTGAAAATGAGCAACTTGGACATTCTGCTAGATAACTCTTTTTGTGTTCCATGGAAGAAAGAGAATCGCACAGGTTTGGGATGACATGAAAGTGAGAAAATGATACAATTCCAATCCATATTTGAGGTGATCTATCCCTTTTAATGAAAGTGAAGATACTGAACTGACTCATATATAAAAATCCACACCTGAAATGCCACATAAACACTCTTCCTGCAAAACCCTTTAAAGATAAAAGATCAACAAATAACCTTAGAAACATAACATGACTCACATGCCCTCCTTGTAAGACTCGGCTCACACAAACACTCTTGCAATTACACCTTACAGTAAGGTGCAGGGATCTGATGTTCTGAAAATCAATCATTTCAGGTTGTTTTCTTACTGTTTTAATGGGTTTCAGTGACCTTGCACCTTGTATTTGTTGAAGCGGAAAGCACTTCAGACTTCAGACCTGTCGATTATTTCCAATTTTAGAAATAAGTTGTGGTCGAATCATCTGGGTCAATAGAGACCCCTCCACGAAAAGTTCAAAATCAAGAACTTAAGGTATTTACCGAAAGGAAAAAAATATGCTTTTAAACTAAATTTGTTTGTCGTTTTGATAAATGCTTGTGTGGCTCACGACAGTGGCAGTTTGTGGATGAGCTGATCTGTGCTGTGGATGATATCAGACGCCCGGGCTGCATTAGTCTGTCCACTTTATGGCTGGAGCGAGCAGTCCTTTCCTCTTATCTGGTTGAAGTTCACAAGTGATGGATGCATTAGGACATGCACTAGTAGCTTTCAAGCGCTTAAATCCATTTGCTGGATTATCACTTTGAGCTCTGTATACTTTGAGTGTAATGACATGGCTCAACCCCAGACATCTTCTGAGGATGTCGGACACGGGATCAGGTCATTTTTTCAACATGACTTTCACGGCTCTTGTAGAATCGTGAACACTGCTAACATTTGCATTTTTCATTAAGCAGATGGGGTTTAAAGAAATAGAGGCATCTTAGTTAAGGCTGCTCTGAACAGGCTCCATATTCTTTGTAAAGACCAAAATATGCTGGCTCTGATGCTGCTTTGGTGCTGCCTTAAACTTTGTCAAGGGCATATTTCCTACTGTATATTTCATGTTTTTAATAATAATGTCATATTTTCAACCATTATTTCTGTAACACTTCACAAAAGGGTTGTATTCATTAACATTACCTACATTAGTTAAAATGAACTAACAATAAATAATACTTTTACAGCATTTATTAATCTTGATTAATGTTCATTTCTTCTTGTGCCCCTATACATTTTTTTAATTGAAAGTTGTGTATGTTAACATTTGTTTATGCACTATGAACAAACATGAACTTACATGAAATTACAGTGTTGTGATAAATTAAGATTAGATTAATAAATGCTGTAAAAAGTCATTGTTCATTGCTTATAACTACATATTTAGAACATTAGTTCATTAACATTAAATTCATAACATTAGTAAATGCATTAGGTATCATGAGTAACAATGAGCAATATTAACAGCATTTGTCAATCTTGGTTAGTGTTAATTTATAAAAATTAAATTGTTAATTGTTAATTATTGTTAGTTTAGTAAGCATTAACTTATGCTAACATGTACAACTTTGAATTATAATAACATATTATTTTTTTTATTTTTTACAAATATCGTGCATTTTTGAGTCATAAATATCAAGACGTTTTCTCAGGGTTACTCAATTTAACCTTAACAAAATGTGCCTTTTAATAAAAATGTCATAATATCTGATATTTTTTTTTATAATTGCACAGTCTTGAGGGTCTAAAAAGGGTCCTCTTTTTTATTTATTTATTTTATCACATGACAACAAAATTTAAAATTAAGCATAAAAGTAATCCATACAACTCTGGAGTTTAAATTATGTCTACAGAAGCGGTGCAATCACTTTTTGTGAGAAACAGATCAATTTATAAATCCATTTTTATATAAATCTACACTTTCACTTTCACTTTCAGAATGTGAAAGTGAAAATGAAGATTTATACTAAAAAGGGACTTAAATATTACTCACTCATTACTTACTCATATAATCTCACCCAAATCTATCATATCGCTTCTAAAGACAGATTTAACCAATGCCATATGGATTACTTTTATGCTTTTTGGACCTTCAAAGTTCTGACCACCATCAACTTACATTGAATGGACCAACAGAGCTGAAATATTATTTTAAAAATCTTAGTTTGTGTTCAGAAGAAGAAAGGTGTGAGGGTGAGTAAATGATGAGAGAATTTTCATTTTTGGATGAACGATCCCTTTAGAAGACATGAGGGTGCATAATTAATCACAGAATTTGAGCAATTCTTGACAAAATAATAACAACATTGTTCCTTGAACTAATCTGATTTAACATTTAACTGATTTAAAACACATTCAATAGAGGTTCAAAGGAACCGACTTGCAGAATAAACTCCCAGATGTGTGCAAACTGCAAACTGCCTCACAGCCTTTAGAAATATGTGTGTTTTTGTGACTTACAAAAGAACACATTCCTCTGACTTCTTAAAAATGTTAGTTATAGAGCAAATCTCTTTATCATATTAGAGATATTCAAAGAGGTGTTTGTACAGTGTTCAAATGTGAGTTCATTACTTCCATTTCAGGACATCAATTGAATCAATATGCAGAGGGTGGTGGGACTATCTCGCCCCAAGCTCAGATTACTCACTATTTCATCATTTTTTTTTTTTTTTTTTTTTTCTGTTTGTGTGTTTTAATTTCTGCATGAGGTGTGTGTGTTAATTTCACTAAACTTTCAATAAAATTGAATTGAAAGTATATTTATCTTAGCTCACTTATAAAGACAGTCAGGGTGTAGATTCCAGTGGGGATGGGGGGAGATAACCCCTAATAATCAAAACAAGCAAGTACAGCACCGCCCCACCCCCTCACCCCCCATGTTCAAGACAAATCTATGACCTTGAAGACAGTACAGTATTTTTTAAGATTAATTGCACTCATTAATTGATAATAATAAAAATCAATAACAATTCTTCACTTAACCAAATATTTAAACACCGGTACAGTAGATTTGAGAGGGGGGGGGGGGGAAATAATGAAGCCTGTCATAAGCCCTTTCCCCTGCTGCATTACTCCAGTGCCATCAGATGGTAAGGGAGGTGATCAGCAGCGTTGCATCAGTACTAATTACTCTCCTGCCTTTATTAGACTTCAGCCATCAAGAGAAGAATGGGCAAGACAACATCTCCAGCCAAAATCTCTCTCCATCTCTCTCTCTCTATTTAGCTGTATCGAGCCCTTATTTCCCGTCAGGGTCTGGTCTGAAGGATCCTGCTGGCTTTTATCACACAGATTACTTCACAGGGTGACTCCAAGCCATTAAATTCTTATCTGTGTCACGCCTGAAATATGATGTTTACGGTCCTGTCTTGCTATTAGTGTTAAAATTGAGATCTCATATCCACGACAGACTCAATAGCCACTACAGAATTGATTATGTCACTATTTCGCTTGATTTGAACATGAAAGCTGAATTGCACTCCAAATGATATACACCAGGCATTAAGATAAACATTATGTTTAATTATTTGGGACTATA